>NC_092370.1:113691104-114032110 GCF_030028105.1 Mobula birostris | reverse complement strand
CTGGAGTCTTCAGTCTAGAAGCTAGGCAGGAGGCTGGAGTCTTCAGGCGTGAGGCTAGGCTGGAGGCTGAAGTCTTCAGGCTTGAGGCTCGGCAGGAGGCTAGAGTCTTTAGGCTTCAGGCTAAGCAGGAGGCTTGAGTCCTGAGGCTTGAGGCTATGCAGGAGGCTGGAGTCTTCAGGTTTGAGGCTAGGCTGGAGGTTGGAGTCTTCAGACTTGAGATTAGGCAGGAGGCTGGAGTCTTCAAGCTTGAGGCTAGGCAGGAGGCTAGAGTCTTCAGGCGTGAGGCTAGGCAGGAGGCTGGAGTCTTCAGGCTTGAGGCTAGGCAGGAGGCTTGAGTCTTCAGGCTTGAGTATAGGCAGGAGGCTGGAGTCTTCAGGCTTGAGGCTCGGCAGGAGGCTAGAGTCTTTAAGCTTGAGGCTAGGCAGGAGGCTGGTGTCTTCAGGCATCAGGCTGGGCAGGACTCTGGAGTGTTCAGGCTTGAGGTTAGGCAGGTGGCTGGAGTCTTCAGGGCTTAGGCTAGGCAGGAGACTGGACTCTTCAGGTTTGAGGCTAGGCAGGAGGCTAGAGTCTTTAAGCTTGAGGCTAGGCAGGAGGCTGGTGTCTTCAGGCATCAGGCTGGGCAGGACTCTGGAGTGTTCAGGCTTGAGGCTAGGCAGGTGGCTGGAGTCTTCAGGGTTTAGGCTAGGCAGGAGACTGGACTCTTCAGGTTTGAGGCTAGGCAGGAGGCTGGAGTCTTCAGACTTGAGGTTAGGCAGAAGTCTCGAGTCTTCAAGCTTGAGGCTAAGCAGGAGGCTTGAGCCTTCAGGCTTGAGGCTAGGCAGGAGGCTGGAGTCTTCAGGCTTGAGACTAAGCAGGAGGCTGGGGTCGTCAGGATTGAGGCTGAGGCTAGGCAGGAGTTTGGAGTATTCAGGCTTGAGGCTAGGCGGGAGGATGGAATCTTCAGGTTAGAGGTGAGGCAGGGGGTTGGAGTTTTCCGGCTAGAGGCTAGGCAGAAGGCTGGAGTCTTCAGACTTGAGGCTAGGCTGGAGGCTGGAGTCTTCAGGCTAGAAGCTAGGCAGGAGGCTGGAGACTTGTGACTTGAGACGAGGCTAGGCATGAGGCTGGAGTCTTCAGTATTGAGGCTAGGCAGGAGGCTGGAGTCTTCAGGCTTGAGGCTAGGCAGGAGGCTTGAGTCTTCAGGCTTGAGGCTCTGCAGGAGGCTGTCGTCTTCAGGTTTGAGGCTAGGCAGGAGGCTGGAGTCTTCAGGCATCAGGATAGGCAGGAAGCTGGAGTCCTCAGGCTTCAGGCTAGGCAGGAATCTGGAGTGTTTAGGCTTGAGGCTAGGCAGGAGTTTGGAGTCTTTACGCTTGAGGCTAGGGAGGAGACTGGACTCCAGGTTTGAGGCTAGGCAGGAGGCTGGAGTCTTCAGACTTGAGGTTAGGCAGAAGGCTTGAGTCTTCAAGCTTGAGGCTAGGCAGGAGGCTGGAGTCTTCAGGCGTGATGCTAGGCAGGAGGCTGGAGTCTTCAGTCTTGAGTCTAAGCAGGAGGCTGCAGTCGTCAGGATTGAGACTGAAGCTAAGCAGGAGTCTGGAGTCTTCAGGCTTGAGGCTAGGCAAGAGACTGGAGCCTTCAGGCTTGAGACTAAGCAGGAGGCTGGAGTCGTCAGGATTGAGGCTGAGGCTCGGCAGGAGTCTGGCGTATTCAGGCTTGAGGCTAGGCGGGAGGATGGAATCTTCAGGTTAGAGGTGAGGCAGGGGGTTGGAGTTTTGCCCCTAGAGGCTAGGCTGGAGGCTGGAGTCTTGAGGCTAGAATCTAGGCAGGAGGCTGGAGACTTCAGGCTTGAGGTTAGGCAGGAGGCTTGAGTCTTCAAGCTTGAGGCTAGGCAGGAGGCTGGAGTCTTCAGGGGTGAGGCTAGGCAAGAGGCTGGAGTCTTCAGGCTGGAGACTAAGCGGGAGGCTGGAGTCGTCAGGATTGAGGCCGAGGCTCGGCAGGAGTCTGGAGTCATCAGGCTAGAGGCTAGGCAGGATGTTGGAGTCGTCAAGCTTGAGGTTAGGCAGCAGGCTGGAATCTTCTGTCTTGAGGCTAGGGAGGAGGCTGGTGTATTCAGAATTGAGACTGGGCAGGAAGCTGGAATCTTCAGGCATGTGGCTAGGCAGGAGGCTGGAGTCTTCAGTCCTGAAGCTAGGCAGGAGGCTAGAGTCTTCAGGCTTGAGGATAGGCAGGAGTCTGGAGTGTTTAGGCTTGAGGCTAGGCAGGAGACTGGAGTCTCCAGGCATCAGGCTGGGCAGGACTCTGGAGTGTTCAGGCTTGAGGCTAGGCAGGTGGCTGGAGTCTTCAGGGTTTAGGCTAGGCAGGAGACTGGACTCTTCAGGTTTGAGGCTGGCAGGAGGCTGTAGTCTTCAGACTTGAGGTTAGGCAGAAGTCTCGAGTCTTCAAGCTTGAGGCTAAGCAGGAGGCTTGAGCCTTCAGGCTTGAGGCTAGGCAGGAGGCTGGAGTCTTCAGGCTTGAGACTAAGCAGGAGTCTGGGGTCGTCAGGATTGAGGCTGAGGCTAGGCAGGAGTTTGGAGTATTCAGGCTTGAGGCTAGGCGGGAGGATGGAATCTTCAGGTTAGAGGTGAGGCAGGGGGTTGGAGTTTTCCGGCTAGAGGCTAGGCAGAAGGCTGGAGTCTTCAGACTTGAGGCTAGGCTGGAGGCTGGAGTCTTCAGGCTAGAAGCTAGGCAGGAGGCTGGAGACTTGTGACTTGAGACGAGGCTAGGCATGAGGCTGGAGTCTTCAGTATTGAGGCTAGGCAGGAGGCTGGAGTCTTCAGGCTTGAGGCTAGGCAGGAGGCTTGAGCCTTCAGGCTTGAGGCTCTGCAGGAAGCTGTCGTCTTCAGGTTTGAGGCTAGGCAGGAGGCTGGAGTCTTCAGGCATCAGGATAGGCAGGAAGCTTGAGTCCTCAGGCTTCTGGCTAGGCAGGAATCTGGAGTGTTTAGGCTTGAGGCTAGGCAGGAGTTTGGAGTCTTTACGCTTGAGGCTAGGGAGGAGACTGGACTCTTCAGGTTTGAGGCTAGGCAGGAGGCTGGAGTCTTCAGACTTGAGGTTAGGCAGAAGGCTTGAGTCTTCAAGCTTGAGGCTAGGCAGGAGGCTGGAGTCTTCAGGCGTGATGCTAGGCAGGAGGCTGGAGTCTTCAGTCTTGAGTCTAAGCAGGAGGCTGCAGTCGTCAGGATTGAGACTGAGGCTAAGCAGGAGGCTGGAGTCTTCAGGCGTGAGGCTAGGCTGGAGGCTGGAGTCTTCAGGTTTGAGGCTAGGCTGGAGGTTGGAGTCTTCAGACTTGAGATTAGGCAGGAGGCTGGAGTCTTCAAGCTTGAGGCTAGGCAGGAGGCTAGAGTCTTCAGGCGTGAGGCTAGGCAGGAGGCTGGAGTCTTCAGGCTTGAGGCTAGGCAGGAGGCTTGAGTCTTCAGGCTTGAGTATAGGCAGGAGGCTGGAGTCTTCAGGCTTGAGGCTCGGCAGGAGGCTAGAGTCTTTAAGCTTGAGGCTAGGCAGGAGGCTGGTGTCTTCAGGCATCAGGCTGGGCAGGACTCTGGAGTGTTCAGGCTTGAGGTTAGGCAGGTGGCTGGAGTCTTCAGGGCTTAGGCTAGGCAGGAGACTGGACTCTTCAGGTTTGAGGCTAGGCAGGAGGCTAGAGTCTTTAAGCTTGAGGCTAGGCAGGAGGCTGGTGTCTTCAGGCATCAGGCTGGGCAGGACTCTGGAGTGTTCAGGCTTGAGGCTAGGCAGGTGGCTGGAGTCTTCAGGGTTTAGGCTAGGCAGGAGACTGGACTCTTCAGGTTTGAGGCTAGGCAGGAGGCTGGAGTCTTCAGACTTGAGGTTAGGCAGAAGTCTCGAGTCTTCAAGCTTGAGGCTAAGCAGGAGGCTTGAGCCTTCAGGCTTGAGGCTAGGCAGGAGGCTGGAGTCTTCAGGCTTGAGACTAAGCAGGAGGCTGGGGTCGTCAGGATTGAGGCTGAGGCTAGGCAGGAGTTTGGAGTATTCAGGCTTGAGGCTAGGCGGGAGGATGGAATCTTCAGGTTAGAGGTGAGGCAGGGGGTTGGAGTTTTCCGGCTAGAGGCTAGGCAGAAGGCTGGAGTCTTCAGACTTGAGGCTAGGCTGGAGGCTGGAGTCTTCAGGCTAGAAGCTAGGCAGGAGGCTGGAGACTTGTGACTTGAGACGAGGCTAGGCATGAGGCTGGAGTCTTCAGTATTGAGGCTAGGCAGGAGGCTGGAGTCTTCAGGCTTGAGGCTAGGCAGGAGGCTTGAGTCTTCAGGCTTGAGGCTCTGCAGGAGGCTGTCGTCTTCAGGTTTGAGGCTAGGCAGGAGGCTGGAGTCTTCAGGCATCAGGATAGGCAGGAAGCTGGAGTCCTCAGGCTTCTGGCTAGGCAGGAATCTGGAGTGTTTAGGCTTGAGGCTAGGCAGGAGTTTGGAGTCTTTACGCTTGAGGCTAGGGAGGAGACTGGACTCTTCAGGTTTGAGGCTACGCAGGAGGCTGGAGTCTTCAGACTTGAGGTTAGGCAGAAGGCTTGAGTCTTCAAGCTTGAGGCTAGGCAGGAGGCTGGAGTCTTCAGGCGTGATGCTAGGCAGGAGGCTGGAGTCTTCAGTCTTGAGTCTAAGCAGGAGGCTGCAGTCGTCAGGATTGAGACTGAAGCTAAGCAGGAGTCTGGAGTCTTCAGGCTTGAGGCTAGGCAAGAGACTGGAGCCTTCAGGCTTGAGACTAAGCAGGAGGCTGGAGTCGTCAGGATTGAGGCTGAGGCTCGGCAGGAGTCTGGCGTATTCAGGCTTGAGGCTAGGCGGGAGGATGGAATCTTCAGGTTAGAGGTGAGGCAGGGGGTTGGAGTTTTGCCCCTAGAGGCTAGGCTGGAGGCTGGAGTCTTGAGGCTAGAATCTAGGCAGGAGGCTGGAGACTTCAGGCTTGAGGTTAGGCAGGAGGCTTGAGTCTTCAAGCTTGAGGCTAGGCAGGAGGCTGGAGTCTTCAGGGGTGAGGCTAGGCAAGAGGCTGGAGTCTTCAGGCTGGAGACTAAGCGGGAGGCTGGAGTCGTCAGGATTGAGGCCGAGGCTCGGCAGGAGTCTGGAGTCATCAGGCTAGAGGCTAGGCAGGATGTTGGAGTCGTCAAGCTTGAGGTTAGGCAGCAGGCTGGAATCTTCTGTCTTGAGGCTAGGGAGGAGGCTGGTGTATTCAGAATTGAGACTGGGCAGGAAGCTGGAATCTTCAGGCATGTGGCTAGGCAGGAGGCTGGAGTCTTCAGTCCTGAAGCTAGGCAGGAGGCTAGAGTCTTCAGGCTTGAGGATAGGCAGGAGTCTGGAGTGTTTAGGCTTGAGGCTAGGCAGGAGACTGGAGTCTCCAGGCATCAGGCTGGGCAGGACTCTGGAGTGTTCAGGCTTGAGGCTAGGCAGGTGGCTGGAGTCTTCAGGGTTTAGGCTAGGCAGGAGACTGGACTCTTCAGGTTTGAGGCTGGCAGGAGGCTGTAGTCTTCAGACTTGAGGTTAGGCAGAAGTCTCGAGTCTTCAAGCTTGAGGCTAAGCAGGAGGCTTGAGCCTTCAGGCTTGAGGCTAGGCAGGAGGCTGGAGTCTTCAGGCTTGAGACTAAGCAGGAGGCTGGGGTCGTCAGGATTGAGGCTGAGGCTAGGCAGGAGTTTGGAGTATTCAGGCTTGAGGCTAGGCGGGAGGATGGAATCTTCAGGTTAGAGGTGAGGCAGGGGGTTGGAGTTTTCCGGCTAGAGGCTAGGCAGAAGGCTGGAGTCTTCAGACTTGAGGCTAGGCTGGAGGCTGGAGTCTTCAGGCTAGAAGCTAGGCAGGAGGCTGGAGACTTGTGACTTGAGACGAGGCTAGGCATGAGGCTGGAGTCTTCAGTATTGAGGCTAGGCAGGAGGCTGGAGTCTTCAGGCTTGAGGCTAGGCAGGAGGCTTGAGCCTTCAGGCTTGAGGCTCTGCAGGAAGCTGTCGTCTTCAGGTTTGAGGCTAGGCAGGAGGCTGGAGTCTTCAGGCATCAGGATAGGCAGGAAGCTTGAGTCCTCAGGCTTCTGGCTAGGCAGGAATCTGGAGTGTTTAGGCTTGAGGCTAGGCAGGAGTTTGGAGTCTTTACGCTTGAGGCTAGGGAGGAGACTGGACTCTTCAGGTTTGAGGCTAGGCAGGAGGCTGGAGTCTTCAGACTTGAGGTTAGGCAGAAGGCTTGAGTCTTCAAGCTTGAGGCTAGGCAGGAGGCTGGAGTCTTCAGGCGTGATGCTAGGCAGGAGGCTGGAGTCTTCAGTCTTGAGTCTAAGCAGGAGGCTGCAGTCGTCAGGATTGAGACTGAGGCTAAGCAGGAGTCTGGAGTCTTCAGGCTTGAGGCTAGGCAGGAGACTGGAGTCTTCAGGCTTGAGGCTAGGCAGGAGGCTGGAGTCTTCAGGCTTGAGACTAAGCAGGAGGCTGGAGTCGTCAGGATTGAGGCTGAGGCTCGGCAGGAGTCTGGCGTATTCAGGCTTGAGGTTAGGCGGGAGGATGGAATCTTCAGGTTAGAGGTGAGGCAGGGGGTTGGAGTTTTGCCCCTAGAGGCTAGGCTGGAGGCTGGAGACTTCAGGCTTGAAGTTAGGCTGGAGGCTGGAGTCTTCAGACTTGAGGTTAGGCAGGAGGCTTGAGTCTTCAAGCTTGAGGCTAGGCAGGAGGCTGGAGTCTTCAGGGGTGAGGCTAGGCAAGAGGCTGGAGTCTTCAGGCTGGAGACTAAGCGGGAGGCTGGAGTCGTCAGGATTGAGGCCGAGGCTCGGCAGGAGTCTGGAGTCATCAGGCTAGAGGCTAGGCAGGATGTTGGAGTCGTCAAGCTTGAGGTTAGGCAGCAGGCTGGAATCTTCTGTCTTGAGGCTAGGGAGGAGGCTGGTGTATTCAGAATTGAGGCTGGGCAGGAAGCTGGAATCTTCAGGCTTGAGGCTGGGCAGGAGGCTGTAATCTTCAGGCTTGTGGCTAGGCAGGAGGCTGGAGTCTTCAGTCCTGAAGCTAGGCAGGAGGCTAGAGTCTTCAGGCTTGAGGATAGGCAGGAGTCTGGAGTGTTTAGGCTTGAGGCTAGGCAGGAGACTGGAGTCTTCAGGCTTGAGGCTAGGCAGGAGGCTGGAGTCTTCAGGGGTGAGGCTAGGCAAGAGGCTGGAGTCTTCAGGCTGGAGACTAAGCGGGAGGCTGGAGTCGTCAGGATTGAGGCCGAGGCTCGGCAGGAGTCTGGAGTCATCAGGCTAGAGGCTAGGCAGGATGTTGGAGTCGTCAAGCTTGAGGTTAGGCAGCAGGCTGGAATCTTCTGTCTTGAGGCTAGGGAGGAGGCTGGTGTATTCAGAATTGAGGCTGGGCAGGAAGCTGGAATCTTCAGGCTTGAGGCTGGGCAGGAGGGTGTAATCTTCAGGCTTGTGGCTAGGCAGGAGGCTGGAGTCTTCAGTCCTGAAGCTAGGCAGGAGGCTAGAGTCTTCAGGCTTGAGGATAGGCAGGAGTCTGGAGTGTTTAGGCTTGAGGCTAGGCAGGAGACTGGAGTCTCCAGGCTTGAGGCTAGGCAGGAGGCTGGAATCTTCAGGATAGAGGCTCGGCAGGAGGCTGGAGTCTTCAGACTTGAGGCTAGGTTGGAGGCTGGAGTCTTCAGTCTAGAAGCTAGGCAGGAGGCTGGAGTCTTCAGGCGTGAGGCTAGGCTGGAGGCTGAAGTCTTCAGGCTTGAGGCTCGGCAGGAGGCTAGAGTCTTTAGGCTTCAGGCTAAGCAGGAGGCTTGAGTCCTGAGGCTTGAGGCTATGCAGGAGGCTGGAGTCTTCAGGTTTGAGGCTAGGCTGGAGGTTGGAGTCTTCAGACTTGAGATTAGGCAGGAGGCTGGAGTCTTCAAGCTTGAGGCTAGGCAGGAGGCTAGAGTCTTCAGGCGTGAGGCTAGGCAGGAGGCTGGAGTCTTCAGGCTTGAGGCTAGGCAGGAGGCTTGAGTCTTCAGGCTTGAGTATAGGCAGGAGGCTGGAGTCTTCAGGCTTGAGGCTCGGCAGGAGGCTAGAGTCTTTAAGCTTGAGGCTAGGCAGGAGGCTGGTGTCTTCAGGCATCAGGTTGGGCAGGACTCTGGAGTGTTCAGGCTTGAGGTTAGGCAGGTGGCTGGAGTCTTCAGGGCTTAGGCTAGGCAGGAGACTGGACTCTTCAGGTTTGAGGCTAGGCAGGAGGCTAGAGTCTTTAAGCTTGAGGCTAGGCAGGAGGCTGGTGTCTTCAGGCATCAGGCTGGGCAGGACTCTGGAGTGTTCAGGCTTGAGGCTAGGCAGGTGGCTGGAGTCTTCAGGGTTTAGGCTAGGCAGGAGACTGGACTCTTCAGGTTTGAGGCTAGGCAGGAGGCTGGAGTCTTCAGACTTGAGGTTAGGCAGAAGTCTCGAGTCTTCAAGCTTGAGGCTAAGCAGGAGGCTTGAGCCTTCAGGCTTGAGGCTAGGCAGGAGGCTGGAGTCTTCAGGCTTGAGACTAAGCAGGAGGCTGGGGTCGTCAGGATTGAGGCTGAGGCTAGGCAGGAGTTTGGAGTATTCAGGCTTGAGGCTAGGCGGGAGGATGGAATCTTCAGGTTAGAGGTGAGGCAGGGGGTTGGAGTTTTCCGGCTAGAGGCTAGGCAGAAGGCTGGAGTCTTCAGACTTGAGGCTAGGCTGGAGGCTGGAGTCTTCAGGCTAGAAGCTAGGCAGGAGGCTGGAGACTTGTGACTTGAGACGAGGCTAGGCATGAGGCTGGAGTCTTCAGTATTGAGGCTAGGCAGGAGGCTGGAGTCTTCAGGCTTGAGGCTAGGCAGGAGGCTTGAGTCTTCAGGCTTGAGGCTCTGCAGGAGGCTGTCGTCTTCAGGTTTGAGGCTAGGCAGGAGGCTGGAGTCTTCAGGCATCAGGATAGGCAGGAAGCTGGAGTCCTCAGGCTTCAGGCTAGGCAGGAATCTGGAGTGTTTAGGCTTGAGGCTAGGCAGGAGTTTGGAGTCTTTACGCTTGAGGCTAGGGAGGAGACTGGACTCTTCAGGTTTGAGGCTAGGCAGGAGGCTGGAGTCTTCAGACTTGAGGTTAGGCAGAAGGCTTGAGTCTTCAAGCTTGAGGCTAGGCAGGAGGCTGGAGTCTTCAGGCGTGATGCTAGGCAGGAGGCTGGAGTCTTCAGTCTTGAGTCTAAGCAGGAGGCTGCAGTCGTCAGGATTGAGACTGAAGCTAAGCAGGAGTCTGGAGTCTTCAGGCTTGAGGCTAGGCAAGAGACTGGAGCCTTCAGGCTTGAGACTAAGCAGGAGGCTGGAGTCGTCAGGATTGAGGCTGAGGCTCGGCAGGAGTCTGGCGTATTCAGGCTTGAGGCTAGGCGGGAGGATGGAATCTTCAGGTTAGAGGTGAGGCAGGGGGTTGGAGTTTTGCCCCTAGAGGCTAGGCTGGAGGCTGGAGTCTTGAGGCTAGAATCTAGGCAGGAGGCTGGAGACTTCAGGCTTGAGGTTAGGCAGGAGGCTTGAGTCTTCAAGCTTGAGGCTAGGCAGGAGGCTGGAGTCTTCAGGGGTGAGGCTAGGCAAGAGGCTGGAGTCTTCAGGCTGGAGACTAAGCGGGAGGCTGGAGTCGTCAGGATTGAGGCCGAGGCTCGGCAGGAGTCTGGAGTCATCAGGCTAGAGGCTAGGCAGGATGTTGGAGTCGTCAAGCTTGAGGTTAGGCAGCAGGCTGGAATCTTCTGTCTTGAGGCTAGGGAGGAGGCTGGTGTATTCAGAATTGAGACTGGGCAGGAAGCTGGAATCTTCAGGCATGTGGCTAGGCAGGAGGCTGGAGTCTTCAGTCCTGAAGCTAGGCAGGAGGCTAGAGTCTTCAGGCTTGAGGATAGGCAGGAGTCTGGAGTGTTTAGGCTTGAGGCTAGGCAGGAGACTGGAGTCTCCAGGCATCAGGCTGGGCAGGACTCTGGAGTGTTCAGGCTTGAGGCTAGGCAGGTGGCTGGAGTCTTCAGGGTTTAGGCTAGGCAGGAGACTGGACTCTTCAGGTTTGAGGCTGGCAGGAGGCTGTAGTCTTCAGACTTGAGGTTAGGCAGAAGTCTCGAGTCTTCAAGCTTGAGGCTAAGCAGGAGGCTTGAGCCTTCAGGCTTGAGGCTAGGCAGGAGGCTGGAGTCTTCAGGCTTGAGACTAAGCAGGAGGCTGGGGTCGTCAGAATTGAGGCTGAGGCTAGGCAGGAGTTTGGAGTATTCAGGCTTGAGGCTAGGCGGGAGGATGGAATCTTCAGGTTAGAGGTGAGGCAGGGGGTTGGAGTTTTCCGGCTAGAGGCTAGGCAGAAGGCTGGAGTCTTCAGACTTGAGGCTAGGCTGGAGGCTGGAGTCTTCAGGCTAGAAGCTAGGCAGGAGGCTGGAGACTTGTGACTTGAGACGAGGCTAGGCATGAGGCTGGAATCTTCAGTATTGAGGCTAGGCAGGAGGCTGGAGTCTTCAGGCTTGAGGCTAGGCAGGAGGCTTGAGCCTTCAGGCTTGAGGCTCTGCAGGAAGCTGTCGTCTTCAGGTTTGAGGCTAGGCAGGAGGCTGGAGTCTTCAGGCATCAGGATAGGCAGGAAGCTTGAGTCCTCAGGCTTCTGGCTAGGCAGGAATCTGGAGTGTTTAGGCTTGAGGCTAGGCAGGAGTTTGGAGTCTTTACGCTTGAGGCTAGGGAGGAGACTGGACTCTTCAGGTTTGAGGCTAGGCAGGAGGCTGGAGTCTTCAGACTTGAGGTTAGGCAGAAGGCTTGAGTCTTCAAGCTTGAGGCTAGGCAGGAGGCTGGAGTCTTCAGGCGTGATGCTAGGCAGGAGGCTGGAGTCTTCAGTCTTGAGTCTAAGCAGGAGGCTGCAGTCGTCAGGATTGAGACTGAGGCTAAGCAGGAGTCTGGAGTCTTCAGGCTTGAGGCTAGGCAGGAGACTGGAGTCTTCAGGCTTGAGGCTAGGCAGGAGGCTGGAGTCTTCAGGCTTGAGACTAAGCAGGAGGCTGGAGTCGTCAGGATTGAGGCTGAGGCTCGGCAGGAGTCTGGCGTATTCAGGCTTGAGGTTAGGCGGGAGGATGGAATCTTCAGGTTAGAGGTGAGGCAGGGGGTTGGAGTTTTGCCCCTAGAGGCTAGGCTGGAGGCTGGAGTCTTCAGGCTAGAATCTAGGCAGGAGGCTGGAGACTTCAGGCTTGAAGTTAGGTTGGAGGCTGGAGTCTTCAGACTTGAGGTTAGGCAGGAGGCTTGAGTCTTCAAGCTTGAGGCTAGGCAGGAGGCTGGAGTCTTCAGGGGTGAGGCTAGGCAAGAGGCTGGAGTCTTCAGGCTGGAGACTAAGCGGGAGGCTGGAGTCGTCAGGATTGAGGCCGAGGCTCGGCAGGAGTCTGGAGTCATCAGGCTAGAGGCTAGGCAGGATGTTGGAGTCGTCAAGCTTGAGGTTAGGCAGCAGGCTGGAATCTTCTGTCTTGAGGCTAGGGAGGAGGCTGGTGTATTCAGAATTGAGGCTGGGCAGGAAGCTGGAATCTTCAGGCTTGAGGCTGGGCAGGAGGCTGTAATCTTCAGGCTTGTGGCTAGGCAGGAGGCTGGAGTCTTCAGTCCTGAAGCTAGGCAGGAGGCTAGAGTCTTCAGGCTTGAGGATAGGCAGGAGTCTGGAGTGTTTAGGCTTGAGGCTAGGCAGGAGACTGGAGTCTTCAGGCTTGAGGCTAGGCAGGAGGCTGGAATCTTCAGGATAGAGGCTCGGCAGGAGGCTGGAGTCTTCAGACTTGAGGCTAGGTTGGAGGCTGGAGTCTTCAGTCTAGAAGCTAGGCAGGAGGCTGGAGTCTTCAGGCGTGAGGCTAGGCTGGAGGCTGGAGTCTTCAGGTTTGAGGCTAGGCTGGAGGTTGGAGTCTTCAGACTTGAGATTAGGCAGGAGGCTGGAGTCTTCAAGCTTGAGGCTAGGCAGGAGGCTAGAGTCTTCAGGCGTGAGGCTAGGCAGGAGGCTGGAGTCTTCAGGCTTGAGGCTAGGCAGGAGGCTTGAGTCTTCAGGCTTGAGTATAGGCAGGAGGCTGGAGTCTTCAGGCTTGAGGCTCGGCAGGAGGCTAGAGTCTTTAGGCTTGAGGCTAGGCAGGAGGCTGGTGTCTTCAGGCATCAGGCTGGGCAGGACTCTGGAGTCTTCAAGCTTGAGGCTAAGCAGGAGGCTTGAGCCTTCAGGCTTGAGGCTAGGCAGGAGGCTTGAATCTTCAGGCTTGAGGCTCTGCAGGAGGCTGTCGTCTTCAGGTTTGAGGCTAGGCAGGAGACTGGAGTCTTCAGGCATCAGGATAGGCAGGAAGCTGGAGTCCTCAGGCTTCAGGCTAGGCAGGAATCTGGAGTGTTTAGGCTTGAGGCTAGGCAGGAATTTGGAGTCTTTACGCTTGAGGCTAGGGAGGAGACTGGACTCTTCAGGTTTGAGGCTAGGCAGGAGGCTGGAGTCTTCAGACTTGAGGTTAGGCAGAAGGCTTGAGTCTTCAGGCGTGATGCTAGGCAGGAGGCTGGAATCTTCAGGTTAGAGGTGAGGCAGGAGGTTGGAGTTTTGCCCCTAGAGGCTAGGCTGGAGGCTGGAGTCTCCAGGCTAGAATCTAGGCAGGAGGCTGGAGACTTCAAGCTTGAGGCTAGGCAGGAGGCTGGAGTCTTCAGGGGTGAGGGTAGGCAAGAGGCTGGAGTCTTCAGGCTGGAGACTAAGCGGGAGGCTGGAGTCGTCAGGATTGAGGCCGAGGCTCGGCAAGAGTCTGGAGTCATCAGGCTAGAGGCTAGGCAGGATGTTGGAGTCGTCAAGCTTGAGGTTAGGCAGCAGGCTGGAATCTTCTGTCTTGAGGCTAGGGAGGAGGCTGGTGTATTCAGAATTGAGGCTGGGCAGGAAGCTGGAATCTTCAGGCTTGAGGCTGGGCAGGAGGCTGGAGTCTTCAGTCCTGAAGCTAGGCAGGAGGCTAGAGTCTTCAGGCTTGAGGATAGGCAGGAGTCTGGAGTGTTTAGGCTTGAGCCTAGGCAGGAGACTGGAGTCTTCAGGCTTGAGGCTAGGCAGGAGGCTGGAATCTTCAGGATAGAGGCTCGGCAGGAGGCTGTCGTCTTCAGGTTTGAGGCTAGGCAGGAGGCTGGAGTCTTCAGGCATCAGGATAGGCAGGAAGCTGGAGTCCTCAGGCTTCAGGCTAGGCAGGAATCTGGAGTGTTTAGGCTTGAGGCTAGGCAGGAATTTGGAGTCTTTACGCTTGAGGCTAGGGAGGAGACTGGACTTTTCAGGTTTGAGGCTAGGCAGGCGGCCGGAGTCTTCAGACTTGAGGTTAAGCAGAAGGCTTGAGTCTTCAGGCGTGATGCTAGGGAGGAGGCTGGAGTCTTCTGTCTTGAGTCTAAGCAGGAGGCTGGAGTCGTCAGGATTGAGGCCGAGGCTCGGCAGGAGTCTGGAGTCATCAGGCTAGAGGCTAGGCAGGATGCTGGAGTCGTCAAGCTTGAGGTTAGGCAGCAGGCTGGAATCTTCTGTCTTGAGGCTAGGGAGGAGGCTGGTGTATTCAGAATTGAGGCTGGGCAGGAAGCTGGAATCTTCAGGCTTGAGGCTGGGCAGGAGGCTGTAATCTTCAGGCTTGTGGCTAGGCAGGAGGCTGGAGTCTTCAGTCCTGAAGCTAGGCAGGAGGCTAGAGTCTTCAGGCTTGAGGATAGGCAGGAGTCTGGAGTGTTTAGGCTTGAGGCTAGGCAGGAGACTGGAGTCTTCAGGCTTGAGGCTAGGCAGGAATCTGGAGTGTTTAGGCTTGAGGCTAGGCAGGAATTTGGAGTCTTTACGCTTGAGGCTAGGGAGGAGACTGGACTCTTCAGGTTTGAGGCTAGGCAGGAGGCTGGAGTCTTCAGACTTGAGGTTAAGCAGAAGGCTTGAGTCTTCAGGCGTGATGCTAGGCAGGAGGCTGGAGTCTTCTGTCTTGAGTCTAAGCAGGAGGCTGCAGTCGTCAGGGTTGAGACTGAGGCTAAGCAGGAGTCTGGAGTCTTCAGGCTTGAGGCTAGGCAGGAGACTGGAGTCTTCAGGCTTGAGGCTAGGCAGGAGGCTGGAGTCTTCAGACTTGAGGTTAGGCAGAAGTCTAGAGTCTTCAAGCTTGAGACTAAGCAGGAGGCTGGGGTCGTCAGGATTGAGGCTGAGGCTAGGCAGGAGTTTGGAGTATTCAGGCTTGAGGCTAGGCGGAAGGATGGAATCTTCAGGTTAGAGGTGAGGCAGGGGGTTGCAGTTTTCCGGCTAGAGGCTAGGCAGAAGGCTGGAGTCTTCAGACTTGAGGCTAGGCAGGAGGCTGGAGTCTTCAGACTTGAGGTTAGGCAGAAGGCTTGAGTCTTCAGGCGTGATGCTAGGCAGGAAGCTGGAGTCTTCAGTCTTGAGTCTAAGCAGGAGGCTGCAGTCGTCAGGATTGAGACTGAGGCTAAGCAGGAGTCTGGAGTCTTCAGGCTTGAGGCTAGGCAGGAGACTGGAGTCTTCAGGCTTGAGGCTAGGCAGGAGGCTGGAGTCTTCAGGCTTGAGACTAAGCAGGAGGCTGGAGTCGTCAGGATTGAGGCTGAGGCTCGGCAGGAGTCTGGCGTATTCAGGCTTCAGGCTAGGCGGGAGGATGGAATCTTCAGGTTAGAGGTGAGGCAGGAGGTTGGAGTTTTGCCCCTAGAGGCTAGGCTGCAGGCTTGAGTCTTCAGGCTAGAATCTAGGCAGGAGGCTGGAGACTTCAGGGGTGAGGCTAGGCAGGAGGCTGGAGTCTTCAACCTTGAGGCTAGGCAGGAGGCTGGAGTCTTCAGGGGTGAGGCTAGGCAAGAGGCTGGAGTCTTCAGGCTGGAGACTAAGCGGGAGGCTGGAGTCGTCAGGATTGAGGCCGAGGCTCGGCAGGAGTCTGGAGTCATCAGGCTAGAGGCTAGGCAGGATGCTGGAGTCGTCAAGCTTGAGGTTAGGCAGCAGGCTGGAATCTTCTGTCTTGAGGCTAGGGAGGAGGCTGGTGTATTCAGAATTGAGGCTGGGCAGGAAGCTGGAGTCTTCAGGCTTGAGGCTGGGCAGGAGGCTGTAATCTTCAGGCTTGTGGCTAGGCAGGAGGCTGGAGTCTTCAGTCCTGAAGCTAGGCAGGAGGCTGGAGTCTTCAGGCTTGAGACTAAGCAGGAGGCTGGAGTCGTCAGGATTGAGGCTGAGGCTCGGCAGGAGTCTGGCGTATTCAGGCTTGAGGCTAGGCGGGAGGATGGAATCTTCAGGTTAGAGGTGAGGCAGGAGGTTGGAGTTTTGCCCCTAGAGGCTAGGCGGGAGGCTGGAGTCTCCAGGCTAGAATCTAGGCAGGAGGCTGGAGACTTCAAGCTTGAGGCTAGGCAGGAGGCTGGAGTCTTCAGGGGTGAGGTTAGGCAAGAGGCTGGAGTCTTCAGGCTGGAGACTAAGCGGGAGGCTGGAGTCGTCAGGATTGAGGCCGAGGCTCGGCAAGAGTCTGGAGTCATCAGGCTAGAGGCTAGGCAGGATGTTGGAGTCGTCAAGCTTGAGGTTAGGCAGCAGGCTGGAATCTTCTGTCTTGAGGCTAGGGAGGAGGCTGGTGTATTCAGAATTGAGGCTGGGCAGGAAGCTGGAATCTTCAGGCTTGAGGCTGGGCAGGAGGCTGGAGTCTTCAGTCCTGAAGCTAGGCAGGAGGCTAGAGTCTTCAGGCTTGAGGATAGGCAGGAGTCTGGAGTGTTTAGGCTTGAGCCTAGGCAGGAGACTGGAGTCTTCAGGCTTGAGGCTAGGCAGGAGGCTGGAATCTTCAGGATAGAGGCTCGGCAGGAGGCTGGAGTCTTCAGGTTTGAGGCTAGGCAGGAGGCTGGAGTCTTCAGGCTTGAGACTAAGCAGGAGGCTGGGGTCGTCAGGATTGAGGCTGAGGCTAGGCAGGAGTTTGGAGTATTCAGGCTTGAGGCTAGGCGGGAGGATGGAATCTTCAGGTTAGAGGTGAGGCAGGGGGTTGGAGTTTTCCGGCTAGAGGCTAGGCAGAAGGCTGGAGTCTTCAGACTTGAGGCTAGGCTGGAGGCTGGAGTCTTCAGGCTAGAAGCTAGGCAGGAGGCTGGAGACTTGTGACTTGAGACGAGGCTAGGCATGAGGCTGGAGTCTTCAGTATTGAGGCTAGGCAGGAGGCTGGAGTCTTCAGGCTTGAGGCTAGGCAGGAGGCTTGAGTCTTCAGGCTTGAGGCTCTGCAGGAGGCTGTCGTCTTCAGGTTTGAGGCTAGGCAGGAGGCTGGAGTCTTCAGGGGTGAGGGTAGGCAAGAGGCTGGAGTCTTCAGGCTGGAGACTAAGCGGGAGGCTGGAGTCGTCAGGATTGAGGCCGAGGCTCGGCAAGAGTCTGGAGTCATCAGGCTAGAGGCTAGGCAGGATGTTGGAGTCGTCAAGCTTGAGGTTAGGCAGCAGGCTGGAATCTTCTGTCTTGAGGCTAGGGAGGAGGCTGGTGTATTCAGAATTGAGGCTGGGCAGGAAGCTGGAATCTTCAGGCTTGAGGCTGGGCAGGAGGCTGGAGTCTTCAGTCCTGAAGCTAGGCAGGAGGCTAGAGTCTTCAGGCTTGAGGATAGGCAGGAGTCTGGAGTGTTTAGGCTTGAGCCTAGGCAGGAGACTGGAGTCTTCAGGCTTGAGGCTAGGCAGGAGGCTGGAATCTTCAGGATAGAGGCTCGGCAGGAGGCTGTCGTCTTCAGGTTTGAGGCTAGGCAGGAGGCTGGAGTCTTCAGGCATCAGGATAGGCAGGAAGCTGGAGTCCTCAGGCTTCAGGCTAGGCAGGAATCTGGAGTGTTTAGGCTTGAGGCTAGGCAGGAATTTGGAGTCTTTACGCTTGAGGCTAGGGAGGAGACTGGACTCTTCAGGTTTGAGGCTAGGCAGGAGGCCGGAGTCTTCAGACTTGAGGTTAAGCAGAAGGCTTGAGTCTTCAGGCGTGATGCTAGGGAGGAGGCTGGAGTCTTCTGTCTTGAGTCTAAGCAGGAGGCTGGAGTCGTCAGGATTGAGGCCGAGGCTCGGCAGGAGTCTGGAGTCATCAGGCTAGAGGCTAGGCAGGATGCTGGAGTCGTCAAGCTTGAGGTTAGGCAGCAGGCTGGAATCTTCTGTCTTGAGGCTAGGGAGGAGGCTGGTGTATTCAGAATTGAGGCTGGGCAGGAAGCTGGAATCTTCAGGCTTGAGGCTGGGCAGGAGGCTGTAATCTTCAGGCTTGTGGCTAGGCAGGAGGCTGGAGTCTTCAGTCCTGAAGCTAGGCAGGAGGCTAGAGTCTTCAGGCTTGAGGATAGGCAGGAGTCTGGAGTGTTTAGGCTTGAGGCTAGGCAGGAGACTGGAGTCTTCAGGCTTGAGGCTAGGCAGGAATCTGGAGTGTTTAGGCTTGAGGCTAGGCAGGAATTTGGAGTCTTTACGCTTGAGGCTAGGGAGGAGACTGGACTCTTCAGGTTTGAGGCTAGGCAGGAGGCTGGAGTCTTCAGACTTGAGGTTAAGCAGAAGGCTTGAGTCTTCAGGCGTGATGCTAGGCAGGAGGCTGGAGTCTTCTGTCTTGAGTCTAAGCAGGAGGCTGCAGTCGTCAGGATTGAGACTGAGGCTAAGCAGGAGTCTGGAGTCTTCAGGCTTGAGGCTAGGCAGGAGACTGGAGTCTTCAGGCTTGAGGCTAGGCAGGAGGCTGGAGTCTTCAGACTTGAGGTTAGGCAGAAGTCTAGAGTCTTCAAGCTTGAGACTAAGCAGGAGGCTGGGGTCGTCAGGATTGAGGCTGAGGCTAGGCAGGAGTTTGGAGTATTCAGGCTTGAGGCTAGGCGGAAGGATGGAATCTTCAGGTTAGAGGTGAGGCAGGGGGTTGCAGTTTTCCGGCTAGAGGCTAGGCAGAAGGCTGGAGTCTTCAGACTTGAGGCTAGGCAGGAGGCTGGAGTCTTCAGACTTGAGGTTAGGCAGAAGGCTTGAGTCTTCAGGCGTGATGCTAGGCAGGAAGCTGGAGTCTTCAGTCTTGAGTCTAAGCAGGAGGCTGCAGTCGTCAGGATTGAGACTGAGGCTAAGCAGGAGTCTGGAGTCTTCAGGCTTGAGGCTAGGCAGGAGACTGGAGTCTTCAGGCTTGAGGCTAGGCAGGAGGCTGGAGTCTTCAGGCTTGAGACTAAGCAGGAGGCTGGAGTCGTCAGGATTGAGGCTGAGGCTCGGCAGGAGTCTGGCGTATTCAGGCTTCAGGCTAGGCGGGAGGATGGAATCTTCAGGTTAGAGGTGAGGCAGGAGGTTGGAGTTTTGCCCCTAGAGGCTAGGCTGCAGGCTTGAGTCTTCAGGCTAGAATCTAGGCAGGAGGCTGGAGACTTCAGGGGTGAGGCTAGGCAGGAGGCTGGAGTCTTCAACCTTGAGGCTAGGCAGGAGGCTGGAGTCTTCAGGGGTGAGGCTAGGCAAGAGGCTGGAGTCTTCAGGCTGGAGACTAAGCGGGAGGCTGGAGTCGTCAGGATTGAGGCCGAGGCTCGGCAGGAGTCTGGAGTCATCAGGCTAGAGGCTAGGCAGGATGCTGGAGTCGTCAAGCTTGAGGTTAGGCAGCAGGCTGGAATCTTCTGTCTTGAGGCTAGGGAGGAGGCTGGTGTATTCAGAATTGAGGCTGGGCAGGAAGCTGGAATCTTCAGGCTTGAGGCTGGGCAGGAGGCTGTAATCTTCAGGCTTGTGGCTAGGCAGGAGGCTGGAGTCTTCAGTCCTGAAGCTAGGCAGGAGGCTGGAGTCTTCAGGCTTGAGACTAAGCAGGAGGCTGGGGTCGTCAGGATTGAGGCTGAGGCTAGGCAGGAGTTTGGAGTATTCAGGCTTGAGGCTAGGCGGGAGGATGGAATCTTCAGGTTAGAGGTGAGGCAGGGGGTTGGAGTTTTCTGGCTAGAGGCTAGGCTGAAGGCTGGAGTCTTCAGACTTGAGGCTAGGCAGGAGGCTGGAGTCTTCAGACTTGAGGCTAGGCTGGAGGCTGGAGTCTTCAGGCTAGAAGCTAGGCAGGAGGCTGGAGACTTGTGACTTGAGACGAGGCTAGGCATGAGGCTGGAGTCTTCAGTATTGAGGCTAGGCAGGAGGCTGGAGTCTTCAGGCTTGAGGCTAGGCAGGAGGCTTGAGTCTTCAGGCTTGAGGCTCTGCAGGAGGCTGTCGTCTTCAGGTTTGAGGCTAGGCAGGAGGCTGGAGTCTTCAGGCATCAGGATAGGCAGGAAGCTGGAGTCCTCAGGCTTCAGGCTAGGCAGGAATCTGGAGTGTTTAGGCTTGAGGCTAGGCAGGAATTTGGAGTCTTTACGCTTGAGGCTAGGGAGGAGACTGGACTCTTCAGGTTTGAGGCTAGGCAGGAGGCTGGAGTCTTCAGACTTGAGGTTAAGCAGAAGGCTTGAGTCTTCAGGCGTGATGCTAGGGAGGAGGCTGGAGTCTTCTGTCTTGAGTCTAAGCAGGAGGCTGGAGTCGTCAGGATTGAGGCCGAGGCTCGGCAGGAGTCTGGAGTCATCAGGCTAGAGGCTAGGCAGGATGCTGGAGTCGTCAAGCTTGAGGTTAGGCAGCAGGCTGGAATCTTCTGTCTTGAGGCTAGGGAGGAGGCTGGTGTATTCAGAATTGAGGCTGGGCAGGAAGCTGGAATCTTCAGGCTTGAGGCTGGGCAGGAGGCTGTAATCTTCAGGCTTGTGGCTAGGCAGGAGGCTGGAGTCTTCAGTCCTGAAGCTAGGCAGGAGGCTAGAGTCTTCAGGCTTGAGGATAGGCAGGAGTCTGGAGTGTTTAGGCTTGAGGCTAGGCAGGAGACTGGAGTCTTCAGGCTTGAGGCTAGGCAGGAATCTGGAGTGTTTAGGCTTGAGGCTAGGCAGGAATTTGGAGTCTTTACGCTTGAGGCTAGGGAGGAGACTGGACTCTTCAGGTTTGAGGCTAGGCAGGAGGCTGGAGTCTTCAGACTTGAGGTTAAGCAGAAGGCTTGAGTCTTCAGGCGTGATGCTAGGCAGGAGGCTGGAGTCTTCTGTCTTGAGTCTAAGCAGGAGGCTGCAGTCGTCAGGATTGAGACTGAGGCTAAGCAGGAGTCTGGAGTCTTCAGGCTTGAGGCTAGGCAGGAGACTGGAGTCTTCAGGCTTGAGGCTAGGCAGGAGGCTGGAGTCTTCAGACTTGAGGTTAGGCAGAAGTCTAGAGTCTTCAAGCTTGAGACTAAGCAGGAGGCTGGGGTCGTCAGGATTGAGGCTGAGGCTAGGCAGGAGTTTGGAGTATTCAGGCTTGAGGCTAGGCGGAAGGATGGAATCTTCAGGTTAGAGGTGAGGCAGGGGGTTGCAGTTTTCCGGCTAGAGGCTAGGCAGAAGGCTGGAGTCTTCAGACTTGAGGCTAGGCAGGAGGCTGGAGTCTTCAGACTTGAGGTTAGGCAGAAGGCTTGAGTCTTCAGGCGTGATGCTAGGCAGGAAGCTGGAGTCTTCAGTCTTGAGTCTAAGCAGGAGGCTGCAGTCGTCAGGATTGAGACTGAGGCTAAGCAGGAGTCTGGAGTCTTCAGGCTTGAGGCTAGGCAGGAGACTGGAGTCTTCAGGCTTGAGGCTAGGCAGGAGGCTGGAGTCTTCAGGCTTGAGACTAAGCAGGAGGCTGGAGTCGTCAGGATTGAGGCTGAGGCTCGGCAGGAGTCTGGCGTATTCAGGCTTCAGGCTAGGCGGGAGGATGGAATCTTCAGGTTAGAGGTGAGGCAGGAGGTTGGAGTTTTGCCCCTAGAGGCTAGGCTGCAGGCTTGAGTCTTCAGGCTAGAATCTAGGCAGGAGGCTGGAGACTTCAGGGGTGAGGCTAGGCAGGAGGCTGGAGTCTTCAACCTTGAGGCTAGGCAGGAGGCTGGAGTCTTCAGGGGTGAGGCTAGGCAAGAGGCTGGAGTCTTCAGGCTGGAGACTAAGCGGGAGGCTGGAGTCGTCAGGATTGAGGCCGAGGCTCGGCAGGAGTCTGGAGTCATCAGGCTAGAGGCTAGGCAGGATGCTGGAGTCGTCAAGCTTGAGGTTAGGCAGCAGGCTGGAATCTTCTGTCTTGAGGCTAGGGAGGAGGCTGGTGTATTCAGAATTGAGGCTGGGCAGGAAGCTGGAATCTTCAGGCTTGAGGCTGGGCAGGAGGCTGTAATCTTCAGGCTTGTGGCTAGGCAGGAGGCTGGAGTCTTCAGTCCTGAAGCTAGGCAGGAGGCTGGAGTCTTCAGGCTTGAGACTAAGCAGGAGGCTGGGGTCGTCAGGATTGAGGCTGAGGCTAGGCAGGAGTTTGGAGTATTCAGGCTTGAGGCTAGGCGGGAGGATGGAATCTTCAGGTTAGAGGTGAGGCAGGGGGTTGGAGTTTTCTGGCTAGAGGCTAGGCTGAAGGCTGGAGTCTTCAGACTTGAGGCTAGGCAGGAGGCTGGAGTCTTCAGACTTGAGGTTAGGCAGAAGGCTTGAGTCTTCAGGCGTGATGCTAGGCAGGAAGCTGGAGTCTTCAGTCTTGAGTCTGAGCAGGAGGCTGCAGTCGTCAGGATTGAGACTGAGGCTAAGCAGGAGTCTGGAGTCTTCAGGCTTGAGGCTAGGCAGGAGACTGGAGTCTTCAGGCTTGAGGCTAGGCAGGAGACTGGAGTCTTCAGGCTTGAGGCTAAGCAGGAGGCTGGAGTCGTCAGGATTGAGGCTGAGGCTCGGCAGGAGTCTGGCGTATTCAGGCTTGAGGCTAGGCGGGAGGATGGAATCTTCAGGTTAGAGGTGAGGCAGGAGGTTGGAGTTTTGCCCCTAGAGGCTAGGCTGGAGGCTGGAGTCTTCAGGCTAGAATCTAGGCAGGAGGCTGGAGACTTCAGGCTTGAAGTTAGGCTGGAGGCTGGAGTCTTCAGACTTGAGGTTAGGCAGGAGGCTTGAGTCTTCAAGCTTGAGGCTAGGCAGGAGGCTGGAGTCTTCAGGGGTGAGGCTAGGCAAGAGGCTGGAGTCTTCAGGCTGGAGACTAAGCGGGAGGCTGGAGTCGTCAGGATTGAGGCCGAGGCTCGGCAGGAGTCTGGAGTCATCAGGCTAGAGGCTAGGCAGGATGCTGGAGTCGTCAAGCTTGAGGTTAGGCAGCAGGCTGGAATCTTCTGTCTTGAGGCTAGGGAGGAGGCTGGTGTATTCAGAATTGAGGCTGGGCAGGAAGCTGGAATCTTCAGGCTTGAGGCTGGGCAGGAGGCTGTAATCTTCAGGCTTGTGGCTAGGCAGGAGGCTGGAGTCTTCAGTCCTGAAGCTAGGCAGGAGGCTAGAATCTTCAGGCTTGAGGATAGGCAGGAGTCTGGAGTGTTTAGGCTTGAGGCTAGGCAGGAGGCTGGAGTCTTCAGACTTGAGGCTAGGTTGGAGGCTGGAGTCTTCAGTCTAGAAGCTAGGCAGGAGGCTGGAGTCTTCAGGCGTGAGGCTAGGCTGGAGGCTGAAGACTTCAGGCTTGAGGCTCGGCAGGAGGCTAGAGTCTTTAGGCTTCAGGCTAAGCAGGAGGCTTGAGTCCTGAGGCGTGAGGCTATGCAGGAGGCTGGAGTCTTCAGGTTTGAGGCTAGGCTGGAGGTTGGAGTCTTTAGACTTGAGATTAGGCAGGAGGCTGGAGTCTTCAAGCTTGAGGCTAGGCAGGAGGCTAGAGTCTTCAGGCGTGAGGCTAGGCAGGAGGCTTGAGTCTTCAGGCTTGAGGCCAGGCAGGAGGCTGGAGTCTTCAGGCTTGAGGCTCGGCAGGAGGCTAGAGTCTTTAGGCTTGAGGCTAGGCAGGAGGCTGGTGTCTTCAGGCATCAGGCTGGGCAGGACTCTGGAGTGTTCAGGCTTGAGGCCAGGCAGGTGGCTGGAATCTTCAGGATAGAGGCTCGGCAGGAGGCTGGAGTCTTCAGACTTGAGGCTAGGTTGGAGGCTGGATTCTTCAGTCTAGAAGCTAGGCAGGAGGCTGGAGTCTTCAGTCTTTAGGCTAGGAAGGAGGCTAGAGTCTTCAGGCTTGATGCTAGGCAGGAGGCTGGAGTGTTTAGGCTTGAGGCTAGGCAGGAGACTGGGGTCTTCAGGTTTGAGGCTAGGCAGGAGGCTGGAGTCTTCAGGTTACAGGTGAAGCAGGAGGCTGGAGTCTTCCGACTAGAGGCTAGGCAGGAGGCTGTAGTCTTCAGACTTGAGGCTAGGCTGGAGGCTGGCGTATTCAGGCTAGAAGCTAGGCAGCGGGCTGGAGTTTTCAGGCTTGAGGCTAGGCTGGAGGCTGGAGCCTTCAGACTTGAGGTTAGACAGGAGGCTAGAGTCTGCAAACTTGAGGCTACGCAGGAGGCTGGAGTCTTCAGGCGTGAGGCTAGGCAGGAGGCTGGAGTCTTCAGGCTTGAGGCTAAGCAGGAGGCTTGAGTCCTCAGGCTTGAGGCTAGGCAGGAGGCTGGAGTCTTCAGGATTGAGGCTAGGCAGGAGGCTGGACTCTTCAGGCTTGAGGCTTGGCAGGAGGATAGAGTCTTCAGGCCTGAATCCAGGTAGGAGGCTAGAGTCTTCAGGCTTGAGGCTAGGCAGGAGGCTGGAGTGTTTAGGCTTGAGGCTAGGCAGGAGACCGGAGTCTTCAGGCTTGAGGCTAGGCAGGAGGCTGGAGTCTTCAGGTTAGAGGTGAAGCAGCAGTCTGGAGTCTTCCGACTAGAGGCTAGGCAGGAGGCTGGAGTCTTCAGACTTGAGGATAGGCTGGAGGCTGGAGTATTTAGGCTAGAAGCTAGGCGGGAGGCTGGAGTCTTCAGGCGTGAGGCTAGGCAGGAGGCTGGAGTCTTCAGGCTTGAGGCTAGGCAGGAGGGTTGAGTCCTCTGGCTTGAGGCTAGGCAGGAGGCTGGAGTCTTCATGCTTGAGACTAGGCAGGAGGCTGTAGTCTTCAGGATTGAGGCGGGGCAGGAGGCTGGTACCTTCAGGCTTTAGGCTAGGAAGGAGGCTGGAGTATTCAGGATTGAGGCTAGGCAGGAGGCTGGAGCCTTCAGGCGTGAAGATAGGCAGGAGGTTAGAGTCTTCAGGTTAGAGGTGAAGCAGGAGGCTGGAGTCTTCCGACTAGAGGCTAGGCAGGAGGCTGGAGTCTTCAGACTTGAGGCTAGGCTGGAGGCTGGCGTAATCAGGCTAGAAGCTAGGCAGAAGGCTGGAGTTTTCAGGCTTGAGGCTAGGCTGGAGGCTGGAGCCTTCAGACTTGAGGTTAGACAGGAGGCTAGAGTCTTCAAACTTGAGGCTACGCAAGAGGCTGGAGTCTTCAGGCGTGAGGGTAGGCAGAAGGCTGGAGTCTTCAGGATTGAGGCTAGGCAGGAGGCTGGAGTCTTCAGGTTACAGGTGAAGCAGGAGGCTGGAGTCTTCCGACTAGAGGCTAGGCAGGAGGCTGTAGTCTTCAGACTTGAGGCCAGGCTGGAGGCTGGAGTATTCAGGCTAGAAGCTAGGCGGGAGGCTGGAGTCTTCAGGCGTGAGGCTAGGCAGGAGGCTGGTGCCTTCAGGCTTTAGGCTATGAAGGAGGCTGGAATATTCAGGGTTGAGGCTAGGCAGGAGGCTGGAGTCTTCAGGCGTGAGGCTACGCAGGAGGCTAGAGTCTTCAAGTTAGAGGTGAAGCAGGAGGCTGGAGTGTTCCGACTAGAGGCTAGGCAGGAGGCTGGAGTCTCCAGACTTGAGGCTAGGCTGGAGGCTGGCGTATTCAGGCTAGAAGCTAGGCAGCGGTCTGGAGTTTTCAGGCTTGAGGCTAGGCTGGAGGCTGGAGCCTTCAGACTTGAGGTTAGACAGGAGGCTAGAGTCTGCAAACTTGAGGCTACGCAGGAGGCTGGAGTCTTCAGGCGTGAGGCTAGGCAGGAGGCTGGAGTCTTCAGGCTTGAGGCTAAGCAGGAGGCTTGTGTCCTCAGGCTTCAGGCTAGGCAGGAGGCTGGAGTCTTCATGCTTGAGGCTAGGCAGGAGGCTGGAGTCTTCAGGATTGAGGCTAGGCAGGAGGCTGGAGTCTTCAGGCATGAGGCTAGGCAGGAGGCTGGAGTCTTCAGGCTTGAGGCTAAGCAGGAGGCTGGTGCCTTCAGGCTTTAGGCTACGAAGGAGGCTGGAAAAATTCAGGATTGAGGCTAGGCAGGAGGCTGGAGTCTTCAGGCATCAGGATAGGCAGGAAGCTGGAGTCTTCAGGCTGGTGTCTATGCAGGAGGCAGGATTCTTCAGGTTTGTGGCTAGGCAGGAGGCTGGAGTCTTCAGGCTTGAGGCCAGGCAGGAGGCTAGGGTCTTCAGGCCTGAATCTAGGCAGGAGGCTAGAGTCTTCAGCTTGAGGCTAGGCAGGAGGCTTGAGTCTTCAGGTTTGAGGCTAGGCAGGAGGCTGGAGTCTTCAGGTTAGAGGTGAAGCAGGGGGCTGGAGTCTTCCGACTAGAGGCTAGGCAGGAGGCTGGAGCCTTCAGACTTGCGGCTAGGCTGTAGGCTTGAGTATTCAGGCTAGAATCTAGGCAGGAGGCTGGAGTTTTCAGGGTTGAGGCTACGCAGGAGGCTGGAGTCTTCAGGCGTGAGGCTAGGCAGGAGGCTGGAGTCTTCAGGCTTGAGGCTAAGCAGGAGGCTTAAGTCCTCGGGCTTGAGCCTAGGCAGGAGGCTGGAGTCTTCATGCCTGAGGCAAGGCAGAAGGCTGGAGTCTTCAGGATTGAGGCTCGGCAGGAGTCTGGTGCCTTCATGCTTTAGGCTAGGAAGGAGGCTAGAGTCTTCAGGCTTGATGCTAGGCAGGAGGCTGGAGTGTTTAGGCTTGAGGCTAGGCAGGAGACTGGGGTCTTCAGGTTTGAGGCTAAGCAGGAGGCTTGAGTCCTCAGGCTTGAGGCTAGGCAGGAGGCTGGAGTCTTCATGATTGAGGCTAGGCTGAAGGCTGGAGTCTTCAGGATTGAGGCTAGGCTGGAGGCTGGAGTCTTCAGTCTTGAGGCTAGGCAGGAGGGTTGAGTCCTCTGGCTTGAGGCTAGGCAGGAGGCTGGAGTCTTCATGCTTGAGACTAGGCAGGAGGCTGTAGTCTTCAGGATTAAGGCGGGGCAGGAGGCTGGTGCCTTCAGGCTTTAGGCTAGGAAGGAGGCTGGAGTATTCAGGATTGAGGCTAGGCAGGAGGCTGGAGCCTTCAGGCATGAGGCTAGGCAGGAGGCTGGAGTCTTCAGGCTTGAGGCTAAGCAGGAGGCTGGTGCCTTCAGGCTTTAGGCTACGAAGGAGGCTGGAAAAATTCAGGATTGAGGCTAGGCAGGAGGCTGGAGTCTTCAGGCATCAGGATAGGCAGGAAGCTGGAGTCTTCAGGCTGGTGTCTATGCAGGAGGCAGGATTCTTCAGGTTTGTGGCTAGGCTGGAGGCTGGAGTCTTCAGGCTTGAGGCCAGGCAGGAGGCTAGGGTCTTCAGGCCTGAATCTAGGCAGGAGGCTAGAGTCTTCAGCTTGAGGCTAGGCAGGAGGCTTGAGTCTTCAGGTTTCAGGCTAGGCAGGAGGCTGGAGTCTTCAGGTTAGAGGTGAAGCAGGGGGCTGGAGCCTTCCGACTAGAGGCTAGGCAGGAGGCTGGAGCCTTCAGACTTGCGGCTAGGCTGTAGGCTTGAGTATTCAGGCTAGAATCTAGGCAGGAGGCTGGAGTTTTCAGGGTTGAGGCTACGCAGGAGGCTGGAGTCTTCAGGCGTGAGGCTAGGCAGGAGGCTGGAGTCTTCAGGCTTGAGGCTAAGCAGGAGGCTTAAGTCCTCGGGATTGAGCCTAGGCAGGAGGCTGGAGTCTTCATGCTTGAGGCAAGGCAGAAGGCTGGAGTCTTCAGGATTGAGGCTCGGCAGGAGTCTGGTGCCTTTAGGCTTGAGCCTAGGAAGGAGGCTAGAGTCTTCAGGCTTGATGCTAGGCAGGAGGCTGGAGTGTTTAGGCTTGAGGCTAGGCAGGAGACTGGAGTCTTCAGGCTTGAGGCTAGGCAGGAGGGTTGAGTCCTCTGGCTTGAGGCTAGGCAGGAGGCTGGAGTCTTCATGCTTGAGACTAGGCAGGAGGCTGTAGTCTTCAGGATTGAGGCGGGGCAGGAGGCTGGTACCTTCAGGCTTTAGGCTAGGAAGGAGGCTGGAGTATTCAGGATTGAGGCTAGGCAGGAGGCTGGAGCCTTCAGGCGTGAAGATAGGCAGGAGGTTAGAGTCTTCAGGTTAGAGGTGAAGCAGGAGGCTGGAGTCTTCCGACTAGAGGCTAGGCAGGAGGCTGGAGTCTTCAGACTTGAGGCTAGGCTGGAGGCTGGCGTAATCAGGCTAGAAGCTAGGCAGAAGGCTGGAGTTTTCAGGCTTGAGGCTAGGCTGGAGGCTGGAGCCTTCAGACTTGAGGTTAGACAGGAGGCTAGAGTCTTCAAACTTGAGGCTACGCAAGAGGCTGGAGTCTTCAGGCGTGAGGGTAGGCAGAAGGCTGGAGTCTTCAGGATTGAGGCTAGGCAGGAGGCTGGAGTCTTCAGGTTACAGGTGAAGCAGGAGGCTGGAGTCTTCCGACTAGAGGCTAGGCAGGAGGCTGTAGTCTTCAGACTTGAGGCCAGGCTGGAGGCTGGAGTATTCAGGCTAGAAGCTAGGCGGGAGGCTGGAGTCTTCAGGCGTGAGGCTAGGCAGGAGGCTGGTGCCTTCAGGCTTTAGGCTATGAAGGAGGCTGGAATATTCAGGGTTGAGGCTAGGCAGGAGGCTGGAGTCTTCAGGCGTGAGGCTACGCAGGAGGCTAGAGTCTTCAAGTTAGAGGTGAAGCAGGAGGCTGGTGTGTTCCGACTAGAGGCTAGGCAGGAGGCTGGAGTCTCCAGACTTGAGGCTAGGCTGGAGGCTGGCGTATTCAGGCTAGAAGCTAGGCAGCGGTCTGGAGTTTTCAGGCTTGAGGCTAGGCTGGAGGCTGGAGCCTTCAGTCTTGAGTCTAGGTAGGAGACTTGACTCTTCAGGTTTGAGGCTAGGCAGGAGGCTGGAGTCTTCATGCTTGAGACTAGGC
Source organism: Mobula birostris (assembly GCF_030028105.1). Lineage (NCBI taxonomy): Eukaryota > Metazoa > Chordata > Chondrichthyes > Myliobatiformes > Myliobatidae > Mobula > Mobula birostris. The sequence continues at coordinate 114,004,484 of NC_092370.1, read as the reverse complement.
AGGAGGCTGTAGTCTTCAGGATTAAGGCGGGGCAGGAGGCTGGTGCCTTCAGGCTTTAGGCTAGGAAGGAGGCTGGAGTATTCAGGATTGAGGCTAGGCAGGAGGCTGGAGCCTTCAGGCATGAGGCTAGGCAGGAGGCTGGAGTCTTCAGGCATGAGGCTAGGCAGGAGGCTGGAGTCTTCAGGCTTGAGGCTAAGCAGGAGGCTGGTGCCTTCAGGCTTTAGGCTACGAAGGAGGCTGGAAAAATTCAGGTTTGAGGCTAGGCAGGAGGCTGGAGTCTTCAAGCATCAGGATAGGCAGGAAGCTGGAGTCTTCAGGCTGGTGTCTATGCAGGAGGCAGGATTCTTCAGGTTTGTGGCTAGGCAGGAGGCTGGAGTCTTCAGGCTTGAGGCCAGGCAGGAGGCTAGGGTCTTCAGGCCTGAATCTAGGCAGGAGGCTAGAGTCTTCAGCTTGAGGCTAGGCAGGAGGCTTGAGTCTTCAGGTTTGAGGCTAGGCAGGAGGCTGGAGTCTTCAGGTTAGAGGTGAAGCAGGGGGCTGGAGTCTTCCGACTAGAGGCTAGGCAGGAGGCTGGAGCCTTCAGACTTGCGGCTAGGCTGTAGGCTTGAGTATTCAGGCTAGAATCTAGGCAGGAGGCTGGAGTTTTCAGGGTTGAGGCTACGCAGGAGGCTGGAGTCTTCAGGCGTGAGGCTAGGCAGGAGGCTGGAGTCTTCAGGCTTGAGGCTAAGCAGGAGGCTTAAGTCCTCGGGCTTGAGCCTAGGCAGGAGGCTGGAGTCTTCATGCCTGAGGCAAGGCAGAAGGCTGGAGTCTTCAGGATTGAGGCTCGGCAGGAGTCTGGTGCCTTCATGCTTTAGGCTAGGAAGGAGGCTAGAGTCTTCAGGCTTGATGCTAGGCAGGAGGCTGGAGTGTTTAGGCTTGAGGCTAGGCAGGAGACTGGGGTCTTCAGGTTTGAGGCTAAGCAGGAGGCTTGAGTCCTCAGGCTTGAGGCTAGGCAGGAGGCTGGAGTCTTCATGATTGAGGCTAGGCTGAAGGCTGGAGTCTTCAGGATTGAGGCTAGGCTGGAGGCTGGAGTCTTCAGTCTTGAGGCTAGGCAGGAGGGTTGAGTCCTCTGGCTTGAGGCTAGGCAGGAGGCTGGAGTCTTCATGCTTGAGACTAGGCAGGAGGCTGTAGTCTTCAGGATTAAGGCGGGGCAGGAGGCTGGTGCCTTCAGGCTTTAGGCTAGGAAGGAGGCTGGAGTATTCAGGATTGAGGCTAGGCAGGAGGCTGGAGCCTTCAGGCATGAGGCTAGGCAGGAGGCTGGAGTCTTCAGGCTTGAGGCTAAGCAGGAGGCTGGTGCCTTCAGGCTTTAGGCTACGAAGGAGGCTGGAAAAATTCAGGATTGAGGCTAGGCAGGAGGCTGGAGTCTTCAGGCATCAGGATAGGCAGGAAGCTGGAGTCTTCAGGCTGGTGTCTATGCAGGAGGCAGGATTCTTCAGGTTTGTGGCTAGGCTGGAGGCTGGAGTCTTCAGGCTTGAGGCCAGGCAGGAGGCTAGGGTCTTCAGGCCTGAATCTAGGCAGGAGGCTAGAGTCTTCAGCTTGAGGCTAGGCAGGAGGCTGGAGTCTTCAGGTTAGAGGTGAAGCAGGGGGCTGGAGCCTTCCGACTAGAGGCTAGGCAGGAGGCTGGAGCCTTCAGACTTGCGGCTAGGCTGTAGGCTTGAGTATTCAGGCTAGAATCTAGGCAGGAGGCTGGAGTTTTCAGGGTTGAGGCTACGCAGGAGGCTGGAGTCTTCAGGCGTGAGGCTAGGCAGGAGGCTGGAGTCTTCAGGCTTGAGGCTAAGCAGGAGGCTTAAGTCCTCGGGCTTGAGCCTAGGCAGGAGGCTGGAGTCTTCATGCTTGAGGCAAGGCAGAAGGCTGGAGTCTTCAGGATTGAGGCTCGGCAGGAGTCTGGTGCCTTTAGGCTTGAGCCTAGGAAGGAGGCTAGAGTCTTCAGGCTTGATGCTAGGCAGGAGGCTGGAGTGTTTAGGCTTGAGGCTAGGCAGGAGACTGGGGTCTTCAGGTTTGAGGCTAGGCAGGAGGATGGACCCTTCAGGTTAGAGGTGAAGCAGGAGGCTGGAGTCTTCCGACTAGAGGCTAGGCAGGAGGCTGTAGTCTTCAGACTTGAGGATAGGCTGGAGGCTGGAGTATTTAGGCTAGAAGCTAGGCGGGAGGCTGGAGTCTTCAGGCGTGAGGCTAGGCAGGAGGCTGGAGTCTTCAGGCTTGAGGCTAGGCAGGAGGGTTGAGTCCTCTGGCTTGAGGCTAGGCAGGAGGCTGGAGTCTTCATGCTTGAGACTAGGCAGGAGGCTGTAGTCTTCAGGATTGAGGCGGGGCAGGAGGCTGGTACCTTCAGGCTTTAGGCTAGGAAGGAGGCTGGAGTATTCAGGATTGAGGCTAGGCAGGAGGCTGGAGCCTTCAGGCGTGAAGATAGGCAGGAGGTTAGAGTCTTCAGGTTAGAGGTGAAGCAGGAGGCTGGAGTCTTCCGACTAGAGGCTAGGCAGGAGGCTGGAGTCTTCAGACTTGAGGCTAGGCTGGAGGCTGGCGTAATCAGGCTAGAAGCTAGGCAGAAGGCTGGAGTTTTCAGGCTTGAGGCTAGGCTGGAGGCTGGAGCCTTCAGACTTGAGGTTAGACAGGAGGCTAGAGTCTTCAAACTTGAGGCTACGCAAGAGGCTGGAGTCTTCAGGCGTGAGGGTAGGCAGAAGGCTGGAGTCTTCAGGATTGAGGCTAGGCAGGAGGCTGGAGTCTTCAGGTTACAGGTGAAGCAGGAGGCTGGAGTCTTCCGACTAGAGGCTAGGCAGGAGGCTGTAGTCTTCAGACTTGAGGCCAGGCTGGAGGCTGGAGTATTCAGGCTAGAAGCTAGGCGGGAGGCTGGAGTCTTCAGGCGTGAGGCTAGGCAGGAGGCTGGTGCCTTCAGGCTTTAGGCTATGAAGGAGGCTGGAATATTCAGGGTTGAGGCTAGGCAGGAGGCTGGAGTCTTCAGGCGTGAGGCTACGCAGGAGGCTAGAGTCTTCAAGTTAGAGGTGAAGCAGGAGGCTGGAGTGTTCCGACTAGAGGCTAGGCAGGAGGCTGGAGTCTCCAGACTTGAGGCTAGGCTGGAGGCTGGCGTATTCAGGCTAGAAGCTAGGCAGCGGTCTGGAGTTTTCAGGCTTGAGGCTAGGCTGGAGGCTGGAGCCTTCAGACTTGAGGTTAGACAGGAGGCTAGAGTCTGCAAACTTGAGGCTACGCAGGAGGCTGGAGTCTTCAGGCGTGAGGCTAGGCAGGAGGCTGGAGTCTTCAGGCTTGAGGCTAAGCAGGAGGCTTGAGTCCTCAGGCTTCAGGCTAGGCAGGAGGCTGGAGTCTTCATGCTTGAGGCTAGGCAGGAGGCTGGAGTCTTCAGGATTGAGGCTAGGCAGGAGGCTGCTGCCTTCAGGCCTTAGGCTAGGAACGAGGCTGGATTATTCAGGATTGAGGCTAGGCAGGAGGCTGGAGTCTTCAGGCGTGAGGCTAGGCAGGAGGCTAGAGTCTTCAGTCTTGAGGTTAGGCAGGAGACTGATGTCTTCAGGCATCAGGCTGGGCAGGAATATGGAGTGTTCTCGCTTGAAGCGAGGCAGGAGGCTGGAGTCTTTAGGCTTGAGCCTAAGCAGGAGGCTTGAGGTTAGGCAGGAGGCTGGAGTCTTCAGCTTGAGGCTAAGCAAGAGGCTTGAGTCTTCAGACTTGAGGCTAGGCAGGAGTCTGGAGTCTTCTGGCTAGAGGCTAGGGAGGAGGCTGCAGTATTCAGGCTGGAGGCTAGGCAGGAGTCTGCAGTCTTCAGGCTAGATACTAGGCATGATGTTGGAGTCGTCCTGATTGAGGCAAGGCAGGAGGATGGAGACTTCAGGCTTGTGACAAAGCAGGAGTCTAGGGTCTTCAGGATTTAGGCCAGGCAGGAGGCTGGAGCCTTCAGGCTTGAGGGTAAGTAGGAGGTTTGATTCTTCAAGCGTGAGGCTAGGCAGGATGCTGGAGTGTTCAGGCTTGAGGCTAAGCAGGAGGCTTGAATCTTCAGGCTAGAGGCTAGGCAGGAGGCTGGTGTTTTCAGGCATCAGGATAGGCAGGAAGCTGGAGTCTTCAGGCTGGTGTCTATGCAGGAGGCTGGATTCTTCAGGTTTGTGGCTAGGCAGGAGGCTGGAGTCTTCAGGCTTGAGGCTAGGCAGGAGGCTAGGGTCTTCAGGCCTGAATCTAGGCAGGAGGCTAGAGTCTTCAGGCTTGAGGCTAGGCAGGAGGCTGTAGTCTTCAGACTTGAGGCTAGGCTGGAGGCTGGAGTATTCAGGCTAGAAGCTAGGCGGGAGGCTGGAGTCTTCAGGCGTGAGGCTAGGCAGGAGGCTGGAGTCTTCAGGCTTGAGACTAGGCATGAGGCTGTAGTCTTCAGACTTGAGGCTAGGCTGGAGGCTGGAGTATTCAGGCTAGAAGCTAGGCAGGAGGGTTGAGTCCTCAGGCTTGAGGCTAGGCAGGAGGCTGGAGTCTTCATGCTTGAGAGTAGGCATGAGGCTGTAGTCTTCAGGATTGAGGCGGGGCAGGAGGCTGGTGCCTTCAGGCTTTAGGCTAGGAAGGAGGCTGGAGTATTCAGGATTGAGGCTAGGCAGGAGGCTGGTGCCTTCAGGCGTGAGGCTACGCAGGAGGCTAGAGTCTTCAGGTTAGAGGTGAAGCAGGAGGCTGGAGTCTTCCGACTAGAGGCTAGGCAGGAGGCTGGAGTCTTCAGACTTGAGGCTAGGCTGGAGGCTGGCGTATTCAGGCTAGAAGCTAGGCAGAAGGCTGGAGTTTTCAGGCTTGAGGATAGGCTGGAGGCTGGAGCCTTCAGACTTGGGGTTAGACAGGAGGCTAGAGTCTTCAAACTTGAGGCTACGCAGGAGGCTGGAGTCTTCAGGCGTGAGGCTAGGCAGGAGGCTGGAGTCTTCAGGCTTGAGGCTAAGCAGGAGGCTTGAGTCCTCAGGCTTGAGGCTAGGCAGGAGGCTGGAGTCTTCAGGATTGAGGCTACGCAAGAGGCTGGAGTCTTCAGGCGTGAGGCTAGGCAGGAGGCTGGAGTATTCAGGATTGAGGCTAGGCAGGAGTCTGGATTCTTCAGCCTAGAGGCTAGGCAGGAGGCTAGAGTCTTCAGGCTTGAGGTTAAGCAGGAGACTGGTGTCTTCAGGCATCAGGCTGGGCAGGAATCTGGAGTGTTCTGGCTTGAGTCGAGGCAGGAGGCTGGAGTCTTTAGGCTTGAGCCTAAGCAGGAGGCTTGAGGCTAGGCAGGGGGCTGGAGCCTTCAGCTTGAGGCTAAGCAAGAGTCTTGAGTCTTCAGGCTTGAGGCTAGGCTGGAGTTTGGAGTCTTCAGGCTAGAGGTTAGGCAGGAGGCTGGAGTCTTCTGGCTAGAGGCTAGGGAGGAGGCTGGAGTCTTCAGGCTTGAGGCTAGGGAGGAGGCTGGAGTCTTTAGGATTGAGGCTAGGCAGGAGGCTGGAGCCTTCTGGCTTGATGCTGGAGTCTTCAAGCTAGACACTAGGCAGGAGGCTGTAGGCTTCAGGATAGAGGCTAGGCAGGAGGTTGGAGTCTTCAGGCCTGAAACTAAGCAGGAAGCTGGAGTCGTCAGGATTGAGGCTGATGCTAGGCCGGAGGCTGGAGTCTTCAGGCTGGAGGCTAGGCAGGAGGCTGCAGTATTCAGGCTGGAGGCTCGGTAGGAGGCTGCAGTCTTCAGGCTAGATACTAGGCATGATGTTGGAGTCGTCCTGATTGAGGCTTGGCAGGAGAATGGAGACTTCAGGCTTGTGACAAAACAGAAGTCTGGGGTCTTCAGGATTGAGGCTAGGCAGGAGGCTGGAGCCTTCAGGCTTGAGGGTAAGCAGGAGGTTTGATTCTTCAAGCGTGAGGCTAGGCAGGAGGCTGGAGTCTTCAGGCTTGAGGCTAAGCAGGAGGCTTGAGTCTTCAGGCTAGAGGCTAGGCAGGAGGCTGGTGTTTTCAGGCATCAGGATAGGCAGGTAGCTGGAGTCTTCAGGCTGGTGTCTATGCAGGAGCCTGGATTCTTCAGGTTTGTGGCTAGGCAGGAGGCTGGAGTCTTCAGGCTTGAGGCCAGGCAGGAGGCTAGGGTCTTCAGGCCTGAATCTAGGCAGGAGGCTAGAGTCTTCAGGCTTGAGGCTAGGCAGGAGGCTGGAGTGTTTAGGCTTGAGGCTAGGCAGGAGACTGGACTCTTCATGTTTGAGGCTAGGCAGGAGGCTGGAGTCTTCAGGTTAGAGGTGAAGCAGGAGGCTGGAGTCTTCCGACTAGAGGCTCGGCAGGAGGCTGGAACCTTCAGACGTGCGGCTAGGCTGTAGGCTTGAGTATTCAGGCTAGAATCTAGGCAGGAGGCTGGAGTCTTCAGACTGGAGGCTAGGCAGGAGGCTGGAGTCATCAGGATTGCGGCTAGGCAGGAGGCTGGAGTCTTCAGGCGTCAGGCTAGGCAGGAGACTGGAATCTTCAGACTTGAGGTTAGGCAGGATGCTGGAGTCTTCAAGCTTGAGGCTAAGAAGGAGGCTTGACTCTTTAGTCTTGAGGCTAGGTATGAGCCGGGAATCTTTTGGCTTGTGGCTTGGCAGGAGGCTGGAGATTTGAGACTTGAGACGAGGCTAGGCATGAGGCTGGAGTCTTCAGTCTTGAGTCTAGGTAGGAGACTTGACTCTTCAGGTTTGAGGCTAGGCAGGAGGCTGGAGTCTTCATGCTTGAGACTAGGCAGGAGGCTGTAGTCTTCAGGATTAAGGCGGGGCAGGAGGCTGGTGCCTTCAGGCTTTAGGCTAGGAAGGAGGCTGGAGTATTCAGGATTGAGGCTAGGCAGGAGGCTGGAGCCTTCAGGCATGAGGCTAGGCAGGAGGCTGGAGTCTTCAGGCATGAGGCTAGGCAGGAGGCTGGAGTCTTCAGGCTTGAGGCTAAGCAGGAGGCTGGTGCCTTCAGGCTTTAGGCTACGAAGGAGGCTGGAAAAATTCAGGATTGAGGCTAGGCAGGAGGCTGGAGTCTTCAGGCATCAGGATAGGCAGGAAGCTGGAGTCTTCAGGCTGGTGTCTATGCAGGAGGCAGGATTCTTCAGGTTTGTGGCTAGGCAGGAGGCTGGAGTCTTCAGGCTTGAGGCCAGGCAGGAGGCTAGGGTCTTCAGGCCTGAATCTAGGCAGGAGGCTAGAGTCTTCAGCTTGAGGCTAGGCAGGAGGCTTGAGTCTTCAGGTTTGAGGCTAGGCAGGAGGCTGGAGTCTTCAGGTTAGAGGTGAAGCAGGGGGCTGGAGTCTTCCGACTAGAGGCTAGGCAGGAGGCTGGAGCCTTCAGACTTGCGGCTAGGCTGTAGGCTTGAGTATTCAGGCTAGAATCTAGGCAGGAGGCTGGAGTTTTCAGGGTTGAGGCTACGCAGGAGGCTGGAGTCTTCAGGCGTGAGGCTAGGCAGGAGGCTGGAGTCTTCAGGCTTGAGGCTAAGCAGGAGGCTTAAGTCCTCGGGCTTGAGCCTAGGCAGGAGGCTGGAGTCTTCATGCCTGAGGCAAGGCAGAAGGCTGGAGTCTTCAGGATTGAGGCTCGGCAGGAGTCTGGTGCCTTCATGCTTTAGGCTAGGAAGGAGGCTAGAGTCTTCAGGCTTGATGCTAGGCAGGAGGCTGGAGTGTTTAGGCTTGAGGCTAGGCAGGAGACTGGGGTCTTCAGGTTTGAGGCTAAGCAGGAGGCTTGAGTCCTCAGGCTTGAGGCTAGGCAGGAGGCTGGAGTCTTCATGATTGAGGCTAGGCTGAAGGCTGGAGTCTTCAGGATTGAGGCTAGGCTGGAGGCTGGAGTCTTCAGTCTTGAGGCTAGGCAGGAGGGTTGAGTCCTCTGGCTTGAGGCTAGGCAGGAGGCTGGAGTCTTCATGCTTGAGACTAGGCAGGAGGCTGTAGTCTTCAGGATTAAGGCGGGGCAGGAGGCTGGTGCCTTCAGGCTTTAGGCTAGGAAGGAGGCTGGAGTATTCAGGATTGAGGCTAGGCAGGAGGCTGGAGCCTTCAGGCATGAGGCTAGGCAGGAGGCTGGAGTCTTCAGGCTTGAGGCTAAGCAGGAGGCTGGTGCCTTCAGGCTTTAGGCTACGAAGGAGGCTGGAAAAATTCAGGATTGAGGCTAGGCAGGAGGCTGGAGTCTTCAGGCATCAGGATAGGCAGGAAGCTGGAGTCTTCAGGCTGGTGTCTATGCAGAAGGCAGGATTCTTCAGGTTTGTGGCTAGGCTGGAGGCTGGAGTCTTCAGGCTTGAGGCCAGGCAGGAGGCTAGGGTCTTCAGGCCTGAATCTAGGCAGGAGGCTAGAGTCTTCAGCTTGAGGCTAGGCAGGAGGCTTGAGTCTTCAGGTTTCAGGCTAGGCAGGAGGCTGGAGTCTTCAGGTTAGAGGTGAAGCAGGGGGCTGGAGCCTTCCGACTAGAGGCTAGGCAGGAGGCTGGAGCCTTCAGACTTGCGGCTAGGCTGTAGGCTTGAGTATTCAGGCTAGAATCTAGGCAGGAGGCTGGAGTTTTCAGGGTTGAGGCTACGCAGGAGGCTGGAGTCTTCAGGCGTGAGGCTAGGCAGGAGGCTGGAGTCTTCAGGCTTGAGGCTAAGCAGGAGGCTTAAGTCCTCGGGCTTGAGCCTAGGCAGGAGGCTGGAGTCTTCATGCTTGAGGCAAGGCAGAAGGCTGGAGTCTTCAGGATTGAGGCTCGGCAGGAGTCTGGTGCCTTCAGGCTTTAGGCTAGGAAGGAGGCTAGAGTCTTCAGGCTTGATGCTAGGCAGGAGGCTGGAGTGTTTAGGCTTGAGGCTAGGCAGGAGACTGGGGTCTTCAGGTTTGAGGCTAGGCAGGAGGATGGACCCTTCAGGTTAGAGGTGAAGCAGGAGGCTGGAGTCTTCCGACTAGAGGCTAGGCAGGAGGCTGTAGTCTTCAGACTTGAGGATAGGCTGGAGGCTGGAGTATTTAGGCTAGAAGCTAGGCGGGAGGCTGGAGTCTTCAGGCGTGAGGCTAGGCAGGAGGCTGGAGTCTTCAGGCTTGAGGCTAGGCAGGAGGGTTGAGTCCTCTGGCTTGAGGCTAGGCAGGAGGCTGGAGTCTTCATGCTTGAGACTAGGCAGGAGGCTGTAGTCTTCAGGATTGAGGCGGGGCAGGAGGCTGGTACCTTCAGGCTTTAGGCTAGGAAGGAGGCTGGAGTATTCAGGATTGAGGCTAGGCAGGAGGCTGGAGCCTTCAGGCGTGAAGATAGGCAGGAGGTTAGAGTCTTCAGGTTAGAGGTGAAGCAGGAGGCTGGAGTCTTCCGACTAGAGGCTAGGCAGGAGGCTGGAGTCTTCAGACTTGAGGCTAGGCTGGAGGCTGGCGTAATCAGGCTAGAAGCTAGGCAGAAGGCTGGAGTTTTCAGGCTTGAGGCTAGGCTGGAGGCTGGAGCCTTCAGACTTGAGGTTAGACAGGAGGCTAGAGTCTTCAAACTTGAGGCTACGCAAGAGGCTGGAGTCTTCAGGCGTGAGGGTAGGCAGAAGGCTGGAGTCTTCAGGATTGAGGCTAGGCAGGAGGCTGGAGTCTTCAGGTTACAGGTGAAGCAGGAGGCTGGAGTCTTCCGACTAGAGGCTAGGCAGGAGGCTGTAGTCTTCAGACTTGAGGCCAGGCTGGAGGCTGGAGTATTCAGGCTAGAAGCTAGGCGGGAGGCTGGAGTCTTCAGGCGTGAGGCTAGGCAGGAGGCTGGTGCCTTCAGGCTTTAGGCTATGAAGGAGGCTGGAATATTCAGGGTTGAGGCTAGGCAGGAGGCTGGAGTCTTCAGGCGTGAGGCTACGCAGGAGGCTAGAGTCTTCAAGTTAGAGGTGAAGCAGGAGGCTGGAGTGTTCCGACTAGAGGCTAGGCAGGAGGCTGGAGTCTCCAGACTTGAGGCTAGGCTGGAGGCTGGCGTATTCAGGCTAGAAGCTAGGCAGCGGTCTGGAGTTTTCAGGCTTGAGGCTAGGCTGGAGGCTGGAGCCTTCAGACTTGAGGTTAGACAGGAGGCTAGAGTCTGCAAACTTGAGGCTACGCAGGAGGCTGGAGTCTTCAGGCGTGAGGCTAGGCAGGAGGCTGGAGTCTTCAGGCTTGAGGCTAAGCAGGAGGCTTGAGTCCTCAGGCTTCAGGCTAGGCAGGAGGCTGGAGTCTTCATGCTTGAGGCTAGGCAGGAGGCTGGAGTCTTCAGGATTGAGGCTAGGCAGGAGGCTGCTGCCTTCAGGCCTTAGGCTAGGAACGAGGCTGGATTATTCAGGATTGAGGCTAGGCAGGAGGCTGGAGTCTTCAGGCGTGAGGCTAGGCAGGAGGCTAGAGTCTTCAGTCTTGAGGTTAGGCAGGAGACTGATGTCTTCAGGCATCAGGCTGGGCAGGAATATGGAGTGTTCTGGCTTGAAGCGAGGCAGGAGGCTGGAGTCTTTAGGCTTGAGCCTAAGCAGGAGGCTTGAGGTTAGGCAGGAGGCTGGAGTCTTCAGCTTGAGGCTAAGCAAGAGGCTTGAGTCTTCAGACTTGAGGCTAGGCAGGAGTCTGGAGTCTTCTGGCTAGAGGCTAGGGAGGAGGCTGCAGTATTCAGGCTGGAGGCTAGGCAGGAGTCTGCAGTCTTCAGGCTAGATACTAGGCATGATGTTGGAGTCGTCCTGATTGAGGCAAGGCAGGAGGATGGAGACTTCAGGCTTGTGACAAAGCAGGAGTCTAGGGTCTTCAGGATTTAGGCCAGGCAGGAGGCTGGAGCCTTCAGGCTTGAGGGTAAGTAGGAGGTTTGATTCTTCAAGCGTGAGGCTAGGCAGGATGCTGGAGTGTTCAGGCTTGAGGCTAAGCAGGAGGCTTGAATCTTCAGGCTAGAGGCTAGGCAGGAGGCTGGTGTTTTCAGGCATCAGGATAGGCAGGAAGCTGGAGTCTTCAGGCTGGTGTCTATGCAGGAGGCTGGATTCTTCAGGTTTGTGGCTAGGCAGGAGGCTGGAGTCTTCAGGCTTGAGGCTAGGCAGGAGGCTAGGGTCTTCAGGCCTGAATCTAGGCAGGAGGCTAGAGTCTTCAGGCTTGAGGCTAGGCAGGAGGCTGTAGTCTTCAGACTTGAGGCTAGGCTGGAGGCTGGAGTATTCAGGCTAGAAGCTAGGCGGGAGGCTGGAGTCTTCAGGCGTGAGGCTAGGCAGGAGGCTGGAGTCTTCAGGCTTGAGACTAGGCATGAGGCTGTAGTCTTCAGACTTGAGGCTAGGCTGGAGGCTGGAGTATTCAGGCTAGAAGCTAGGCAGGAGGGTTGAGTCCTCAGGCTTGAGGCTAGGCAGGAGGCTGGAGTCTTCATACTTGAGAGTAGGCATGAGGCTGTAGTCTTCAGGATTGAGGCGGGGCAGGAGGCTGGTGCCTTCAGGCTTTAGGCTAGGAAGGAGGCTGGAGTATTCAGGATTGAGGCTAGGCAGGAGGCTGGCGCCTTCAGGCGTGAGGCTACGCAGGAGGCTAGAGTCTTCAGGTTAGAGGTGAAGCAGGAGGCTGGAGTCTTCCGACTAGAGGCTAGGCAGGAGGCTGGAGTCTTCAGACTTGAGGCTAGGCTGGAGGCTGGCGTATTCAGGCTAGAAGCTAGGCAGAAGGCTGGAGTTTTCAGGCTTGAGGATAGGCTGGAGGCTGGAGCCTTCAGACTTGGGGTTAGACAGGAGGCTAGAGTCTTCAAACTTGAGGCTACGCAGGAGGCTGGAGTCTTCAGGCGTGAGGCTAGGCAGGAGGCTGGAGTCTTCAGGCTTGAGGCTAAGCAGGAGGCTTGAGTCCTCAGGCTTGAGGCTAGGCAGGAGGCTGGAGTCTTCAGGATTGAGGCTACGCAAGAGGCTGGAGTCTTCAGGCGTGAGGCTAGGCAGGAGGCTGGAGTATTCAGGATTGAGGCTAGGCAGGAGTCTGGATTCTTCAGCCTAGAGGCTAGGCAGGAGGCTAGAGTCTTCAGGCTTGAGGTTAAGCAGGAGACTGGTGTCTTCAGGCATCAGGCTGGGCAGGAATCTGGAGTGTTCTGGCTTGAGTCGAGGCAGGAGGCTGGAGTCTTTAGGCTTGAGCCTAAGCAGGAGGCTTGAGGCTAGGCAGGGGGCTGGAGCCTTCAGCTTGAGGCTAAGCAAGAGTCTTGAGTCTTCAGGCTTGAGGCTAGGCTGGAGTTTGGAGTCTTCAGGCTAGAGGTTAGGCAGGAGGCTGGAGTCTTCTGGCTAGAGGCTAGGGAGGAGGCTGGAGTCTTCAGGCTTGAGGCTAGGGAGGAGGCTGGAGTCTTTAGGATTGAGGCTAGGCAGGAGGCTGGAGCCTTCTGGCTTGATGCTGGAGTCTTCAGGCTAGACACTAGGCAGGAGGCTGTAGGCTTCAGGATAGAGGCTAGGCAGGAGGTTGGAGTCTTCAGGCCTGAAACTAAGCAGGAAGCTGGAGTCGTCAGGATTGAGGCTGATGCTAGGCCGGAGGCTGGAGTCTTCAGGCTGGAGGCTCGGTAGGAGGCTGCAGTCTTCAGGCTAGATACTAGGCATGATGTTGGAGTCGTCCTGATTGAGGCTTGGCAGGAGAATGGAGACTTCAGGCTTGTGACAAAACAGAAGTCTGGGGTCTTCAGGATTGAGGCTAGGCAGGAGGCTGGAGCCTTCAGGCTTGAGGGTAAGCAGGAGGTTTGATTCTTCAAGCGTGAGGCTAGGCAGGAGGCTGGAGTCTTCAGGCTTGAGGCTAAGCAGGAGGCTTGAGTCTTCAGGCTAGAGGCTAGGCAGGAGGCTGGTGTTTTCAGGCATCAGGATAGGCAGGTAGCTGGAGTCTTCAGGCTGGTGTCTATGCAGGAGCCTGGATTCTTCAGGTTTGTGGCTAGGCAGGAGGCTGGAGTCTTCAGGCTTGAGGCCAGGCAGGAGGCTAGGGTCTTCAGGCCTGAATCTAGGCAGGAGGCTAGAGTCTTCAGGCTTGAGGCTAGGCAGGAGGCTGGAGTGTTTAGGCTTGAGGCTAGGCAGGAGACTGGACTCTTCATGTTTGAGGCTAGGCAGGAGGCTGGAGTCTTCAGGTTAGAGGTGAAGCAGGAGGCTGGAGTCTTCCGACTAGAGGCTCGGCAGGAGGCTGGAACCTTCAGACGTGCGGCTAGGCTGTAGGCTTGAGTATTCAGGCTAGAATCTAGGCAGGAGGCTGGAGTCTTCAGACTGGAGGCTAGGCAGGAGGCTGGAGTCGTCAGGATTGCGGCTAGGCAGGAGGCTGGAGTCTTCAGGCGTCAGGCTAGGCAGGAGACTGGAATCTTCAGACTTGAGGTTAGGCAGGATGCTGGAGTCTTCAAGCTTGAGGCTAAGAAGGAGGCTTGACTCTTTAGTCTTGAGGCTAGGTATGAGCCGGGAATCTTTTGGCTTGTGGCTTGGCAGGAGGCTGGAGATTTGAGACTTGAGACGAGGCTAGGCATGAGGCTGGAGTCTTCAGTCTTGAGTCTAGGTAGGAGACTTGACTCTTCAGGTTTGAGGTTAGGCAGGAGGCTGGTGTCTTTAAGATTGAGGCTAGGCAGGAGGCTGGAGTGTTTAGTCTAGAGGCTAGGCAGGAGGCTGTAGACTTCAGGCTAGAGGCTAGGCAGGAGGTTGGAGTCTTCAGGTGTGCGGCTACGCTGGAGGCTGGAGTCTTCAGGCTTCAGGCTAACCAGGAGGCTTGAGTCCTGAGGCTTGAGGCTTGGCAGGAGGCTGGAGTCTTCAGGCTTGAGGCTATGAAGGAGGCTGGAGTCGTCAGGATTGAGGCTAGGCAGGAGGCTGGAGACTTCAGGCTTGGAGCTTGGCAAGAGGCTGGAGACTTCAGGCTTGGAGCTTGGCAGGAGGCTGGAGTCATCAGGCTAGAGGCTAGGCAGGATGCTGGAGTCGTCAAGCTTGAGGTTAGGCAGCAGGCTGGAATCTTCTGTCTTGAGGCTAGGGAGGAGGCTGGTGTATTCAGAATTGAGGCTGGGCAGGAAGCTGGAATCTTCAGGCTTGCGGCTGGGCAGGAGGCTGTAATCTTCAGGCTTGTGGCTAGGCAGGAGGCTGGAGTCTTCAGTCCTGAAGCTAGGCAGGAGGCTAGCGTCTTCAGGCTTGAGGATAGGCAGGAGTCTGGAGTGTTTAGGCTTGAGGCTAGGCAGGAGACTGGAGTCTCCAGGCTTGAGGCTAGGCAGGAGGCTGGAATCTTCAGGATAGAGGCTCGGCAGGAGGCTGGAGTCTTCAGACTTGAGGCTAGGTTGGAGGCTGGAGTCTTCAGTCTAGAAGCTAGGCAGGAGGCTGGAGTCTTCAGGCGTGAGGTTAGGCTGGAGGCTGAAGTCTTCAGGCTTGAGGCTCGGCAGGAGGCTAGAGTCTTTAGGCTTCAGGCTAAGCAGGAGGCTTGAGTCCTGAGGCTTGAGGCTATGCAGGAGGCTGGAGTCTTCAGGTTTGAGGCTAGGCTGGAGGTTGGAGTCTTCAGACTTGAGATTAGGCAGGAGGCTGGAGTCTTCAAGCTTGAGGCTAGGCAGGAGGCTAGAGTCTTCAGGCGTGAGGCTAGGCAGGAGGCTGGAGTCTTCAGGCTTGAGGCTAGGCAGGAGGCTTGAGTCTTCAGGCTTAAGTATAGGCAGGAGGCTGGAGTCTTCAGGCTTGAGGCTCGGCAGGAGGCTAGAGTCTTTAAGCTTGAGGCTAGGCAGGAGGCTGGTGTCTTCAGGCATCAGGCTGGGCAGGACTCTGGAGTGTTCAGGCTTGAGGCTAGGCAGGTGGCTGGAGTCTTCAGGGTTTAGGCTAGGCAGGAGACTGGACTCCAGGTTTGAGGCTAGGCAGGAGGCTGGAGTCTTCAGACTTGAGGTTAGGCAGAAGTCTCGAGTCTTCAAGCTTGAGGCTAAGCAGGAGGCTTGAGCCTTCAGGCTTGAGGCTAGGCAGGAGGCTGGAGTCTTCAGGCTTGAGACTAAGCAGGAGGCTGGGGTCGTCAGGATTGAGGCTGAGGCTAGGCAGGAGTTTGGAGTATTCAGGCTTGAGGCTAGGCGGGAGGATGGAATCTTCAGGTTAGAGGTGAGGCAGGGGGTTGGAGTTTTCCGGCTAGAGGCTAGGCAGAAGGCTGGAGTCTTCAGACTTGAGGCTAGGCTGGAGGCTGGAGTCTTCAGGCTAGAAGCTAGGCAGGAGGCTGGAGACTTGTGACTTGAGACGAGGCTAGGCATGAGGCTGGAGTCTTCAGTATTGAGGCTAGGCAGGAGGCTGGAGTCTTCAGGCTTGAGGCTCTGCAGGAAGCTGTCGTCTTCAGGTTTGAGGCTAGGCAGGAGGCTGGAGTCTTCAGGCATCAGGATAGGCAGGAAGCTTGAGTCCTCAGGCTTCAGGCTAGGCAGCAATCTGGAGTATTTAGGCTTGAGGCTAGGCAGGAGTTTGGAGTCTTTACGCTTGAGGCTAGGGAGGAGACTGGACTCTTCAGGTTTGAGGCTAGGCAGGAGGCTGGAGTCTTCAGACTTGAGGTTAGGCAGAAGGCTTGAGTCTTCAAGCTTGAGGCTAGGCAGGAGGCTGGAGTCTTCAGGCGTGATGCTAGGCAGGAGGCTGGAGTCTTCAGTCTTGAGTCTAAGCAGGAGGCTGCAGTCGTCAGGATTGAGTCTGAGGCTAAGCAGGAGTCTGGAGTCTTCAGGCTTGAGGCTAGGCAGGAGACTGGAGTCTTCAGGCTTGAGGCTAAGCAGGAGGCTGGAGTCTTCAGGCTTGAGACTAAGCAGGAGGCTGGAGTCGTCAGGATTGAGGCTGAGGCTCGGCAGGAGTCTGGCGTATTCAGGCTTGAGGCTAGGCGGGAGGATGGAATCTTCAGGTTAGAGGTGAGGCAGGGGGTTGGAGTTTTCCGGCTAGAGGCTAGGCAGAAGGCTGGAGTCTTCAGACTTGAGGCTAGGCTGGAGGCTGGAGTCTTCAGGCTAGAAGCTAGGCAGGAGGCTGGAGACTTGTGACTTGAGACGAGGCTAGGCATGAGGCTGGAGTCTTCAGTATTGAGGCTAGGCAGGAGGCTGGAGTCTTCAGGCTTGAGGCTAGGCAGGAGGCTTGAGTCTTCAGGCTTGAGGCTCTGCAGGAAGCTGTCGTCTTCAGGTTTGAGGCTAGGCAGGAGGCTGGAGTCTTCAGGCATCAGGATAGGCAGGAAGCTTGAGTCCTCAGGCTTCAGGCTAGGCAGCAATCTGGAGTATTTAGGCTTGAGGCTAGGCAGGAGTTTGGAGTCTTTACGCTTGAGGCTAGGGAGGAGACTGGACTCTTCAGGCTTGAGGCTAGGCAGGAGACTGGAGTCTTCAGGCTTGAGGCTAGGCAGGAGGCTGGAGTCTTCAGGCTTGAGACTAAGCAGGAGGCTGGAGTCGTCAGGATTGAGGCTGAGGCTCGGCAGGAGTCTGGCGTATTCAGGCTTGAGGCTAGGCGGGAGGATGGAATCTTCAGGTTAGAGGTGAGGCAGGGGGTTGGAGTTTTGCCCCTAGAGGCTAGGCTGGAGGCTGGAGTCTTCAGGCTAGAATCTAGGCAGGAGGCTGGAGACTTCAGGCTTGAAGTTAGGCTGGAGGCTGGAGTCTTCAGACTTGAGGTTAGGCAGGAGGCTTTAGTCTTCAAGCTTGAGGCTAGGCAGGAGGCTGGAGTCTTCAGGGGTGAGGCTAGGCAAGAGGCTGGAGTCTTCAGGCTGGAGACTAAGCGGGAGGCTGGAGTCGTCAGGATTGAGGCCGAGGCTCGGCAGGAGTCTGGAGTCATCAGGCTAGAGGCTAGGCAGGATGTTGGAGTCGTCAAGCTTGAGGTTAGGCAGCAGGCTGCAATCTTCTGTCTTGAGGCTAGGGAGGAGGCTGGTGTATTCAGAATTGAGGCTGGGCAGGAAGCTGGAATCTTCAGGCTTGAGGCTGGGCAGGAGGCTGGAGTCTTCAGTCCTGAAGCTAGGCAGGAGGCTGGAGTCTTCAGTCCTGAAGCTAGGCAGGAGGCTAGAGTCTTCAGGCTTGAGGATAGGCAGGAGTCTGGAGTGTTTAGGCTTGAGGCTAGGCAGGAGACTGGAGTCTTCAGGCTTGAGGCTAGGCAGGAGGCTGGAATCTTCAGGATAGAGGCTCGGCAGGAGGCTGGAGTCTTCAGACTTGAGGCTAGGTTGGAGGCTGGAGTCTTCAGTCTAGAAGCTAGGCAGGAGGCTGGAGTCTTCAGGCGTGAGGCTAGGCTGGAGGCTGAAGTCTTCAGGCTTGAGGCTCGGCAGGAGGCTAGAGTCTTTAGGCTTCAGGCTAAGCAGGAGGCTTGAGTCCTGAGGCTTGAGGCTATGCAGGAGGCTGGAGTCTTCAGGTTTGAGGCTAGGCTGAAGGTTGGAGTCTTCAGACTTGAGATTAGGCAGGAGGCTGGAGTCTTCAAGCTTGAGGCTAGGCAGGAGGCTTGAGTCTTCAGGCGTGAGGCTAGGCAGGAGGCTGGAGTCATCAGGCTTGAGGCTAGGCAGGAGGCTTGAGTCTTCAGGCTTGAGTATAGGCAGGAGGCTGGAGTCTTCAGGCTTGAGGCTCGGCAGGAGGCTAGAGTCTTTAGGCTTGAGGCTAGGCAGGAGGCTGGTGTCTTCAGGCATCAGGCTGGGCAGGACTCTGGAGTGTTCAGGCTTGAGGCTAGGCAGGTGGCTGGAGTCTTCAGGGTTTAGGCTAGGCAGGAGACTAGACTCTTCAGGTTTGAGGCTAGGCAGGAGGCTGGAGTCTTCAGACTTGAGGTTAGGCAGAAGTCTCGAGTCTTCAAGCTTGAGGCTAAGCAGGAGGCTTGAGCCTTCAGGCTTGAGGCTAGGCAGGAGGCTGGAGTCTTCAGGCTTGAGACTAAGCAGGAGGCTGGGGTCGTCAGGATTGAGGCTGAGGCTAGGCAGGAGTTTGGAGTATTCAGGCTTGAGGTTAGGCGGGAGGATGGAATCTTCAGGTTAGAGGTGAGGCAGGGGGTTGGAGTTTTCTGGCTAGAGGCTAGGCAGAAGGCTGGAGTCTTCAGACTTGAGGCTAGGCTGGAGGCTGGAGTCTTCAGGCTAGAAGCTAGGCAGGAGGCTGGAGACTTGTGACTTGAGACGAGGCTAGGCATGAGGCTGGAGTCTTCAGTATTGAGGCTAGGCAGGAGGCTGGAGTCTTCAGGTTTGAGGCTTGGCAGGAGGCTTGAGTCTTCAGTCTTGAGGCTCTGCAGGAGGCTGTCGTCTTCAGGTTTGAGGCTAGGCAGGAGGCTGGAGTCTTCAGGCATCAGGATAGGCAGGAAGCTGGAGTCCTCAGGCTTCAGGCTAGGCAGAAATCTGGAGTGTTTAGGCTTGAGGCTAGGCAGGAATTTGGAGTCTTTACGCTTGAGGCTAGGGAGGAGACTGGACTCTTCAGGTTTGAGGCTAGGCAGGAGGCTGGAGTCTTCAGACTTGAGGTTCGGCAGAAGGCTTGAGTCTTCAGGCGTGATGCTAGGCAGGAGGCTGGAGTCTTCAGTCTTGAGTCTAAGCAGGAGGCTGCAGTCGTCAGGATTGAGACTGAGGCTAAGCAGGAGTCTGGAGTCTTCAGGCTTGAGGCTAGGCAGGAGACTGGAGTCTTCAGGCTTGAGGCTAGGCAGGAGGCTGGAGTCTTCAGGCATGAGACTAAGCAGGAGGCTGGAGTCGTCAGGATTGAGGCTGAGGCTCGGCAGGAGTCTGGCGTATTCAGGCTTGAGGCTAGGTGGGAGGATGGAATCTTCAGGTTAGAGGTGAGGCAGGAGGTTGGAGTTTTGCCCCTAGAGGCTAGGCTGGAGGCTGGAGTCTTCAGGCTAGAATCTAGGCAGGAGGCTGGAGACTTCAGGCTTGAAGTTAGGCTGGAGGCTGGAGTCTTCAGACTTGAGGTTAGGCAGGAGGCTTGAGTCTTCAAGCTTGAGGCTAGGCAGGAGGCTGGAGTCTTCAGGGGTGAGGCTAGGCAAGAGGCTGGAGTCTTCAGGCTGGAGACTAAGCGGGAGGCTGGAGTCGTCAGGATTGAGGCCGAGGCTCGGCAGGAGTCTGGAGTCATCAGGCTAGAGGCTAGGCAGGATGTTGGAGTCGTCAAGCTTGAGGTTAGGCAGCAGGCTGGAATCTTCTGTCTTGAGGCTAGGGAGGAGGCTGGTGTATTCAGAATTGAGGCTGGGCAGGAAGCTGGAATCTTCAGGCTTGAGGCTGGGCAGGAGGCTGGAGTCTTCAGTCCTGAAGCTAGGCAGGAGGCTGGAGTCTTCAGTCCTGAAGCTAGGCAGGAGGCTAGAGTCTTCAGGCTTGAGGATAGGCAGGAGTCTGGAGTGTTTAGGCTTGAGCCTAGGCAGGAGACTGGAGTCTTCAGGCTTGAGGCTAGGCAGGAGGCTGGAATCTTCAGGATAGAGGCTCGGCAGGAGGCTGGAGTCTTCAGGTTTGAGGCTAGGCAGGAGGCTGGAGTCTTCAGACTTGAGGTTAGGCAGAAGTCTCGAGTCTTCAAGCTTGAGGCTAAGCAGGAGGCTTGAGCCTTCAGGTTTGAGGCTAGGCAGGAGGCTGGAGTCTTCAGACTTGAGGTTAGGCAGAAGTCTCGAGTCTTCAAGCTTGAGGCTAAGCAGGAGGCTTGAGCCTTCAGGCTTGAGGCTAGGCAGGAGGCTGGAGTCTTCAGGCTTGAGACTAAGCAGGAGGCTGGGGTCGTCAGGATTGAGGCTGAGGCTAGGCAGGAGTTTGGAGTATTCAGGCTTGAGGCTAGGCGGGAGGATGGAATCTTCAGGTTAGAGGTGAGGCAGGGGGTTGGAGTTTTCCGACTAGAGGCTAGGCAGAAGGCTGGAGTCTTCAGACTTGAGGCTAGGCTGGAGGCTGGAGTCTTCAGGCTAGAAGCTAGGCAGGAGGCTGGAGACTTGTGACTTGAGACGAGGCTAGGCATGAGGCTGGAGTCTTCAGTATTGAGGCTAGGCAGGAGGCTGGAGTCTTCAGGCTTGAGGCTAGGCAGGAGGTTTGAGTCTTCAGGCTTGAGGCTCTGCAGGAGGCTGTCGTCTTCAGGTTTGAGGCTAGGCAGGAGGCTGGAGTCTTCAGGCATCAGGATAGGCAGGAAGCTGGAGTCCTCAGGCTTCAGGCTAGGCAGGAATCTGGAGTGTTTAGGCTTGAGGCTAGGCAGGAGTTTGGAGTCTTTACGCTTGAGGCTAGGAAGGAGACTGGACTCTTCAGGTTTGAGGCTAGGCAGGAGGCTGGAGTCTTCAGGCGTGATGCTAGGCAGAAGGCTGGAGTCTTCAGTCTTGAGTCTAAGCAGGAGGCTGCAGTCGTCAGGATTGAGACTGAGGCTAAGCAGGAGTCTGGAGTCTTCAGGCTTGAGGCTAGGCAGGAGACTGGAGTCTTCAGGCTTGAGGCTAGGCAGGAGGCTGGAGTCTTCAGGCTTGAGACTAAGCAGGAGGCTGGAGTCGTCAGGATTGAGGCTGAGGCTCGGCAGGAGTCTGGCGTATTCAGGCTTGAGGCTAGGCGGGAGGATGGAATCTTCAGGTTAGAGGTGAGGCAGGGGGTTGGAGTTTTGCCCCTAGAGGCTAGGCTGGAGGCTGGAGTCTTCAGTCTAGAATCTAGGCAGGAGGCTGGAGACTTCAGGCTTGAAGTAAGGCTGGAGGCTTGAGTCTTCAGACTTGAGGTTAGGCAGGAGGATGGAGTCTTCAAGTTTGAGGGTAGGCAGGAGGCTTGAGTCTTCAGGCTTGAGGCTAGGCAGGAGCCTGGAGTCTTTAGGCTTGTGGCTTGGCAGGAGGCTGGAGACTTGTGACTTGAGACGAGGCTGGGCATGAGGCTGGAGTTTTCAGTATTGAGGCTAGGCAGGAGGCTGGAGTCTTCAGGCTTGAGGCTAGGCAGGAGGCTGGAGTCTTCAGGCATCAGGATAGGCAGGAAGCTGGAGTCTTCAGGCTTGAGGGTAGGCAGGAATCTGAAGTGTTTAGGTTTGAGGCTAGGCAGGAGTTTGGAGTCTTTAGGCTTCAGGCTAGGCGTGAGACTGGACTCTTCAGGTTTGAGGCTAGGCAGGAGGCTGGAGTCTTCAGACGAGGTTAGGCAGAAGGCTTGAGTCTTCAAGCTTGAGGCTAGGCAGGAGGCTGGAGTCTTCAGGCGTGATGCCAAGCAGGAGGCTGGAGTCTTCAGGCTTGAGGCTAAGCAGGAGGCTTGAGCCTTCAGGCTTGAGGCTAGGCAGTAGGCTGGAGTCTTCAGGCTTGAGACTAGGATTGAGGCTGAGGCTAGGCAGGAGTCTGGCATCTTCAGGCTTGAGGCTAGGCAGGAGACTGGAGTCTTCAGGCTTGAGGCGAGGCAGGAGGCTGAAGTCTTCAGGATAGAGGCTAGGCAGGAGGCTGGAGTCTTCGGACTTGAAGTTAGGCAGGAGGCTTGAGCCTTCAGGCTTAGGCTAGGCAGGAGCCTGGAGTCTTCAGGCTTGTGGCTTGGCAGGAGGCTGGAGACTTGTGACTTGAGACGAGGCTAGGCATGAGGCTGGAGTCTTCAGTATTGCGGCTAGGCAGGAGGCTGGAATCTTCAGGCGTGAGGCTAGGCAGGATGCAGGAGTCTTCAGGCTTGAGGCTAAGCAGGAGGCTGGTGTCTTAAGGCTTGTGACTAGGCAGGAGGCTGGACTCTTCAGGCTAGTGGCTAAGCACGAGGCTCGAGTCTTCAGGCTAGTGGTTAGGCGGGATGTTGGAGTCGTCAGGCTTGAGCTTAGGCAGGAGTCTGGAGTCTTCAGTCTAGAGGCTAGAGGCTAGAGACTTGAAGCGAGGCTTTGTAGGAGGTTAGAGACTTGAGACGAGGCGAGGCTGGGCAGGAGGCTGGAGTCTTCAGGCTTGAGGCTAGGCAGGAGGCTGGAGTCTTCAGGCATCAGGATAGGAAGGAAGCTGGAGTCTTCAGGCTTGAGGCTTGGCAGGAGGCTGGGGTCTTTAAGCTTGAGGCTAGGCAGGAGGCTGGAGTCTTCAGGCTAGAAGTTAAGCAGGAGGCTAGAGTCCAGGCTTGAGGCTAAGCAGGAGGCTGGTGTCTTAAGGCTTGTGACTAGGCAGGAGGCTGGACTCTTCAGGCTAGTGGCTAAGCACGAGGCTCGAGTCTTCAGGCTAGTGGTTAGGCGGGATGTTGGAGTCGTCAGGCTTGAGCTTAGGCAGGAGTCTGGAGTCTTCAGTCTAGAGGCTAGAGGCTAGAGACTTGAAGCGAGGCTTTGTAGGAGGTTGGAGACCTCAGACTTGAGGCGAGTCTTGACAGGAGCCTGGAGACTTGAGACTTGAGGCCTGGCTTGGACGCAGGCTGGGGACTTGAGACTTGAGGCGAGGTGAGGCAGGAGACTGGAAGCTCCTCCTGGGCAGGGCGCGGAACTCCACCCGATGGAGGCAAGGGACAGGAAGTGACAGAACCAACTGTAGGTATCAGTAAGACGGCCTGGCTTACCTGACGGAGGCAAGAGACAGGAAGGGAGCTGGTACGGGCTGGCTCCAGGACAAGACAGCAAGGCAAGGCAGGGCTTCAGGCATTGCAAGGCGAAACGAGAACTTGAGGCGAGGCAAGAGTTACCGGCAAGGCTTCAGGCGAGGAAACAGAGGGCAGGGGAAGGGATGCAAGGAGTAAGGACAAGAACAATCCAGCAGCCACACCCTGGTCTCTGAAGGTATTTATGCAGCCAGCCCCAACGAGCATCAGCTGACTCAATTAGAGCTCAACATGAACAGAAACAGGGTAGACAGGAAAACCTGGAGCAAGGGTCGATGGACCACACCTTGAACCGGATTACAGTCTTCACGGACTGGACCATGACAACAGGATTTTGCAGATTTGATTGGGAGAAGCTGTTTGCAGATAGGGGAAGTGGCAGGCGTCTGAAAGTGTAATAGGGAGGGTTCAGACCATAAGACATAAGAGTAGAAATTCGGCCATTTGGCCCATCGAGTCTGCCCGAATCCATCATAATTGATTTATTACCCCCTATCAATGTCATTTTTCTGGCCTCCCAGTAACCTTTGATGCCCTTTCTAATCAAGAACCTATCAATCTTTGCATTAAATATACCCAGTTATATTGAAAGCCAAGGCTGACAGAATTATGGATTATAGTTGATGAGGGATATTGAGGGTTTCTTCAGGGAAAAAGGAGAATATATGTCAAGTGTTGTCTGTTGTGATCAAGTGAATCCCCTGAACTTTACAAAAGATATAGGAGTACACTTAAGAGGAAAATCAGGAGGACAAATTCTTCCAATCGTTTTGACAAATAAGGCAAAGGGGGAACCTAAGGTGTTCTATAAGAATATCAAGAGGAAAAAGGTAACCAGAACGATTGTGGAGTTACACGAGATAGGGCAAGAACTTAAATGAATATTTATTATCTGTAATTACTGTAGAGAAGACCTGGAAGCTAAGAAGCTCATAGCAGAGAAAATGATGCCTTCAAATACAGTGGCATGCAAAAGTTTGGGCACTCCTGGTCAAAATTTCTGTTACTGTGAATAGCTAACAGAGTAAAAGATGATTTCCAAAGGGTATGAAGTTAAAGATGAAACATTTATTTAATATTTTAAGCAAGAAAACTTTTTTATTCCCCTCTTTTACAGTTTCAAAATAACAAGAAAGGAAAAGTGCTCGAAGCAAAAGTTTGAGCACCCTGCATGGCAGTACTTATAAAACTCCCTTTGGCAAGTATCACAGCTTGTAAACGCTTTTTGTAGCCAGCTAAGGCTCTTTCAATTCTTGTTTGGAGGGTTTTCACCTATTCTTCCTTGCAAAAGGCTCCTAGTTCTGTGGGATTCTTGGGCCGTCTTGCATGCACTGTTCTTTTGAGGTCCATCCACAGATTCTCGATGATGTTTAGGTCAGAGGGCTCTGAGGGCCATGACAAAACCTTCAGCTTGCGCCTCTTGAGGTAGTCCAATGTGGATTTTGAGGTGCGTTTAGGATCATTATCCTGTTGTAGAAGCCATCCTCTTTTCATCTTCGGCTTTTTTTTACAGATGGTGTGATGTTTGCTTCCAGAATTTGTTGGTATTTAATTAAATTCATTCTTCCTACTACCAGTAAATGTTCCCCGTGCCACTGGCTGCAACACAAGCCCAAAGCATGATCGATCCACCCCCGTACTTAACAGTTGGAGAGGTGTTCTTTTCATGAAATTTTGCACCCTTTTTTCTCCAAACGTACCTTTGCTCATTGCGGCCAAAATGTTGTATTCAAAAGGTTCAAAGGACACTCTAAACAAGCTTGATGCATTTTGGAAAAAAGTCCTGTGGAATGACGAAGTTAAAATAGAACTTTTTGACAGCAATGAACAAAGGTATGTTTGGCGAAAAAAGGGTGCAGAATTACATGAAAAGAACACCTCTCCAACTGTTAAGCACGGGGGTAGATCGATCATGCTTTGGGCTTGTGTTGCAGCCAGTCGCACGGGGAATTTTTTTTTAGATTATGAGAACACTCAGTCCTCTTTTACTGTCATTTAGAAATGCATACATGCAATAAGAAATGATACAATGCACTGGTAGAGGGAAGAATGAATTCAATTAAGTACCAGCAAATTCTGAAAGCAAACATCAGTCCGTCTGTAAAAAAGTTGAAGGTGAAAAGAGGATGGCTTCTACAACAGGATAATGAACATAAAACACACCTCAAAATCCACACTGGACTACCTCAAGAGGCGCAAGCTGAAGGTTTTGCCGTGGCCCTCACAGTCCCCTGACCTAAACATCATCGAGAATCTGTGGATAGACTTCAAAAGAGCAGTGCATGCAAGACGACCCAAGAATCTCACAGAACTATAAGCCTTTCGCAAGGATTAGCGAAAATCCCCCAAACAAGAATTGAAAGAGTCTTAGCTAGTTACAAAAAGCGTTGACAGGCTGTGATACTTGCCAAAGGGGGTGTTACTAAGTACTGCTATGCAGGGTGCTCAAACTTTTGCTTCGGGCCCTTTTCCTTTTTTTGTTAGTTTGAAACTGTAAAAGATGGAAATAAAAAAGTTTTCTTGCTTAGAATATTAAAGAAATGTATCATCTTTAACTCTACGCATTTTGGAAATCAGTTCATCTTTTACTCGCTTAGCTATTCACAGTAACAGAAATTTTGACCGGGGTGCCCAAACTTTTGTATGCCGCTGTATATCCACACTACAAAAGGGAAGGTGCTGACAGTCTTAAAATTCGTCAAGGTGGATACAGTCCCGGGGCCAGACCAAGTGCATTCTATGACACAGAGAGGCACCTTAGCGTAGTAGCTAGCCCAACGCTTTACAGTGCAAGTGACTGGGGTTCAAATCCTGTCGCACCCCTAAGGAGCTTTCCTCCCACATTTCAAAGATCTTCTGGTTAGTAGGTGAATTGGTCGTTGTAAGTTGTCTCGTGATTAGGATATGAATAAATCAGGGGATCGCTGCACGACGTGGCCTGAATGGCTGTAAGCAAATTGTTGGGCAGAGATATTTCTGTAAATGTTACCACGGGCGAAGTAACAGAAGAGTGTAAGGTGGCTACTGTTGTGTTTTTTGAGAAGTGGTGTAAGGACAAACTTGGGAACTACGGCGGACGGGGGGTGGGGGGGTGGGGGTGGTGGCTAGCCTAAAATCGGCGGCGGGAAATTTACAACAAGATCTGAGATAAACCAGCAATTGGGATTGAAACGACTCATTAGATAATCAGCATGATATTGTACGTGGGATATCCTGTCAAGAAATTGATTTTTTTTGAAGAGGTGACCAAGAGGATCAACGAGAGCAGGGTGGTTAAAATTGACACAATTCATTTTAGCAAATTTTAACAAAATTCCGCTTGGTAGAATGGTCCTGAAGATCAACTCACATGCGATTAAGAATAGGCGAGCCACTTGCACACAGGCTTAGCCTGATGTTAACAGTCCAAGTGTGATGTGGATTTTGGTCATTGGTGTTCCACAAGGATCATGTTGGGTCCTCTACTGTTCATTACGGTTAGCGTGGACGAGTTGTGTAGAAGGGCCTGTTTCTGTGTTGTGGAATTCAACTAGTCTATGACTCTATCCCAGAGCATTTATTTGGAGATAAGGAATATCGAAAGACGGGAAAGTGGCGCCAGACTTGAAGGTCAGCCATCATTCCGGAGCCCCAATCAGCGGCGGGAGCAGAACACAGTTTCGAGGTTTCTGGCTGGTCGGCGACGCTTGTATAAAAGCAGCCCTTCGCGGGCGTTCGGACATTCGGAGTCCCGAACAGCGACGGGAGTAGAGCGCAGCGAATTTAAACAAGAAGTATAGGAGGGACAAGCGGGCGGCCATTGTTGGGAGTGGGCTAGTGGTGAGAGTAGGAGTGTCAGGCTTTGAGTCAAAGGAGGCTTCGGCTGGAGAGGCGTTGGCTGTGGTTAAGCTTCTGGTGAGGTTCCATTTTCCCTCTCCCTTAGTGTAGTAGGTGGCCGTTGTGTGTCTTCTTCATGCCGGATGTTGGAGTCCTGGGAGACCCAGAGTCTCCCAGGGACCTACATCTGCGTGAAGTGCAACCAACTACAGTTCCTTGAATACCGTGTTAGGGGTCTGAAGCAGCAGCCGAATGACCTTCGGCTTATACGGGAGAGTGAGGAGATAATCGATTAGAGTTAAGTAGTCACCCCGATGTTGGAGGAGGCGAGTAGCTGGGTGATTGCCATGAGAAATAGAATTGTGAATAGCCAGTTAGCGCAGAGCATCGCTGTGGCCATTCCCCTCCAAAATAAGTATACACGTTTGGATACTGTTGTGGGGGATGACCTCCCGGGGGAATGCCACGGAGCCCAAGTTACTGGCACTGAGCATGGGGCCATGGTGAAGAAAGTAAAGAGGGAGAAAGGACAGAGGTATTGATAGAGGACTCAATGGTCAGAAGAACAAACAGGAGATTCTGTGGACATGTACGGGAAACCTGGATGGTATGTTGCCTCCAAGGTGCCAGGGTCAGGGACATCTCGTGTCCACAACACTTTACAGAACGGGAGAGAGCAGCCAGATGTCTTGGCACATATTGGTACCAGTGACATAGGAAGGAAAACCAATGCAGTCCTGGAGAGAGAACTTAGAGAGCTCGGCAGAAAGCTGAGAAGCAGAGCATCCAGGGTAGTAATTTCATGATTGCTACCCGTGCCACGTGCTAGTGAGGGTAGAAACAGGATGATTTGGTAGATAAATACGTGGCTGAGGAGCTGCTTCAGGGGCAGGGGTTCAGGTTCTTGGATCATTGTGATCTGTTCTGGGTGAGGAATGACCTGTACAAAAGGAGCGGGTTGCACCTGAACCCGAGGGGGACCAATATTCTCGCGGGCAGATTTGTTATAGCTTTTTTTGGGGGGGGGGGGTTAAGCTAATTTTGCAGGGGGTGGGAACCGGAATGAAGGGACTCAGGCTAGGAGGAAGTAAAGTCGGACGTAGCAGTATTTCAGTGGAGTAAGGGAAATTACAGTGGCATGAGAGAGTAGTTGGCCAAAGTAGATTGAAAGGAGCTGTTCACAGGGATGACAGCAGAGAAGCAATGGCGTGAGTTTCTGGGGGAAATGAGGAAGGCGCAGTATAGATGTATTCCAAAAACGAAGAAATACTCAAATTGTCATGGTTCCGTTTGGTTGTTCCCATTTAACGCTCCTTTCTCCCTGATTATGCCCTAATTTCATCCGTTAGATTTCCAATTGCTGCTAGTTTACTTAATTACGGTACACCTGGTTTGCATCAGACACTGTGAAATAAGTACGATGGCGTCACTACACAGGTTGCCACTTTGTTGGTCTATTCTTGTGTGATACTTCGTTCCCTCGTCCGCTTAGAACCGTTAGTTCTAAGTTTAGTTCCAAGTTCTGCTCTAGTTTCAAGATAGTCCCTGTAGATCCCGTCTCCTTGTCAAGATTCCTCCGGTTTTCTGTTCTACATTCACGTCTACGCCAGCATCCCTAACTCAGTCGACGTGCCGGCGTCCCGCACTTAGCTTCTCCTCAGTCGCCCCGTGCAACACAAATGGCAAAATAGTACTACCGTGGCTGACAAGGGAAGTCAAAGTTCATGTAAAAACAAAATAGAGGACATACAACAAAGCAAAAATTAGCGGGAAGATAGAAGATTGGAAAGCTTTTAAAAACCTAAAGAGAGCAACTAGCAAACAATATCAAAATGGAAAGTAAAAGCTTTTTCCAGTATATAAAAAAATTAAAGGGAGATGAGAGTGGGTATGGGACCGCTAGAAAATGTGGCCGGAGAAATAATAACGGTGGACAAGGAGATGGCAGATGAACTAAATAAGTATTTTTCTTCAGTCTTCACTGTGGAAGACACTAGCAGTGTGCCAGGTGTTGCAGTGTGTGAAATAAGAGAAGTGAGTGCAGTTACTATTACAAGGGAGAAGATGCTCAAAAACCTGAAAGACCTAAGGATACGTAAGTCACCTGAACCAGATGAACTGCACTCTAGGGTCCTGAAAGGGGTAGCGCTAGAGATCGTGGAAGTATTAGCAGTGACCTTTCAAAAATCGTTGGACTTTGGTACAGTGCTAGGGGACTGGAAATTGCAAATGTCACTCCACTCCTTAAGAAAGGAGGAAGGTAGCAGAAAGGAAATTATAGACCAGTTAGCCTGACCTCAGTGGTTGGGAAGAGTTAGAGTCAATTGTTAAGGATGAGGTTGTGGAGTATTTGGTGGCACAGGACAAGATAGGACAAAGTCAGCTTGGTTGTCTTAAGGGAATATCTTACCTGACGAACCTGTTGGAATTCTTTGAGGAGGTTACAAGTAGAGTAGATAAAGAGGATGCATTAGATGTTGTATATTTGGACTTTCAGAAGACCTTTGCCAAGGTGCCACACATGATACTGCTTACTAAGTTAAGAGCTCATGATATTACAGGAAAGTTAATAACATGGTTAGAGCATTGGCTGTTTGGTAGGAGACAGCGAATGGGAATAAAAGGATCCTTGTCTAGTTGGCTGCCAGAAACGAGTGGTGTTCCGCAGGGGCCGGTGGTGGGGCCACTTATTTGTATGCTGTATATAAAAGATTTAGATGATGGAATTGTGGATTCGTTGTCAAGTTTACAGATGATACGAAGATTGGTGGAGGGGGAGGTAGTGCTAAGGAAACAGGTAGGCTGCAGGACTTAGATAGATCGGGAGAATGGGCAAGAATATGGCAAATAAAATACAATGTTGGAAAATGCATGGTCAGTACTTTAGCGGTAGAAATAAATGTGCAGACTATTTTCTAAACGGGAAGCGTTAGTGTGATTTTTGGGTTTCGGTCATTTACATTTAGCAAATGGCTTTGGGTACCAGTCTTCTGTTCTTTGATAACGTATTGTGGATTTAATTTGGAACAATAGATTCCTAAAAGCTGTGTATCCCACTCTACTCGATTCTGGCGTCTGCGGGATGGATGCGAATTAGAAGGTGCGAAGTTTGTATGCAGTTTCAAAAGAAAGCATTGTATATACTTTGTAAATGTGTAATTGTCCTTTGTGTTTAGCACATACATATCGAGCCCCACGTTGGGCCAGCAGACCCTCCCACCGACAGTGTCTCCATAAGATGCTTGCTGTACATTGTTTTGTCGAATAAAGCAGCTGCTTTGTAGCTACCAGTAACTCCCTCTGGCGATTTTATTCACGCAACAACAGGGAGAAAATCCATAAATCTGAGAAGCGACGGAACTTGGGAGTCCTTGTGCAGAACACTCTAATAGTTAACTTGTAGGTAGAGGCGGTGGTGAGGAAGGCAAATGCGATGTCAGCATTCATTTCAACAGGTCAAGAATACAAGAGCAGGCCGCACCTTGAGTGTTGAGAACAGTTTTGGTCTCCTAATTAAAGAAAACATGTGCTGGCATTGGAGACGGTCCAGACGCGTTTCACAAGAATGATTCCTGGAATGAAAGAGTGATCATACGAGGAACGTTTGATGGCTCTGTAATTGTTTGATCGCTTTAAGTTAGAAGGTTGGGTGTTTGACGGTTTCTCATTGAAACCTTTCGAATTTTGAAAGGCCTAGACAGAGTAGATGTGGAAAGGATATTACTCATGGTGGGGGAGTCTAGGACACAAGGGCACACCCTCAGGATAGAGGGGCGTCCATTTAAAACAGAGATGCGGGAAAATTTCTGTAGCCAGAGGGTGGTAAATTTGTGGAATTTGTTACAGCAGGCAGCTGTGGAGGCCACGTCGTTGGGTGTATTTAAGGCAGAGATTGATAGGATCTTGATTGGACACGGCATCAAAGGTTACGGGGAGAAAGCCGGGAAATGGGGTTGAGGAGGGGTAAAAAGATTCAGCCATGATTGAATGGGAAGCAGACCCGATGGGCAAAATAGCCTAATTCTGCTTCTATTACATATGTTCTTATGATCCTTATGAACCAGGAGCACGACGAAGGACATATTCATCTCTCCCCATTTCTCCTCCTTTTCTGTTCTCATCTCTGTGGCGTGCTGCTTGAACCCTCGAGATCTGAAGCGAGAACGCTGTAATCACTCTGCGGGTCAAGCATCAGTACCCTTCGCTCTGGAGATTTCAGAGCTTTGAATAATCGGCACTAATGAAACTGAGTAACGGGATAATACGAGAGAAATGTCGGAGGCAGAGCGAGGCCAGGAAGGCAAGAGAGACAGAGGTTGCGTAACTTTTAATGTGAACCATATGTATTCGAAATTTCTACATCCGCAGACTGGCGACAGAAACCACAGCTGTTCGTCCCTCTCTCCTAGGAAAAGGACCGACGAATGAAAGTGTAAATGAAGGTGACGGTGAAGGACACACTGCGCAGCCGCTCGAACAACCCGCCTGTATCCGGGCACTTGCTATTTAATTCGAACGAGGCGATGACAGGAGCAGTCCCCTAGGAAACTGCATCATGTCGTTCTGTTCCTTCAAGACAGCGTTGCTTCAGTGTATTTTATTTGCAGCTGGATATCTGGCCCAGGAATTGAAGATGCCTCACATTTCAATCACGAAGCCCGAGACGACGACGGTGAAGATACTGTGCGAGGTAAGGGCACTCGATGACATCCACTGGTACCAGCAACTCGCCAACCAGGCACCCAGAAGGATCCTGCGCTTTAGCAAAGGTCGAACGGAGCGGGATCCGGGAGTGTCCGCCAAGTTCTCAGCCGAGGGCAGTGACTCTTTCTTCTCTCTTGTGATTGACAACATTGTCCTGACAGATGCCGCCATCTATTACTGTGCCCGCTGGGTCGGCACAGTGTGAAGCGGCGGCAGAAGGGCGATACAAAAACCCCAGTCTCTCCTAATGCTCGACTGTCTCACCAGGGAAAGAAAACTTCGTGTCATTGACCGGAGATGGAGGCAGCGTTCCCACTAAACAAAAGGAATGTAATTCATTTCAGGGATCCAGGGCTGAAGTGGGAAGCGGCACGTGGTGCACAGGTGCGGCAGGTCTTCAGAACAGCTGACGGGAGATAGTTGTTAATTATAAGTGCAATTTACTACAAAGTTAGCGAAGTTATGCTCTGTGTACGGAGCCACACCTGGAATATCGTATCCAGCATTGGTCCGGTCATTTAAGGATGTCAATTATCTAGAAGCAGTTCATAGAGGGTTCATTGGAACGATGAAAAGGGGATGGACAGATCAGACTCATATCTACTGCAGTTTTGAATAGTAAAAGGGATCTTGATTAAAACGTACTGTTCGCTGATGAATGTAGACAGTGAGGCGTGTAGCGGGTGTTTCTATTCGTGCCAGAGCCTAGAATGGGAGTCAGTGTTGAATGGTTGTCCATTAACGAGAGAGATGAAGAGAGGGGTTTCTCTCGAAAGTCTGTGACTCCTGGGAGCTCTAGGGTGAGCAGGGTCTTTGAATAATTTGAAGGCAGAGGGAGATTAATTATAGTCAAGCGAGAGCGTGAAAGTTTACCGCGAGTAGTCGGAATGAAGAATTGAGTGTCGATCTCACCGAGGCATAACGGAAAGCTGCAGCGACGGGTGACTTCAGGCAGAGACGCCAGGTGTGCGTGGACAAGAATTCACCTCGGGGTCACACTCGGCTTCCTGCGCACAGTGGCTGGGTTGGACTTCTGGGCCACGTGGGGGGGGGTGAGATCCGGATTGAAATTCAGCGCCGAGTCTGAATAGTAAAGGTCAGGTCGTGACGTCATCGCGCCAAAAGGAATCCGCAGTTTGCGGCTTCGAGAAGGAGTGAAGCGGTCGGCAGGATCTCAGTCACCTGGATCAGCTCGCCGCTCTATCTCCCCAACAAGTGTTTAGCATTTTAGTCCCTGTTTTCCTTCGCCCTTCGTCACCACACTGTGGAATAATTCAATCACGTATTGTTTTCTCCCACAGGAAAAGTGGCGCTTCAGATATTGACACAGACTCGGTTATCGATTACCAGGATTCCGACAAAATTTGTGCACTTTTACTGTGATGTTCAACAAATATATTTTGCGGAAGCTGTTATACATTGGTACCGGCAGAGGCCGGGTGAAGGCCTGCAGCGGCTATTGTATTTTAAGAATTCATCCGATACTCAGAAGGCTGTGTCGGACGAACGATTAATTGCGAGCAAAGTACCTGAGACTCAATCGTGCACTTTATTCTTGCCGAACATAAGCGAGAATGATTCTGGCACTTTCTACTGCGCTTACTGGCTACAAACAGACCAAATGCGAAGGGAAGCCAGTACATAAACCCAACGGGTACCTTGTGCATAAGGTGTTCACTGATTCCAGACCAAATAGCAACTGTTGTGCCTCATGATCTCCGCGACTATCTAACTTTAACGAATGCTATCTGTTGTTTTTAACCACGGTGCAATTTGCATATTACTTTATAGCTTTGTTGAAGAAAACTGCTTCGATTAACATGGATCCAAATTTCATGAATGAATACGAGCCAGGAGCCTAAAAACCTTACTTGCTGCACATTCTCATAACCAAACCATTGTGGAAGAGACGTAAAGGGCGGTGTTCCATGGAATGAACAAGGCTAAATCTGCTATTACAGGTACAGGTAATTTTATTTTTTTCTGTAGAGAAATATGACATAGTAACACAAAACCCCGAGATAGAGCAACACACACAACACGCTGGAGGAACTCACGGGTTGGGCAGCATCTATGGATCCGAGATAGAGTACTGTGCAAAGTCTTAGGAACTTATGTATATAGCTAGGGTGCCTAAGTCTTTAGCACAGTAGTGTAATTTTATGTACTGCTCTGTACTGCTGCCGTAAAAAAAAAAGCAATTTCATGCCATATGTGAGTGATGGTAAACTTGATTCTGATATGGGTCTCTGGACTGAGAGTGGGAAGTGGGTAGGCAGAGGGGAATTGTGGTTGAGAAAAGGAGAAGGGAGAAAGGGAGGGAGCAGGGAGCACCAGAGAGACGTGTTGCAATGATCAATAAACCGATTGTTTGGAATCAAATGAATTTGCCTGATGTCTCAGGACTGGGTGTGTCTGCACCAGCGCCTCCCTCCGCCCCTGGCATTCTTTCTCTGCCTCCTGCCCCAAGCCCCTTCCGCGGCGCTCCATCCTCGCCTTTCCCAGCATCCGTTGCTTCTGCCAGATTTACAAACTCACTCTCCGCTCCTCGTTGACAAATACAGTGGTGTGCAAAAGTCTAAAGCACCCTATACATGCCTGAAACTTTTGCACACGACTGTATACTAAGTACACGAGCCTCCAATCTGCAAAACATCCCTCTGTGTAGTCTGCAAGACACCCTTCCATTGGCATTCACTAGGTCCTACTACAAGGCAATTTGGTATCCTTATGGCTCGCTCACCCTGGATTCCGTGTACCGTGCGGATTATTCTACAAGGCCTTGCTAAAGTCCATGTAGACAAAACCCTTGTCACAATCATGGATTCGGCGCACAGCAGATTCGGCAATTGCGCTCGTGAATATAGGATTTAACACCATTCGTTCCGTCGTAGTTTTTGACGAGACTTGAACGCAGGACACAGCAATACTTTGCTTTCTGCATTACGCCTTGACTGAGAAAATGGACTGTTGAGTCGACTGAATCTGAAGACTACCGGTATTCGTTTAATTCTCAGTTGTTCTTTTCAGCCGCAGTGTAGGCTTCGTTTTCCTTTTGAGAGCATTAGTTAACGGCCCTGTTTGGCCTAGCGTTTATTGCTTTGTTTCCCTTCAACACCATTCGCATTAAAGTCTGTGATCTATCGATCCTGCTTCAGTGCCTCGTGCTCCGCACTTGGGCCATGTCCGAACCTGGTGACAACCCTACCCTCATTAATACACTTAGTCACTTCTTCCACAATGCCAATCAAGCTGTAGACACGTGGCATTCCCATGTACTGACTATCCTGACTATTCCCAATCAGTCCTGCCTTTCCAAATGCTCCGAAATCTCGACCCTCAGAAAACCTTCGAGCAACTAGTCCTTACTTTCCTGCCTTGTCCTTGCCTGTCTGGACTTCATCTATTTAAGTATATATAGAAATGTCTCTCGACAATAGTTATTGTGTCTGAATCACCTATCAACTTCTACTCCTTACCCTCCCCCCTTCTTATTGTAGTTTCTGCCTCCATATAGTCCCAAATGAAGGGTCTCATTCCCCCCACCCCCAAAACGTTTGCAGTTTATTCCCCTCAATAGATACTGCCTGAATTGCTGAGTTCCTCCACCATTTTGTGTGTGTTGGCCTGGGTTTCCAGCATCTGCAAAATGGCTTGTGTTTATCGATGACACATGTGCCTGAACATGGTTCATAATGACTGGCAGGGTCCTAGAGAGTACTGAGGGTCTCCAGCTGAAGTCCAGCGTCATCCATTTCTACTGAGCCTCGGGTCCTGCATGCAGCTACTGACCCAAATTTTGCTGCTATCCTTTGAAAGACCATTCCCCCACACCCACAACAATATACAAAGTAATATAACCGTTGCTGAGGGGAATCGCCAGGGGAGAATCCTGCATTTTCTGTCTTTTACTTTTACATCTGGTGGTGGTCACCCAACTGACTGTGGCCTGCATCTTCGGTGTGACCGCATCAACATAGCTCTTATCTCTGATGATCTCAGAACCCCAGATAATCTTTACAGCATCCAGCTCCAGCTCCGGCTCCTTGACGCTGTCAGTCAAGCTGCATCTGGGGGTGCCTCCCGCTGCAGTAGTCATCACGGGCACTGCGAATTTCCTTAATCACCGACATTATGCAGGACAGGAATACTACTCCCCTAACTACCATGCAGACTACACTAAGTCTACATCCAGGATGAGGATAAAAAGACATTATCTGTACCTCCTCTCTGCCTCCTCACCAGAGCGTCAGGGACAAAGCCTCAGCGCTTAGCCTCAACACGCCACTTCCTGCTCACACACACAGCCATTCCCAAAAATTCAGTGACTGTTTGTGTCAGCGATGAACATACCCAAGGTTGTGCTGGAAGCAGCCCGTTAGTGTCGCCGTGCGTTCAGGTGCCAAGACAGCATGCCCAACAGAATAACAACGTAGTATATAGAATGAAACAA
Source organism: Mobula birostris (assembly GCF_030028105.1). Taxonomy (NCBI): domain Eukaryota; kingdom Metazoa; phylum Chordata; class Chondrichthyes; order Myliobatiformes; family Myliobatidae; genus Mobula; species Mobula birostris. The sequence continues at coordinate 113,969,330 of NC_092370.1, read as the reverse complement.
GTAGCAGCAACAACAACAGAAAAAAAGAAGACAACAATATCAAAGCAAACAGACGAGAAAGTTTGCAGATGGTGGAAATCTAAAGCAACACATAGAAAATGCTGCAGGAACTCAGCAGATCAGGTAGCAGCCTGGAAATAAATAAACAGTCGACGTTTCAAGCTGAGGCTCTTCCTCGGCACGAAAAAAGGAAGGGGAAGGGCGACAGAACAAAAAGGTGGGGGAGTGGAAGGAGGATAGTTATAAGATGATAGGTGAAGCCCTAGTGATTCGTGCAGCATAAAAACAAACCCTTCCCCACCTTCCCACCCATCCATCCAAACCCTTACGCATAGAGACAGGCCTCCAATCCCAGGGCAGACCGCCTTAGCGCCTCCAGACCATGTCCTCGGACTCTCAAACTCGCAGACAACGGACCACTAACCTCCAATTTCCGGCTCGTACTCAGAGATTAGACTTTCAGGCCTCTATTTCCACCAGTACTGAGGACCAAGATGGTACGGACAATGGGAGCACAGGAGCGATTACAGGACTGCTTTGAATCGGTGGCCCGGACCTTATTCAGGGATTCATCTTCGAATCCGGATGATTATGCGGTAGTTGTTACCCACTTCATTAAAACCTGTGTGTCTATGAAAACTTGCTGTACCTTCCCAAATCAGAAGCTGTGGATGAACCAGGAGGTTCGTCGTCGGCGAGGGTTAGATCTGTGGTATTTAAATCTGGTGACCTAGGTCTGTACTAGAAAACCAGGCGTGACTTGCGGAAGGCTATTTCAAGAGCGAAGAAATACTTCCAAGCGAGGTTGGAGGCGACATCGGATGCAGGTCAACTCTGGCAGGGTTTTGTATTCGTTACTTCCTACAAAGCGAAACCCAATTGTAGGAATGGCAGCGATGCTTCATTACCAAATGAGCTCAACGCCTTTTATGTCCGCTTTGAAAGGGGGAATATAATTACAGCTGTGAAGATCCCTGCTGCTTCCGGTGACCCTATGATCTCTGACTCGGCGGCCGATGTTAGGCTGGCTTTCGGGAGGGCGAACCCTCGTAAGGCGGCAGGCCCTGATGGAGTACCTGGTAAGGCTCTGAAAACTTGTGCGCACGAATATTCAAGGATATTTTCAGTCTCTCACTGATACGGTCAGAAGTTCTCACCTGCTTCAAAAAGGCAACAATTATACCACTGCCTAAGAAAAGTAGTATGAGCTGCCTTAATATCTATCCCCACGAGTACTCACATCTATGGTGATGAAAGGCTCTGACGGTTGGTCATGGCTAGAATGAACTCTATCTCAGCAAGGTCCTGGAGCCAGAATCGCCACACTACGGCTGACACAATCCCATTGGCTCTCCAGACAGCCTCCGATAGCCTGGACAATACGAACACGTATGTCAGGATGCTGCTCATTGTCTGTAGCGTTTAACATCATCATTCCCACAGACCCAATTGATAAGCTACAGAATCTGGGCCTCTGTACCTCCCTTTGCAATTGGATCCTCAACTTCCTAACTGGAAGACCACAGTCTATGCGGACTGCTGATAATATCTCCTCCTCACTGACGATCAACACTGGCGCACCTTAGGAGTGTGTGATTAGGCCATTGCCCTACTCCCGCTATAGTCATGACTATGTGGCTATGTATAGCTCAAATGTCATCCATAGAGTTGCTGATATTCCAACTGGTTGACTGGTGTCGCAGCAACAACCTTGCACTCAACGTCAGTAAGATGAAAGAGTTAATTGTGGACTTCAGGAAGGGTAAGACGTGGGAACACGAACCAATCCTCAGCGAGATCAGAAGAGGAGAGTGTGAGCATTTTTAAGTTCCTGGGTGTCAAGATCTCTGTGAATCTAACCTGGACCCAACATATTGATGCAGCTATAAAGAAGGCAAGACAGCAGCTAGAGTTCATTCGGAGTTTGAAGAGATTTGGTTTGTCACCTAAAACATCCGATAATTTCTATAGATGTACTATGGACAGCATTCTGACAGGCTGCATCACTGTCTGGTAATGGGGTGCTACTGCACAGGACCAAAATAAGCTACAGAAAATTGTAAATTTAGTCAGTTCCATCTTGGGTACTGGCCTCCGTAGTAACCAAGACATCTTCAAGGAGAGGTGCACACTCAGTGATTCAGGAACAGCTTTCTCCCCTCTGCCATCCAATTCCTAAATGGGCATTGAACCCATGAACACTACTTTATTTTTATATACATTTTTTTCTGTTTTGCACTATTTTAATCTAAGTATTTAATATAGTTAATCCCCGACTTTTGTCTTCAACCTGTTCAAAATTCAATGCACATTTATTATCAAAGTATGTATACAGTAAATAATCCTGTAAAGAAACACCATGGAACCCCTTAAAAGAAAACACCCAATACATGAAAAAAATGCAAATCATGCAAATAGCAAAAAGTGAGCAAATAATACAGAGAACATTAATCCCCAAGAAATAGTCCAGGAGAGACAGTCAGTCTAAGTCAGTTCAATTTAGTATTATGTCAATGACTGCAAGTCTCAGACGCAGAACCAATTCATCACCGTAGCGCCTCAATCAAGTCACACAAATAGCAAAAAAGGGTAACCAGAAACACATAGAGCATGAACCGAAGAGTCCTCCAAACATGAATTCGCGGAGCGCATTCTGCTCTGAGGACATTAGACATCAAACCATAGACTCCCAGAAAAGAGCTTTCTGGGCTTTCTACCTCCGGATTCACTGGAGCTCTAGGCTTTGCACTCTGTACTTGACTAACCTCTGGGTATTGATCCCAGGGCTCACCAATCACCTTTGGCCCTGCTTCTAAATACATAATAATGGCTTTCCAGTTGCTACTGTTCACTGCCTGGGAAGTCATTAATAGAGTATCCATTACTGTTCCCATAATGTCTTTGTTATCAAATCAGTGATGATCCCCTGAATTGTTAGTAATGGTAGAGTGAGAGACTCCATGGATGTTGAAGTTACAAATTCTGTTGGAATACTGCTGATGATAATCCACAGGCCTTGTAAATGTCCATTTGATGATAGCTAGGTACAGTAGGCTCATCCATAATGTTAGTTCTTTCACTGCCTGCTGCAGAGTCTGGCAGATATATCTAGCTTCAACAGTGATAGTGCTACTAATTCAGACGATGCCAATATTCAATGTCCTCACTCAGAGTACTTTCTGTCCTCTTGCTACTCTCAACATTTCATTCTGCGCTGTGCAACATGGAGGAATAGTGCTTCACCAGATAAATTGATAATCTTCATCAGCTTATAGAGGAAGATGGTAGGTTTTAATCAGAAGGATATTTCCTTGATCTTAGAGGAAGATACTTTGTGAATCTGGAGTCAATAGGAGGGCGTTCACATTTACATCACTCTTCTGCTAAATGACTTTGGAGTTTGACCAACCCAAGTATTGCGATGGAGGTATCTAGCACGTCCCCTGTAAGTATTATCCTGCAAGGTGAGTGACACCTCCTTGAATATCAGTGGTGTGAAGTCACTCACATGTTGCAGGAAAGTGGATCAAATTGGCCTGGGATGTGCTGGGAAGCATCCAGTAAGGAACATGGTAGAAACCTGCAGCGCTTTCATAGGCATGACATGGGGAGGCATAAAATGCAATTTGAATTTCTGTATGTGGTATTTCTTTAAATGAAGTGCACCTTTACTTTTTCCTGTTTATTACTTATAAAACTATTTTCCTATTCTTTCAAGGTAATGCTTATTGCTTGCATTCTATCAGAACCAGAACAATTGTTAAAGAGGCTCAAGATGTATTGTTTTCATGGCAGTGTTCCAAGGAAGGAATGAAGGCAAATCTGAAAAAAAAAGTTTGCTACATATTTGTATCTAGAGGGGCATTAAATTTTAAAACACAAAAAATCTCAAAATATTTTAAGTAAACAAGTATCACCATCCTTGCATGGCCATCATTTGGTATTGTAATTCCACCACCGATCACACAAATGGAACACATAAGAATTCTAAACAGCTGTTTCAACAGTTGCTCCAGGCGAATCGTCACAGATGTCAAGGTAATTGGACAAATAAAGCTTATTTTCTTCAGAGACATTTCACTGTTCCATTGTTCAATTCAAACTATGCTTTCATGTTAACTGTCATCTCATTCTGAAAATTTATCTAATTATTATTTTATGCAGAATACACTGGCTTTAGTATAATTAGCTCCCATTAAGGAATCATACTGTGAGAATGGAACATTGTGTACTTGATGTGAACTTTTCAAAACACTGGAAAGCGTATTCTAAAAAAAGAATCCTGGACTGATAATCTTCAAATCTTGATATTAATCTAACATGAGAGTAAAACAATATTTTAAATAATGATGTAATTTATTTATACTATGAGAATAATTCAAATTACAGAGTTTATCCTGTAAAGAACATACTATCAACAAACAATACGGAAAAAAACACCATAGCATCGCGAGCAAATTCATAGTGTTATAAGAAAACAAAGATGGATCATGCCATACACTCAGTGGCCACTTTATTAGGTACACCTGCACACCTGCTCATTAATACAAATAACTAATCAGCCAATCATGTGGCAGTAACTCAATACATGCAGACGTGGGCAAGAAGTTCAGTTGTTGCTGAGACCCAACATCAGAATGGGGAAAAATGTGATATATACGACTTAAACTGTGGAATAAGTTTTGGTGCCACATGGAGTGGTTTTGAGTATCTCAGAAACTGCTGATCTCCTGGGATTTTAATTCACAACAGTCTTAACAGTTTACAGAGGGTGGTGTGAAAAATAAACAAAAAAATCCAGTGAGTGGCAGTTCTGTGGGCCAAAACGCCTTGTTAATGAGAGGTCAGAGGAAAATAGCCAGACTGGTTCAAGCTGACAGAAAGGCGACAGTAACTCAAATAACCATCTGTTACAACAGTGGTGTGCAGTAGAGCATCCCTGCATGGATGACACCTCAAACCTTGAAATGGATGAGCTATAGCAGCAGAAGACCACACTTGATTCCATTTGTACTTAATAAAGTGGCCACTGAGCGTATATCCTATCTTTGCAACATGACAAAAGATGAAGACTTTCAAAGACACCAACCGCACTGTAGTTACACTGTAGATAGCATTTCCTGCTGTATGAAAAGGCGAACATACAGAGTGTAGATGATACTGGGTAGACACCTGGAAATGCAGTTCGACAGTTGTTGCCAGTGTTGTTTGAACTGAAATGATCTACAGATTGCTACATATCACTAAAGCTAAAATATGATAATCAGAATGCAGGTTAGCTGTAGTTGTGGAAATGTCTTGGTTCATAATTTATAATAAGTGTCATATATGCAGTGGCTATTCAGAAACATTTCCAGGGTGAAAATGGCTAACATGAAGGAACATAAGTTTAAGGAGATTGGAGGAAATTTTAGGGCAAGGGTATCAGATGTAATTTTTTTCCACAGTGTTAAGTGTGTGGCACAGTAGTGGTAGAGACAGGTTCATTAAGGCCTCTGGGAAGAGACGGTTAAATTCATCTTAGAGTCAGTCAGAAGTTCAGCACATCATGGGCTGAAGGGTTCTATAATTTCCTTCTTGCTTTTATGGGGTTTTTTTTTGGCTGATCTGAGGCTGCCAGGATTTTGATTTCACTTCCTTGAGACTGACATTGGACCATCATTTAAGTCACTGTATCCTGCATTTCATTTCTTCATGGAGTAATAGATTTCTACTGTAACTCATTTAATCTTTCTTCACAGCATGAGTGAATGCATGCAGAAAATTATCCTCCATAGACTGGAAACAGACTGTGAATTTTGTGTTATGTTGGCTCAGCTGTAAAATCCAAATCCCTTGGATGAATCAAAGAATATGTAACTCTATTTTACTCAATAAAGTAATATAGTATCTCTCATTATTTGAAATGTTTACTCTCTCCATAACAACTTCTACTTAATGAGGCGCTCTCAGAAAAGCAAAATGGACACAGAAGCATTATCAAGTGAAAAGAAACTGATGCCAGGGCATACAAGGAGAATGAACGGAACCATCCAAAAGCTTGATTAAAGAGAAGGGTCTAAATTAGCGTCCTAAGGCAGGAAAGATAGGTGACAAGGCAGGAAGGCTCAGGGGCAACATTCCAGATTTCAGAAATTCAGGAATTTACTATTTCAAGGGATGGCCTCTAATTTTTCAGTGATTAATTTCAGAGTTGAGCATGAGCAAGAAATGATGAAACTAGTTATTCTTAGAGACTGCCAAGAAAACTGTGCCCATAGAGAGATTTGAGTTCAAGAATGACAATTATAAATAAGATATTGCACATCATCTCTCTTCATCAGTTGATGGAGGTGTAACATGGAAACATTTGAGAATCCGGTGAGTGGAACAGGAAACACTGATTACGAGTAAGCATATCAACCATTTATTTACAGACAAACAGTAAAACACTTAACCAAACATCTAATTCAGACAAGAACTTATGTAGGCCACCCTAAGTTACAAAAACGATGACACTGAACATTCAGTAATCTCTCAAACTCAACAGGTACTTCATTAAGTCTCCCCAAGTTACACCGCTACAGAGCTAAACATTCAACAAAGGTGTGTTGCTAAGTGTGTGAATGGGCCCTCCTATATCTACAGCATACTTTTCCGTGGTTCTTCAGTCCTAATGATGGCTCTGGAACTGGAAACTGGTTCCTTGGCACACAAGGCAACCAATGGGAAAAAGCTGCTGCATCCCTCAAATAGGCCAATCAACGATGCCACAGCAGAAGTGGCTTTTGACCAGCAAGTAAATTCATTCTTCACATTATATCCACCCTTCGACAGATGCGACACCATCCTGCCCTCAGACTAGTATGAATCCCGCAAATGCCCCACTAAACTACATATAAAATACCAAAGTACAGCTTGTACGATACCCAATAGTCATCGCCAGTGTACTACAGTCGTCTCCAGCTTCCCTCCAGAGTTTAATAGGACTGACTCCCACTTAACCGTATGCACCGGCTGTCGGAGAAGTCGGTGAGCAATGTTCCCCAGCTCATCAGGAGTGTAGGTGCAGCATTTCTGACCAGTAAGGGCCCAAGTGCCAATTTTTTGTGCAAACAGGTAATCAAAGTCCATCCATATCAGTTTCTGAGACAGTCTGAATATATCATACTGGGAAAGGCTATCATCCAAAATCTTTCTGCCTCCTTGACATCTCTCCTACTCCTCTGATCAACGTGGACTGGGTGTTCATCAAGGGCACTGAGGTGGTGTATGTACCTCAAGTACCCCAGACAGTAGCAGCCAGAACACCCGGAAGGGAGCCGCATATCCAGTAAGTGACATTCAGTATCCAGGGAGTGTCCATCTTCATAGCAACATTCGCTGTAGGCACAGTCATCCCAGGATACTGTTCCTGCTCACACTCGCCATTATCCGTGGTTGAACTTGTGCCTATCACACTACCTACACCAACATTCCTTTCCCTTCCCTATGTCACAATGGGGTGCTGGGAACCGACCCAAATGCGAGAAACAGACACTGAAGTACAAGGAACAGGGCTTGACTAGAGTAGGGATGTGACAGGATACAGATAAGGAGCAGGAACAAGAATGCAGACTAGGGCTTGGACCCCGAGCCAGAGACTGGACAAGGACTCAGAATCTGGGTCTTGCCTCGGGCTCGGGCCCCAGAACCAGGCATGGACATGACATGACTGCAGGACTGGAGGCTGGGATCGTGAGGCTAGAAGCTTGGAGACAGGTTGGGGTCTTGAGGTTTGAGGCTTGAGGCTGGGGTCTTGGTCCTGAGGCCTGCAGGCTGGTGTCTTGGGTCCTGAGGCCTGCAGGCTGGCGTCTTGGGTCCTGAGGCCTGCAGGCCAGCGTCTTGGGTCCTGAGGCCTGCAGGCTGGCGTTTTGGGTCCTGAGGCCTGTAGGCTGGCGCCTTGGGTCTTGAGGCCTGCAGGCTTGCGTCTTTGTCTTGAGGCCTGCAGGCTGGGTTCCTGGCCTTGAAATGTGGAGGCTTGGGAATGGACTCTGAACCAGAGACTGGGCAAGGACCCAGAACCTGGGACTTGACTCAGTCTCGGACTCCAGAACTAGGCAAGGACAAGATGAGGCTACAGGACTGGACATGTCTTGGGTGAGGAACTCCTCGGTAGGGCGAGACACAAGGACAGGTAAAGGCACATGGACAGGACTCGGATAGGACTGGACTAGGCACGGACTGGATGAGGGCCTTCAGGAGCATGGAGCCATGGAGTAGAAGAGACAGGAGCACGGAACACAGAGCCGGGACCCCTCCTTGGGAACAGGACGTAGGGCTGGGACTCATACACAGAACACCGAACATGATGAGACAGATCCCAACACAAGGTTGCAGCAAACGGTCGGACGTACCTAGTGAAGGCCTGGACACAGAGAGACAATTCCACACAACGAAAGACAGTTCCTTATCTGGACCTAACCAGGCTCCGGTCTTGCTCCTGCAGTAAGACTTCAGCTATACAGGCGGGGTATCCAGGCAGAGAGTCAGTCGAGGGGGGAAAGACAAGGAGGGGAACAGGACAGTCCAGCAGGGAATCCCTGGTTTGCAGAGGTATTTATGTTCCAGCCCCAAAACGAGAAACAGGTGCCCACAACAGAAACTGGGGAAAACCAGAAACCCCAGAACAAGGAACCATGGACTGGACTATGTTCCGGAACATGGACATTACGGACCAGACCATGACACCCTATCAGCTAGGTATCACTTTCAGAGTTGGGACGTTAGACAAATTGTACATAGGAAAATATCAGCCCTTAAAGCACTATTTCCACTGGGGGTTACTAGGGTTCAAGTTCGCTAAGGCCACTACCATACTGTGCGGTGAGGTTGTCTGGAATGGACTACTCTCTCTCAGCTGCCCCAAATAGAATTTCAAACCCAAGAAGCTGGACAATTTTCCACAAGAGTCTTTTTCCCTTACCATTGAAAGGGATCAGAATTAATGGTGTCACTTCTATAGCCTAGTTAAGAGTCCTCATACAAATTTAGCAATCCTACAGGTTGGTCCTATTTGCATATTCCTACACCATCCACTGGAATGTAGTATAGGGCCTCCCTCTACAAGTCAGCATCATCACCACTGCCGTCAGCATCCACCCGTTTGCCATTTTGTCATGTAGGGGATGCAAACTCACTCACTCTTAATAGTCATTGGGTATTTAGATGCAAAGCAGTCTTTGTTAGCAAAAACAACTTTTAGGATTGCTCCCCAAATCTTCCAAAATATGAATTCCAAATTTCCAATTTAATTGTCCACCAATGAGCACTTTCCCCAAGTGCCCAAATTCCCCTGATTTAGACCATGCTTTACTGTATTAATACAGTTTTGCAGTTGGGTATTTTATTTTCTGCAGATTTTCTCGAAATCCAATGTGCTCCTTTAATTACATTGTATAATTGAGTCATTGTTTTTTTTTCTGCTGTAAAATAATAATTCAGTTGATTAAGTTAGGCTTGCCGTAATAGCCAATAGGATTTTCTTGTTAACGTTTTGTCCAATAAGGTGCACTGGAACATTCCAGAGGGATTGGGGGTGGGGTTGCCAAATTTTTCTGCAGAGAGAGCAGGACTTTTGGGGGAAGAAGGAGAAAGAAGGAAAATGTAAATGGAGATGGAAAATGGATAAGGACAACAAGCATAGCAGAAGAACATGAACTTATTTGAAAGGACAGATATTGCTGTAGAAGAATCTTTGTGCAGATAATAGTTTCATGGAGAATGTACAGGTCACTTGTAATTAGCTTGTTATCACACAACCTTGGAGAAAGTTCCATACTCCTTGTCCTTGGATATTTACTTATGTTTCACTTGGACTGTGCTTTCAGGCAGAATTGTCCAGTACCATGAGTAAATGAAGTGAAGCAAACTGGATTGATTACGCAACAATAAGCTCCAACAATTATGTGCACACTATAGGTTACTTAATGTATGGGTAATGGGTCCTTTTCCTTATCATAATTTGTTATAGTTTCAAATATTTTGTTCATATAATTTTAATTTAAGCTTATATTAGTGTGTGAGTTCAATTTATGGTTTCTGGTGAACTTTAAACAGCACAGTTATATCGTTGTTAAGTTGGATTCATTGTGATAACTCACTTATTATGAGCCAATGGTAAGAGGCTTATACCCATTTCCCTCTGAAATGTAGGCATCTCATATCCAGAATAAAGATGCACAGATTTCATCACCTTCTCCTGGATTTCACATCTGGCCAATGTGGAATCCTGGTGTCTCCGTACTTTTCTTCCTTCAGAACCTTTGCAAGTAACAGTTAATTCCCATGGTGAAAAGTTAACACATTTTCCAAAGACCAAATGAAAAGAAAGGACAGCTGGGTGGGCCCCAACAAGTTAACACATTCACACAGCCACTTAAAGACATAACCCTCTTAAAGACAAGATTTCCTGAGAATTCACTTCACAAGAGGCAAAATATGTCAATCGCTTAACTCTTACACTGAAGCATAGGAATAATTCAAACATCCTTCTAATACAGCTTTAAAAAACACAAGAAAGACTTTACACACACACACACTCAAGGAAACTCACTGTGGCTATGCTTCATGCAGCATGTTTCAAACTCAAACCATTCACGGGGGAAGGGTGTGTACCTACGAGCGTATGATCCCCTCCCTATGGGGGCATTGCAGGAAAATACAACCCACCCTTGATGCCACTGAAAGTCCGACCTTTGCAGAGCGTCCAGCAAGAGATATGGGGAATCCTGAAGGAATGCAGGGAATCCTATGGAGGGCAGAAGGAACACTTACAGGGAGAAGGCTTGAAGAATGACCCTTCTCCATTAATGGCCTCCTCACCTCTTTTCCCTGACAATTCTCCTTCCACATGTCATTGATCTGGGTTCCCAACCTGGGATCCATGGACTTCTTACTTAATGCTATTGGTCCATGACATAAAAACATTGGGAACCCCTGTTGTAGAGGGTGGGGGTAGGAACCCTATTTACCTGTTCCCTTGGGACCTTGGCTTTCTGAAATGCCAAAAACATTTCCTTTGGGGTCACGTGGGAACCTGCAGCTCCAAGCTGCTCGTCTGATTTGCACACCCTATTACAAGGACCCTTCCCCATGTACTCTAAGCCTTTCTGCAAACAAATGGCTGCATTTATGGAATGCCCAAATGCCCATGCTATTAAAGACAGCACCACTTCTTTCAAGTGGGGAACAATTGCCATAACGAGGGAGCCTTCCCTTAACACTGTAACAAAGGTGGTAAATTTTGGGTGTGAGAGGTTTTGTATTCAGGATTCCTCAGACCAGTGTTGAAAGTTCAAATGGATTCTGTGAATTAGAATGTGCCCTCATTCTAAATATGTAATTCTTCATGATTACCTAATCAAACTCAAAACATTAAAGTAGGTCCCTATAACGACTGAAACTGTAATTCATCACTATTGTCATCTTTCTGTTGCAAGATGCAAAAGCTCAGTGTACTGAAGAGTGCTGGGAAAGGGAAAGGAGAAATGGATTCTCCAGAAGACCTGCTTGTGCTGAATAAAGATCTCCTACTTCCTCGTACCATGACCTTCAGTGGTTTATTCACAGTCACACCATTCACTACAATTCTGTGGAAGTACGTTTACCAAGTTGAGCGATCTTGTGTATGGCTCAGCTTATGCAATTTATGGACATCTGTTAAGATGTAACCTGTTCATAACCCAGAGAGTGCCTGTAATGGTTGAATGAGGGTTTGTAATGGGCCACGAGGGTACCATTTGTACTGAAACACTGCTACAGCTGCCCCACAGCAACTTGTGAATGACCAGTTTTTTGACTGAGTCTTGCTGACACAATGCAAAGTTGTTGATGTGATACCATTCAACCATCTAATCTATCTCTCTCCTGTATGCCTCCTCGTTGCCATATGAGATTCTGCCAACAGTGGTGTCATCAGCCAATTTATAGATGGTACTTGAGCTGTGCCCAGCCAAACAGTCATGTGTGCAGAGAGAGTAGAGCAGTGAGCTAAGCACACTACCTTAATGTGGACCTGTGTTGATTGTCAGTGAGAAAGAAATGTTATTACCAAACCTCACTGACTGTGGTGTCCCTATGAGGAAGTCAACGATTCATTTCTAGAGGAAGGTCCAAAGTGCTGGGTTTTGAAGCTTGTTGATTAATACTGATGGGATGATGGCAATGAATGCTGAACTGTAATCAATAAACAGCAGCCTGACATAGGTACTGTTGTTATCCAGATTGTCCACAGCCGAGTGGAGACCCAGTGAGATTGCACCCACTGTAGTGCCAGTAGCCAGATTGCAGCAATTCCAGGTCCTTGCTCAGGCCATAGTTAATTCTAGCCATGGCCAACCTCGCAAAGCTCTTCATCACAATAGTTGTGAGTGCTACTGGGTGATAGTAATTGAGTCAACTCAACCTTCTCTTATGATTGATGCCCTTTTGAAGCAGGTGGAAACATCCAACTGCAGCATAGAGAGATTGAACTTGTCCTTGAACATCCCGCCAGTTCGTAGGCATGAGTTTTCATTGCCCTACCAGGTACACGCTCGGGGCCTGACCCTTTGCAAGGGATCACTCTCTTAAAGATTTCCTGATGTCAGCCTTCAAGACAGAGATCACCGGGTTACCAGATGCTACAGGGATTTGGACAAGTATCATTCATGTTTAAAATGAATGATACTTGACACTAGACATTCTGGGTCAGGTATACAGGACTGAGACAGAACCACCACATCTGTTTACCATGATGATTTAATCATGAAGAACACTACACCTCCTCTACCTTTAAGAGATTCTGTGGTGTCTCAGAAAGGCAGTGTCCCTTGTTAGGGACCTCCAGCACCCAGGTCATGCCCTTTTCTCACTGTTACAATGATTTCGACAGCTGTAGCTTTAATCTCCTTTTCAAATCAGCAATAAAAGTTGTTGAGCTCATCTGGGACTGAAGCATTACAGCCAATCACAATGTTAGGTTTCACCTTGTAGGAAACAATAGCCTGCAAATCCTGCCAGGGCAGACGTGCATCCAATTCAATCTCACACTTCAATTGCAAAAGTCTTGTTTTCAACTCCTGAAGTAGCTTCCCGTAGGTCGTTCTTGGACTTCTTGTGTAGTTCTGGATCACTGGTCTTGAACTCCACAGATCTAACCCTCAGGTGACTGCGAATATCCTGGTTCATCTACGGCTATTGGTTTGGGTATGTTTTCGAAGGCACACGCTCATCTGCACCGGTGTCGATTAAGTCAGTAACAACTGTGGTGTATTCATTCAGATTCAAAGATGAATCCATGAAGATTGTCCATTCCACAATTCAAAGCAGACCTGTAAGCACTCCTCCGCCTCCCTTGACCATATTTTCATGGTCCCCACCACTGGTGCTGCTGTCCCCACTCTGTCTGTACGTGGGAGCAGAAGTACAGCCAAGTGACTGGGCTTGCTGAAGTGCAAGCATTGGATGGCACAGTAAGTGTTCTTGATGGTGATCTAACAGTGACCAAGTGTGTTGGCTCCTCTGGTTCCACAAGTGACGTTGGTGGTAGATGCTCAGAGACTTCTTCAAGCTGGCCTGGTTAAAATCCCCTGCAATAATCAGGAAGGCATCAGGATACACTTTTTCATAACTGCTGATTATGGTGCTCAGCTCCTCTAGTGCCTGCCTGATGTTGGCCGGTGGTGGAATATTCACTGCTAGCAGGATGATGGCAGTAAACTCCCTCATGTTTAAAATGAATGATACTTGACACTAGACATTCTGGGTCAGGTATACAGGACTGAGACAGAACCACCACATCTGTTTTCCATGATGATTTAATCATGAAGCACACTACATCCCCTCTACCTTTAAGAGATTCTGTGGTGTCTCAGAAAGGCAGTGTCCATTATTAAGGATCTCCAGCACCCAGGGCATGTCCTTTTCTCACTGTTACCATCAGGCAGGAGATACAGAAGTCTGAAGGCACACACTCAGCGATTCAGGAACAGCTTCTTCCCCTCTGCCATCCAGTTCCTCTGGTTCAATCGGAAGGGGGTCGGTAACTTTCGGTCTAACCGAAGGTTTGCCGTCTTTCCCGTTCTTAGACATAGCGGACCTTAAAAGCATCCAAATATATAATAGCAATCTGCTGCAAGGTATTGTAAAAATCGGTGCCTTAAAAGTTAGCTTAAATGTAGCTGATCATAGGATAAAGCTCAGAGGTAATGGAGCGAGTCAAGAACACGACTTCACTCCATGAGCTCTACCGGAAGTCTCCCCATCCGGTTCCTAAATGGACATTGAAGCTTTGGACAGTACCTCACTTTTTTAATATACAGTATTTCTGTTTTCGCACATCATTTTAAATCTATTCAGTATACATAATTGATTTACTTGTTTATTTATTATTATGCTTTATTTTATTAATTATTTTTTCTCTCTCTGATAGATTATGTATTATATTGAACTGTTGCTACTAAGTTAACAAATTTCACGTCAAATGCTGGTGATAATAAACCTGATTCTGATTCTGATTCTGGTCTGTCCATGCGATGGATGGTGAAGCCCTCAGGCTGCAGTACTGTATCCAAAATGGTAGGGGTGAGCTATGTTTCCATGAAGCAAAGTACACAGCAGCTCCGATGTCCTCCTGTTACTGTAATCTTGCTCTCCGGTCTTCAGTTTTATTTTCCAGAGATTGTACGTTCACCATTAAGATGTTAGAGAGTTAAGGTCTGAAGGCCCTACATTTCAATCACTTTTTCAGCTGAGCACACACTCTGCATTTCTTTTTTCTTAAAGGGAGACTGCACTTATGACCAGAGTCTGCAGTCTGGGGTCAGCCGATTTTGAGAATTGACAAATTTTTAAACGTCTTAAAACAATGTTACTTAGTGAAGTATCCATGACTGTGATTTCGCATTTCAGCTGTAGTAGTCTGTGGTAGAAATGGTTAAAACTAGTGTATGATGGGATACTTGACCATTCTGGAACAGTTGGGCTTAAGACTGCTGATGCATGTTGAGAATAACCTTGGATGATAAGCGCAGACCAGGAACTCCAATTAATAAGACACTAGCCCCTGGAACCAGGAGGGAGGATGCGTTGGGGGTAAGTTGTGAGTCCTGATAACAGGAAGCAGGAAGAACTGTGAGACTCATGCTGAGAGATAATTGACGTACCTTTTCAACGATTGATCATGCACTGACCGTGGGATGCCAAAGTTATGTGAAGTTCTTTGTCTTGCTGTATAAATATGAGCTCTGTACAACCTAAAATTGAAGTTCTGGTGGCGGTGGAGACTGCTGCAGACTCTCCATGATATCATGTTAATAAACTCTTAAAAAGAAACTCAAAGTTACTCTGGTATTCTTAGTTAGTGTTTCGATGACACAGTCCTAAATGGGAATATTTAATGATTCCTTCGGAGCTGCACATAAAGAGTTGCCACTTTCCACATCATCTTGGAAACATCTCTTCTCATACTACCACCAGGGAGGAGGCAGGAATCTGAAGACCCACTATCATTGTATTCAGACCAGCTTCTTACGCTCTGCCGTCAGATTTCTGAATGGTCCATGAACCCATGAATACTACCTCGCTGTTCCTCTTTTGCACTATCTACCTACCTAACTATCTATCTATCTATCTATCTATCTATCTATCTATCTATCTATCTATCTATCTATCTATTTATTTATTTATTTATTTATTTATTTATTGTAAAGTATGATAATTTTTATGTCTTGCTCTGTACTGCTGCCACAAAACAAGGAAGTTCAAGGCATACATCAGTGATAATAAAACCTGTTTCTGATTCTGATTTCATTCTGAATCTATACAATTTATAGACTAAATTTATAGAACCTATACAATGACTAAAAGGCCACAAAACATGATGAACTGTGTCATCAGTGTGAAGACGGTCACTCTTTCAAATGTCCCTGTGGAGAGGGAGACTATTGATGACAACATATAGTAAGTATTTCTATTACATCGGTTCATTCACTACCCGCTGTCAGTTATGTCCAGCTTGGTTATCGGTGCTGTTACCAATTCATTGGTGTTGAGGGATATTGCAGTTCCTCACCAAAGAATATTTTGTGCCCTTTGTGATTTTTAGTGATTCATCCAGTGTTGTTCAACCTTCGGGAGTGCTTCTACAATAACTGACAGAGGACAGTGTGCCAGAATCAAAAGGCATTTGACCTCATACCAAGAGAATCCTTAGGTTCTGGAGCCAAAATTGAGGACATGACCTTTACACTACCATACTGTTAACTCTACATATCAGGGAATGTGTTGAAGGAATCTCACCTGGTGAGATAGGAATCTACAGGTTGAGTGGGCACTTCTATGGGGAGTGTGGAATTCCTGTTGTAGAGCACTCCCCAGAGAATGTTGCGGGAGCATTCAGCTCTGACTTTGGCAATCTACAGGCACGTGGATAACTCACCTACAGCAAACTGACATTTCTGATGTGCACAAAGAAGTGCTTGGAGAGCAAGCACTTTGAGATGAGACAACATCTCAGCTATAGTACTGAAGACCTGTACATTAGAACCAGCTGTAGCTCGAGCCAAGCTGTTCTAATAGAGTTACAACCCTGAATTGACCCCACCAGATGGAAAGTTGTCCAGATTTCTCTCCAAACAGCAGGCCTATCCAATCAAGCCAATTATCACCCAGTCAGAATTCTCTCAAACTTCAGAAAAATGCAGTAGGATATTGTCAAAAGTGCATTAAATGGAACTATCAGCTTGTTTGCCAGTGTTCAAATTTGGTTTCCCTTGGACCCAAACCTCATCACAACCTTAGTCCAAATGCAGACCAAAGAACTGAAATCCAGAGGTGAGGTGAGAGTGATTATCGTTGATTCCGGGACAGTGTTTGATTGACTGTAGCTCCCAGGACAACTAAAATCAATGGGCATCAATAGGAAATCACTCCATGGACTGGTGTCATAATTCACACAAAGTGGTTGTTCAGCATCCAGGCCCAGGCCCAAAAAGTTAATTCATGAATTTCTTCCCAGGGCTTGATATCTTTAGTCGCTTGATTAATTACCTTTCTTCCACCATAAAGGCTTAATTCAGGAAAATGGAAATTGCAAGGAGAGGTACTGTGGTCAAGGTACTGATTTTCCATGGTCTCTAACAACTGGGACATCAAACATGAGTCTGAGTATTCTGAGGTGAGTGACTCATCTCCTGATACTGCACTGTCTTCACTAATGTCTTCGTTAAAGCAATGGTGAGATCACATCTGTGCACAGCTCTGGTTCCTTTATTGAAGGAAGGACTGGAAGCAATTTAGAGAACTTTACTAACATCTAGAATGGCAAGTTAAACAGCCTAGGTTTTCATCTGCAGTTTAGAGTAGTGACTACGCACTTAAGTCAGCAAACAAGGAAATGGCAGATATGTTGAATAAACATTTTTGCATCAATCTTAATCATGGTAGATATAGCTAATATGTATAAGGTATCAGATAACATTAGAACTTACAGAAAAACTAATTGTAAGGGATGAAATATTGGAGAAAGTTCGGGGACTACAGTTGGACTAGACACAGGATCCACAATACTGTGCTCCAGGGATTCAAATTAAGTGGCTGCGGAGAAAATGGACCATGTTTGAAACTTTTCTTAATTCACCAAACTTCAAGAGGGTACCAGAAGATTGGAAAAGAGACAACAGGACCTCTTTCTTCAAAAAAGAAGACAAGGAACTATAGGGTCTCCCCCTCCCCCTCCTACTTTCAAATTTCTTACTATCTCTTTTTTCATTTAGCCCTGACGAAGGTTCTCAGCCCGAAACGTCGACTGTACTTCTTCCTATAGATGCTGCCTGGCCTGCTGCGTTCCACCAGTATTTTGTGTGTGCTGCTTGAATTTCCAGCATCTGCAGATTTTCTCATGTTTGCAAACTATAGGGTAGTTAGTTTAACAGTTATTATTGGCAAAAATCAAATATAAAATAGGTAATCATTTATAAAAGATGAATATAATCAAACCTAGTCAATATGGATTTATGAAAGGTAAATCATATTTGACAAATTCGCTTGAATTTTTTTCGGTGTGTGCCAAGGAGGGTTTACAGAGGGGACTTGTGGATATAGTGTATTTAGATTTTCAAAAGGCATTTGACAAAGTGCGACACAAAAGATTGGTTCATCAAATAAAAGCCTGCAGTATCAAATGAAGTGTGCTAAAATTGACTGAATACTATCTGTCTCATAGAAAATTGAAAGTTGGAAATAAATGAGCCCTTCTCAGACTGGAAAGTTGTACCTAGTGTAGTACTCAGGGACTGCTTCTTGGCTCACTGTCGTTCACTGTTTGTATTAATAGCCTGGAGGATGGTAAGTATGTTCAGTATCCAAATTTGTCAATGATACATAAATGGGTGGAAGTATGTGCTATGGTCTATAACGGGATATAGATAGGTTGAGTAAATGGGAAAAGACTGGCAAATAAAGTTTCAGGTGGGAAATTGTGAAGTCATGCACTTTATTAAGAGGAATGAAAAGGTAGATTATTATCTGAATGGACAGACTGCAAGTGCGTGAAGTTTAGAGAGAACTACTCTTTTAGTGGATGAATCACAAAAAGCCAACAAGCAGATCCAACTAGTTTACTTACCTGTGAGTGAGCACAAGATTTAAAAATGCAAGCTTGAGATTGTTTGGTTTATTAACAATTGATACGATGCAAAATAAAAGTCAGTTTTAAATGGAGTGGCCATTGTGGGTGCAGCCATTGGAGTGTACAGGCAAAATTATGGAGATTGAGGCATTGTCTCAAGAAGCGTCAGAGAGGAGGGGAAGTGCCTACGGTAAGTTTCTGGGAAGTTTCTTTCTTTTGCACAGTCAGAACAGTGGGAATGGCCATCAAGACAGTGAAGTACTCTCTTTGCAGGATGTGGGAAGACAGGCTCCAGTGTTCCTGATGACTACACCTGCAAGAAGTGCATCCAGCTGCAGCTTCTTATAGACTATGTTAGGGAACTGGAGCTGGAGTTGGATGAACTCCACATCATTCAGGAGTCTGAAGAGTTGACTGACAGAAGACACAGGGAGCTAGTTACACCTAAGATGCAGGACACAGACAAATGGCAAGAACAGGGAAAGGGAATACAGCCAGTGCAGGGCTCTCCTGTGGCCATTACATCAATAACAAGTATATTGGTTTGGATACTGCTGGGTGTAGAAGATGATCTGCCAGAGGAAAAGCAAACAGGCCTTTGGCATTGAGTCAGACTATGTGATTCAGAAGGGAAGGGAGGAAAAGAGGGTGAGCAGTCTTGATAGGGGATTCATTGGTTCGGGGAACAGATGGAAGTTTCTATGTATGAGAACAAGATACCCGGATGGTATGCTACTTCCTGGGTGCTGAGTTTAGAGACATCTTGGATCAAATCCATAGCATTCTTAAGGGGAAGATAAGCAGCCAGAGTTTGTGTCCAAGTCAGTGCCAATGACATGGGAAGGAAAGGTGGCAAGGTCCTGCAGAGTGAGTTTAGGGAGCTAGGTGCTAAAGTTAGAGGACAGGAGCTACAAAGTGGTAATGTCAGGAATGCTACCCTTACCACATGCTAGTGAGGCTTGAAATAGGAGGATAATACAGTTTAACATGTGGCTAGCAAGATGGTGAGAGGGCTTCAGATCATTGGATCATTGGACTCTCTTTCAGGGAAGGTGGGACCTGTACAAATGTGATGGCTTGCACTTGGACTGGAGGGGACCAATATGCGTGCGGGAAGGTTTGCTATTGCCACTGTGGAGGGTTTAAAATACAGTTGCAGGGGGATGGGAACCAGAGTGCCAGAGAAGATAATAGAATGCTTGTGAGAAATGAAGATATTAAGCCTACATACAAAGACAGGAATCAAAATGTTGAGCATTGTTGGACTAATGTTGTGAGTTGGGTCTATTTTAATGCAAGGAGTATTGTAGATAATGCAGATTAACTTAAATGATGGAGCAGCACGTGGAATTGTGATACAGTAGCCATTAGTGAGACTCAGTTACAGGATGGGGCAGGACAGGTTGCTCAATATTCCGGGGTTCCATTGTTTTAAACATGATAGAAGGATGTGTATGGAAGTGCAGAGGAATGGCATTACTAATCAGGGAAAGTGTCTCAGACTGGAGGCTGGAGAACTTGTCTGTAAAAACTACATGGATAGAATTCAGGAATAAGAAAGAGATGACCATGTTAATAAGGTTACATTATAGACCGCCCAATAGTCAATGGGATTTAGAGGAACAAATTTGTAGAGAGATAGCAGACAGTTGCAAGAGAAATAAGGTTGTGCTAATAGGTGATTTCAACTTTCCATATATTCACTAGGAATCAAATACTGCAAAAGGACTGGATGAGATTTCATTTGTCAAATGTGTTCAGGAAAGTTTCCTTAATATATAGAGTTCCCAACTAGAGAAAGTGTGGTACTAGATGTACTATTAGGGAATGAGACAGGGTGAGTGACAGAAGTGTGCGTAGGGGAACACTTTGGATATAGAGAACATAATTCTACTAGTTTCAATATAATTATGGAGAAGGATAGGTCTGATCATTGGGTTGAGATTCTAAATAAGAAGAAAAAGTATGTTTTGATGGCTTCAGAAAGGATCTGGCAGATGTGGAATGGGATCAGTTGTTTTCTGGCAATATTTGTTGTCTGGGATGTTTGGTAAGCGAGAGGCCTTCAAAAGTGAAATTTTGACAGTACAGAGTTTATATGTTCCTATCAGAATAAAAAGCAAAGATAATAGGAGGACAAGGTAAAGGAGAATCCTCAGAGCTTCTACAGTTATATTAAGAGCAAAAGGATAACAAGGGACAAAATTAGTCCTCTTGAAGATCAGTGTGGTTATCTATTTGTGGAACTGAAAGAGATGGGGGGGAGATCTTAAATGGATTTTTTCCATTTGGATTTACTTAGGAGATGAACACAGACTGAGGATGAACAGTGGTGAAGTCATAGACTATATGGATTACAGAAGAGGTGCTTGCTGTTTTGAGGCAAATTAAGGTGGATAAGTTCAGCGAGCCTGAGAAGTTGTTCCCTCAGACCTTTGCAAGAGGCTACTGCAGAAATTGCAGAGACCTTAGCAGAAGGATTTATAACATCCTATGCCATCCTTAGGCATCCTAAGTCCTGAGATGCCTGAGGACAAGAGGATAGATAATGATATTCTGTTGTTCACAAAAGGGTCTTGGAATAAGCCAGTAAATTATAGGTCCTTGAGCCTAACACCAGTAGTGGGTAAATTACTGAAAGGTATTCTGAGAGATAGGATATATAATTGTTTGGATAGACAGGGCCTGGTAAAGGAAAGTCAACGTGACTTTGTGTATGTTAGGTCTTGTCTAACCAAACTTATAGAATTATTCGAGAAGGTTACCAGAAAAATTGATGAAGGGAATACAGTGGATGTTGTCTACATGGACTTTAGTGAGGCCCTTGACAAAGTCCTGGATGGGAGGTTAGTCAGAAAGTTTCAGTCACTTGGCATTTATGATGAGGTAGCAAACTGGATTCAATACAGGCTTCGCAGGAAAAGCAATATTAGATGGTTGCCTCTCTAACCTGAGATCTGTGACTCGTGTTGTGCTGCAGGGATCCATGCTAGGTTCATTGCTGTTTGTCACCTATATCAACAATTTGATTGATAATGCGGTAAACCTGATCAGCAAATTTTGGGAGCATAGTGGACAGCGAAGAAGGCTATCAAAGCTTGCAGCAGGATCTGGACCAGCTGGAATAATGGGGTAAAAAATGGTAACTTGAATTTAATGCAGACAAGTGCGAGGTGTTGCTCTTTGGGAGGACAAACCAGGGTAGGGCTTACACAATGTAACAGTACGGCATTGAGGACTGTGGTAGAACAGAAGAATCTGGGAGTATAGTTCAATAATTCCTTGCAAGTGGCATCACACATAGATAGGTTGGTGGACAGAACTTTAGCACATTGACTTTCAGAGTATTGAGTATAAGTTTGGGATGTTATGTTGAAGTTTTGTAAAACTTTGTTGAGGCCAAATATTTGTGTGTAGTTCTGGTCACCTACCTACAAGTAAGATTGAAAGGTTACAAATAAAATTTACAATAATGCTTTCAGAACTCGAGGACCTGAGCTATAGGGACCGGTTGAATAGGTTATACTGTAGCTTTATTGTCTGGAGTGTAGGAGAATGGTGGGAGTTTTGATATAGGTATTAAAAACTATGAGGGGTATCAATTGGGGAAGTGTAAGTAGGCTTTTTTCCTCTGAGGCTGGGCAAAATTAGAACTAGAAGCCAAAAGGTAAGGGTGAAGGGTGAAATATTCAAGGGGAACATGAGGGGCAACTTCTTCACTCAGAGGATGGTGCGAGTGTGAAACGAGCTGCCAGTAGAAGTGGTGGATGTTGGTTTAATTTCAAACTGTGAAGGAAGTTTGGATAAGTACACAGATGGGAGAAGTTTAAAGGACTATAGTCCTGGAGCAGGACAACGGAACTAGGTAGAATAATAGTTTGGTGTAGACTAATTGGGCCAAAGGCTTTCTTCCTCTGCTGTAGTGCTCTAGGACTCTATCAGTAGTTAATAAGACAAAGGGGTTGGATTTGGGAGGGGGTGTTATAATTGTACAGTTTGTTGGTGAGGCTTCACCTGGAATACTGAATCAGAATGAGGTTTATTATCGCTGAAGTATGTCATGAAATTTGTTGTTTTGTGACAGCAAAGTACAAGACATAGAAAATTACTGTAAGTTACAGTTAAATCTATATAGCTAGACAAGTAGTGCAAAAGAGGTACCGTCACAATGTGCTCAGAGGAAGTGCTCCGGAAGAAGATGGCGACAGCGAACGACGCTACCAAAGACAACATCCTCAGGACGGGTTGCGAAGCAATTCTTTTCACTTCATTTACATCTCTTTTTATTTCAGATATGGTCCTGCTGCTGTTAGAGAGCCAGTAATCTACATTCTAGTAGTGTGATTTCGGGCTGATCGGGCAATTTGGCGCTTTGTTGTTTCCGAGAGCGTTCCTCAGGGCTGCAAGCTAACTTTGCGAGATGGAATCAAGGAAGACAGAAGATGGGGCGCGAGCCCGCGATCGACTCCATCTCTCACAGATCTCACGGATTAAAGCGCCGAGGGAGATTGAAATCATTAAGGTGGGTGCAGAAAACAGGCAAGTGTTCAGCGCCATCTATCAGCCTCTCGCTCGCTGCGGCTGGAGGAAGTATCTGCACTTGGTCAACTCTCGGTCTCTCTTGCTCGCAGCTCCTGAGGGAAGGTCTTTGCATTCGAGTGATCTCTCTCTCATTCGAAGCTGTCGATGGAAAATGCCGGAGCAAGGTTTAATCGATGCGGATTGTAGATTTAGACTCTAATCAGGTTTATGATATGTTCTAGTTTCTCGTTCTTGTTCTGGTTGCTCTTTTTTGTTACTGTACTACTCTCGGGAGATTTTTGACTTGGGGTGGCCTGTAGATAATGAACACTGATCTGAACAGTACTGAAATATACCTTTTGATGTTGTATTTTCACTCTTTTTTGTTGCCGTTTGCGTGATTTTTTTTGGGGGGGGTGTCTGATGTTTGATGTTTTTTGAATAGTTTGGGTCTATGGTTCTTTGTTTTGAAGCTGGCTGTGGGAAGACGAATTTCAATGTTTTGCATACATAATTTGATAATAAATGTACTTTGAATCTTGAATCTTTGGGGCCACATACTGTTCAGAAATCTGATGAAGGAGGGCGAGAATTTGGTCCTGGAAGGCTTGTATGCATGATGAAGGTAGCTGAGTCCACAACCCCTTGCACCCTAGTTCACGGTTGCATCAATATGTTGGGCACCAGGGTAGATCATCTGAGATGTTGATGCCCAGGAACATGAAGTTCACCAAGACATTGAGGAGACGTGTAGTGATAGCTGACATGAGGCCAGACGTCTGGTGTGGAACAGGACAAACAGGCACCACTTGAGATGGTAAGATGCAAGTGCACGATTTCACCCCAAGGCTATAGATGGCATTCTGCAAGCAATGGCTGATTTGGGCTCCAGGGTCATGTGGTGAAAGTGAGACCCAGATTGAAATTTTGCCTTGAGCTTCAGTAGTAAATGGGAGTCTGCGACATCATCACACCAAATGGAAGTGGCAGCTTGCGGCTTCTAAAAGGAGTGAAGCGGTGGTGTGAGCTGTCATCAAGATCTCAGACGCCTTGATCGGTGTGACACCCCAACACTCCAACAAGGTGTTAGTGACTGCCATTTTATTGAACTCTGTTCTTGGTCAGTTTTTTGCACATTAATCACTGATTTTGTTGGCCCTTCATCCGCCACATTGTGAGTCACAATTTGATCAGTTTGTATTCTTCTGCCCCACAGGTAAAATGGCACCTCGGACATTGACATGGACTCCATTATCCATCATCAAAAATGTCACAACAACTGTGCACTTTGACTGTAAGATTAAAAATACAGATATCGGTCAGACTTATATCAATTGGTACCTGCAGGGGCTGAGAGAAGGACCAGAGCTGCTCTTGTGTTTTAGGAGTCTAACATAAACTCAGAAGTATGTGTCAGATACAAGGTTATTTATTGAGAAAGCACCTGATTCTAAATCATGTACTCTGATCCCGAAGAATATCCAGGTGGTTGATTCTGGCACCTACTATTGCATTTACTGGCAATACAGTGGCCAATTATGATGGGAGGCCAGTACATAAACCCATTGTGAACCAACAGTACTCGTTGGTGCATGTTCAAAACCCAATGACAGATTTGGTGTCCGCAGATATCTGATCAGATGGGTGTTTACTGTGGAAATCAATAAACCCGTTGATACTTAAAAAGTGAACAAAACACAAGGAATACTGCAAATTATTGGTCATCTGTGGAATTAGTAAAAGGGTTAACATTTCAGATTGAAGGCCCTTCATCTGAACCTGGGAAGAGAAAAAACAAGTTTTAAGTTTTCAAGAGGGCTGGGTAAAACAGAAGTGTTCTTTCTGATAAAGTGAGAGTGGGCAAGCTGTGGTTGATGTCATTGGCTTATAGGTTGATGACAGGAGCCAGAGAGAACATGAACAATGGGAAGACAGAAACTATGTAAAGGGTGTGGTTAAAGAAGAGCAAACAAACGTAGAATCTGTCAAATGCAGAGCTGCAGAAAATGCCCATGAGGTCATACTGTGCTAAAGGACGATGACAGACTGAACCAATGTTAAGGATAGGTGACCTGCAGAACAAATTCTGATACAGAGAGACGTGCCTATCATCCTGGTATCTAAGAAATACGAGATAACATGCCTTAATGACTATCATCTGGTGGCTCTGACATCCACCATCATGAGGTGGTATTGGAAGCTGGCCATGCCTCTTAACTACAGTCTCCTAGGCAACTTCTTGACACTGCAATTTGCCTACTGCCAAAATAGTCTATGGCTAATGCCATCTCCCTGGCATACCTGAAGCATCTGGGCAGTAAAGACTAATACATATTTTAGACTAATGTTTACTAATTTCAGCTCCATGTTCAATACTATAATTCAAGCAAACTTATCTCCAAATTCATAAATTTGGGACTCAACACCTTCCTCTGCAACTGGATCCTTGACTTTCTAACCAACAAATTGCAATCAATAAGTAGATCCCACAATACCTCCACCATGATTTTTCTCAACACTGGCATCCTGAAAGGCTTCATGCTAAGTGATTACTCTGTACCCTGTACACACACGACTGCATGGCCAGACTCTGCTGTAATTACACCTTGTAAATTTTCAAATGATATCACCATAGTGGGCTGTATTTGAAATACTGATGAGTCTGAGTAAAGAAAGATTTGGAGAGCTAGTGGCATGGTGAAATGACAACAACCTCAGTATCAGTAAAATGAGTAAATCAGTAAAATATCAGGACGCTGAAGAGAGCTGGTCTACCTGAACAGATGCTGGTGACCTTTTACCGCTGCACCACAGAGAGCATCTTAACATACTGCATCTCTGTGTGGTATCTCAGCTGTACAGCAGCTGATAGGAAAGCAAGTCAGCAGGTCGTCTCTAGCGCACAGATCATCGGGACACAGCTCCCAGCCCTGGAGGACACCTACAGCTCACTCTGCCTAAGGAAAGCTACAAGCATCTGTAAAGACAATACACACCATGCAATCATCTGTTTGAACTTCTTCCATCTGGCAGACGTTATAAGATTTTCTATGCCTGCATATCTAGACTGAAAAATAGCTTTTACCCCAGAGCTATAATTGCTCTGAACCAATCGATCAAGCATCATCCATAAATTGTTATATTGCTACTTTAATACTGGTTTTATGGCTGTCATGCATCTGAGTTGCATTTTTGTACTGCAGGGCATTGCTTGTACTGGCTGATTACTTGATTTTATTTATTGTTTATTTATTGGAGAATGGAAGTGAAAGCACAGAGGAACATCTGGAGAAATTTCTGAAATGCCCGTTCGCCACTGTCGTTACTGCATGGTCGTGAATCTTTCAGAGGGTAGGCCTCAAAATCCCCGGCCTTGCCTGCTTTTGGCGACCGAGAAGGAGGTCGAATCATTCAGACTGAGATGGCGCTCAGTACTCGGTGTCGGAGAGCTGATCAGAGCTTGAAGCTTTCGGATGACTCAGAGTCCGATTGTGGTCAGCATGGCAGGGAGAGTTTTTCTTCCTTCTCCCGTCTGCGTGAGATGTGGGACATTTGAGAAACTTTGAACTTTACTGTGCTCACAGACTTCTTCATCAAGTTATGGTATTGTTACACTGTATGTTATAATTATGTGGTTTTGTCAGTTTTTCCAGTCTTGATTTGTCCTGTGTTTTGTGATATCACACCAGGGGAAATAATGTATCATTTCTTAATGCATGCATTACTAAATGACAGTAAAAGAGGACTACTTGTCTTCATAATCATATTTTATTTGTTGTTTTACAGCATTGAGTACGAGAGTTACAAACTCATTTTCGCTGTATTGGTGCAAGACAAATTGTACTATGCAATGACAATAAAGATATTTCATATTTCATAAAAGAATTGGTCATTGACTTCAGCAAGGGAGTGTTAATTATGCTGCTGTTTACTTCAATGTGTAGAGGTCAAGATAGTTGAGAGTTTCAAATTCTTAGAAATGAACATTACAGTTAGCCTGTCCTGGTCCAACCACATTGACACAACAATCAAGAACTTTGCCTCTATTTCTGTAGGACGCTAATAAAATTTGTCATTTGACCCCTCACTAATTTTTATCACCATAAAAAGCATTATGGCTTGGTAATAGCAACTGTTCTGCAATGACAAAAAGAAAATTTCAGAAAGCTGTGGACACAGCTCACATATCACAGAAACCAACAGAATCAGAATCAGGTTTAATACCACAACATATGTCATGAAATTTGTTGTTTTGCGGCAGCAGTGCATTGCAATAAATAAAGAAGAGGACATGTCCTGGGTGATGAGGATCTTTAATGATGGATGCCACCTTTTTGAGGCATCGCTCCTCGAAGATGTCCTGGATGCTGGGGAAGCTGATACCCATAATGGAGATGAGTCAGTTTACAACCGTTTGCAGCTTGTTTTAATCCTGTGCAGTCGTCTCCCACCACTCCCCCCCCATACCAGATGGTGATGCAGCCTGTTCAAATGCTCCCCACGGTACACATGAAGAAATTTGCAAGTGTTTTTGACATACCAAATCTCCTCAAAATCTGAATGAATTATAGACGCTCTTGTGCCATCTTTGTAGCTGCATCAACATGTTGGGCCTAGGATAGATCTTAAGAGATGTTGACACCCAGGAACTTGAAACTGTTCACCCTTTCGACTTCTGATCCCCCAATAAGAATGTGGACTTCGTCTATATTTTTTGCTGCCTCAATAAAGCAGCCACATAATTAAAGACCCTACTCAGCTCAGTCACTGTCTCTTCTCACACCAGGAGCATCCTTGTACCTTCCCCAGGCTGAAGATACAAAAGTCTGAAAGCACGGACCACCAAGGTGGTTTATATCCCACTGTTGTAAGACTATTGACTGTTTCCCTAGTATGATAAGATGGACTCTTGAAATCACAATGAACCTCGTACTGACCTGGACCTTGCTGTCCACCTGCATTGCACTTTCTTTGTAATGCAGCACTTAATTCTGCACTCTCTTATTGTATTATATTGTACTGTACTGTCTCAATGCATACTTATGATAAATTGATCTGTATTAACACTAGCAAAAGAATTTTTTCACTGTACTTCAGCATATGTGACAATAATAAATCAATTTACCAATTTACCGAAAGTTTTGAAATTGGATTTTGATTTCAGAAGGCTGCAGTGTGGTTGGACAGAAGTCACCGTACAAAAATGTAGCACACACACATTGACAAATCCGAATGGGAATGTAATGGAGAATGGAAAGGACAGGTAACAGGAGCCTCACAGTTGTCTCATGAGTATGTGCTCTGCAAAGTGATTGGCCAGTCTCTGTTTTCTCTAGTGCAGAGGAGAGAATATTGGGAGCACTGAATTCACAATAAACTAGATTCAAGGTTCATATGAATTCCTGCTTCCTTTGGAAGGACTACTTGAGGTGCCAGATGGTGAGAAGAGGTGACAGGACAGGTTTAATAACAGGTTACATAAGAAGGTTCTGCAAGAAGGAAAGTAGCTGTTGAAGATGGAAGAGTGATTTATTGAGTCTTAAAGGGAATAGACCCTTCATCATACTGAAAGTGAATACTTGTCTGGTGCAAAATCTTGATAAAGGTGCCTGAAGTTGTGAAGCAACACACATCAAATTTGCTGGTGAACGCAACAGGCCAGGCAGCATCTCTAGCAAGAGGTACAGTCGAAGTTTCGGGCTGTGACCCTTCGTCAGGACTAACTGAAGGAAAAGCTAGTAAGAGATTTGAAAGTGGGAGGGGGAGGGGGAGATCCAAAATGATAGGAGAAGACAGGAGGGGGAGGGATGGAGCCAAGAGCTGGACGGGTGATTGGCAAAAGGGATATGAGAGAATCCTGGGACAGGATGCCCAGGGAGAAGGAAAGGGGGGAGAGAACCCACAGGATGGGCAAGGGGTATAGTCAGAAAGACAGGGGGAGAAAAAAGAGAGAGAGAGAAAGAGTATGTGTACCCAGGAAGAAGGAGAAGTTGTGAAGCCTGGGTTTTACTGCCTGGGGGTAGGTTCAATCCTCCTTGCTGTTACCTTAGGAAAATTTGTGACAAAGGTCCTCTCCCAAAGTCTCCTTTCAATGGCTGAATAGTTCCCTCTCATTCATAGCATAGATTCTAACATCAAGAACATGAGAGGGTTTGTTGAAAATCCTATCTGAATAGCCCAGTGTGTGTGTGTGTGTGTGTGTGTGTGTGTGTGTGTGTGTGTGTGTGTGTGTACACCAAACCAATGACTTTGGATCATTGGCTTCCGTGGTAGAGGGAAACCTCTACAATAGGGACTGGGTGCCCTTGAACAAGATGGAGACCTGGGAACCAATATGCTAACAGGGAAATTTGCTTTTGCTGCCTGCAAAGGTTTGAATTAAATCACCAGGGATGGGACTTGAGAGTGAAGTCAGTGAGGAGACAGGGTACATGCAGTGACCAAAGTGTTCAAGTCTATCAGTCAGGATCAACATCTTTACAGCGAAAGGGCAGATAGAGCCATTGCTTTAAATTGCATCTATTTCAATGCAGGAAGTTGTCAACAAAATATTATTTAAGTACATATATCACAATATCCTACCTTGAGATTAATTTCCTTGCAGGCATTTACAGGAAAATTAAAACTACAGGAGAATTGATGAAAATTTATACACAAAGAATGACAAACCAATGTGCAAAAGAAGACAAATTGTGTAAATAATATATATATAATTTATTATATGATACATATATATTATTATACAAAGTATAATTTTATATTATATAGTATACCATGTATTATATAAATGTGTATAATATGTATATAATTTATTATTTATGATTATCCTTCCTAGCGGGACGCACCAGACAGTCAACCATTCTTGTCTGGCGCGTGGCATCAGGATTG
Source organism: Mobula birostris (assembly GCF_030028105.1). NCBI lineage: Eukaryota > Metazoa > Chordata > Chondrichthyes > Myliobatiformes > Myliobatidae > Mobula > Mobula birostris. The sequence goes on along the minus strand of NC_092370.1, from coordinate 113,939,293 downwards.
GTCTCCTTTCGGATTAACCGGGTCACGATATGAACGTTCCTGACTCGACCCTTGTTTTTTACGAGGCCGAGTGGCTAGCTCGACGCTCAACCCAGCGCGGATGGAAAGTGTGCTCGGGTGGCGGGGGGGGGGGGGGTTGGCCCGACTTGGATTCGAACTCGGGAGTCTTCGCTTCGAAGTCCAGCGCTGATGTCACTGCGCCACCAGCCGGCATTTATAATCATATATTATTTATTTATAAGTAAATAGTGAGAGGAGAACTTGGCCTAAGTGGTGGGGGTCTTTGATGATTGATGCTGCCTTCAGCTGGCAGTGAGCCTTGTAAATGTGCTCAGTGATGGGGAGGGTTTTGCATGTGATATACTGGGCTGTGTCCACCACTTTCTGTAGACTTCTCCATTCCTGGGCATTGGTATTTCCATACAAGGCTGTGATACAACCAGGTAAGATACTTTCCATCGTGCATCTATACAGCGTTGTCAGAGTTTTAGATGTCATGCCGAATCTACAGAAACTTCTATGAAGGTAGAGATGCTGTCATTTCTTCTTTGTGATGGCACTTACATGGTTGCTTAACATATATGGTGGTCAAACTCAGGAGATTTGCCCACCTTAATATGCTTCGTCTGCAAGTACCTCCTTCCTTGTAATATGCATATGATCCAAGACTTCACTACTTATTACCCTCATTTCTTTGGCATCCATGATATTCTCCTTAATAAACATCAAGAAGAAATAGACATTAATTTTTCAGCCATCTCTTCCAGCTCCACAGATAGTTAACCCTGATGGTCTTTAGGAGGACTCAATCTCTCCTGAGTCACCCTTTTACTTTTAATTTAACTGGAACCTCCTGGAATCATCTTTAATCCTGTCTGCCAAATCCAGCTCCTACACTCTTTTTGCCCTCCTGATTTCTCTCTTAAGCTTGCTATTAAACTTGTTACATTCATGAAGGGATTCATTTATACCCAGCTGTTTAAATGCAATGTGAATTTCCATTCTTTCCATGACCTGATCTTTGATATCTCTCAGTAGCCAGGTTTCACTGAACATGATATATCTACCCTCAGCCTAACAGGAGCATGCTGGTACTGGACTCTTTTAAAAGCCGCCAGTTGCCAGCTGTCCCCTTGCATTTAAATAGTCACCCAGTTGACCCCAGCTAGATCCTTCCTAATGCTTTTAAAGTTGGCCTTGCTTCAGTTCGAGATTTTAACCTGTAGGCCTCTCTATCTTTTCATATACTATTTTAAAAGCTAATAGAATTGTGGTCACTGGACTCAGAGTGCTCCCCAGCTGCCATTTCAGATTCTCATTCCACCTCATTATCTAAGAGGAGGTCCAATATTATCTTTACCCAAGTAGGTTGTCCAGCCCTTCTCTCAGTGTCTCAACCATGGACTTGGCCATCGAGTCTGTGCACCCTTGCAGCTGAAAGGGGTCGTCAATCACACTCATGAGAGTGCACATTCCAGCCAAGTAGGTTTTCTTTGTGGTTGTATTTAGTTCCTTTTCTTTTGTTTCAGTCTTGTGAAGTCTTGACCAAAGCACAGTGACAACAATGCTCTCTGTTTTCCTCAGTCCATGTTCTGGGAAAGAAGACTCCAATGTAGATTGACACTCTGAAGGACGAGTATTAACTTAGTATTAAGTTACTGCTTCCAAGCTACAGTGTCGGTCTTAGTTTTTAGTTAGCAACCCTGTAGGCCAAGCATTTATTTTCTTTTTGTTCTGTAGAGCTCTTACTGAAATTCAGTGAACTATTCATTCTTCTTCAGTGCCTCTCCCTCTGCACTTGGGCCATCACCAAACACCTTGTCAGCAAGACTTGGCCATAAAAATGGACCCAGCAGAGAGAGAATAGCTGACTATTGCCCTGAAATTCATTGGTCAGGTAGGAGATAAGTTAATCAGTGGAGGCTGAGTTGGCAGAAGTGGCTCACTCAGTGCCACAACTACTCTCAGAGCAGCAAGTCTGCACAAACTAAACTTCATTGGTCAGACGGAAGAGAAGTTAAAGTCAATAGCAATCAGCAGGGCCCAGGCCCGAGAGCATATTGAAGAGGCAGGCTCACGTCCAAGAGTGAGGAATGACCCGAGCTTCGGCCAATTTAAGCACTGGGTAAGATTAAAAGGTCAAGGTATTGGGTCAGGAGGCCAAGGATTGGCCAGATTTACTTGTCGCTGTGTTCTACTGAGGCTGTGGGCTGCAATTAACAGACTTATAGATTGGCTACAACTGGCTTTGTGACTCTGGGCTCACTTTCATGAACTTCAGTTCTGAATGTTATTTGCTAACTTTTATTGCTTGCATGATGTTTTTCTGCACATTGGGTGTTGGCAGTCTTTTTTAATGGGTTCTATTGGGTTTATTTCTTTTGTAGCTGCCTGTAAGGAGATGAAGCTCAAGGTTGTGTCTCATATACATGCGTTGATAATAAGTGTATTTTGAACTTTGAAATGGCTCACACGGTGCAGCAACTACTGTGAGAGCAGCAAATCCAATCCAAGCAGGAAGAACAGGTGTCAGCTCTCAAAGTGACAGTTCAGCAATCCACCATAGTTCACAGAGGAGCCTATACAGGTGGGGGGCTTTCAGCTATCTCAGGAGGAATGAGAATGCTGCTGGAGAACGGGTTACAGCTACTGCTGGCTCTCTAAGACACTTCTGGGAATCATGCCCCTATCACCCAGTAAAAGAGGATACCCATAAGCAACAAGAAGAATTTAGACTAGTTGGTTCTCCCTGCAAGCATCTTCCCCTAACTGAGTAATGCTCCCCACTTCGCTCTTGTGGGGGATCCACAGCCATGAACTTAAGGCATTTTTTGACTCTGACAGCCAGGAATTTCTTGAATATCTCTCTGCCTCACTGATGAGGAGTTCCCACTCAATAATTGAGAGAGAATATTGATGTCAAGGGTCTGTATGGATGGCTCCTGGACTCCAGCAGGATCCACCTTTCCAAAGTACCCCTCCAACTTGTGCTAGAAGGCAACCATATGGCACAGCTCCCTTTCTATCTTGTCGATTCACCTATTTTGTTGTTTGATCTTCCCTGGCTACCTAGACGCAACTATAGATCAATTGTTCCTAAAGGTGCTCCAAGAGAAGGGCCAGCATGCTGTCTACCTGTCTGGATCCAGCTCAAGTATCTATCAGCATATCCCCTCCTATGCCAACTTCTAGTATGTTCTATTTGAATGTGCTAACCTTCTTGAGGTCTTCAGTGAGAAGAAGGACACATCCCTGCCTCCACACCAGCCATACGACTACACCATTGACCTCTAATCTAGTCCTCCCCGGGGCCGGCTCTTTCCCCTATCCCATCCTGAAACAGTGGACATGGAAGAATACATCAAGGAGACATTGGCGTTAGGATTCATCTGTCCATCAACCTCACCAAAAGGAGCAGGCTACTTTTTTTGGGATGGCAATCTCTATCATTGATTATCAGCCTCTGAAAAACAACACGGGGAAGAACCATTATGACCTTCCCCTGTTTGCCTCTGCCTTTGAATATCTCCGGGGAACAACCATATTCTGCAAGATAGAGTAATGTTTACAACCTGATTCACATTGGAGAAGAGGACGAGTGGAAGACAGCATTCAACACCTCCACCGGCCACTATGAATACCTTGTGATGCCATTTGGTCAGGCCAAGGCCCTACAGCTGTTATTCAGGCCCAGGTCAATGAAGAGATCCTGGACATGTTGAATAAGTTTGTTTTTGTGTGTTTGGATGACTTTCTTATTTATTCCCACTCTCACCAGGAACATGTCCAGCATGTCCAGTGGGTTCTCAGATGGCTCCTCGAAGACAACCTTTATGCCAAGCCAGAAAAGTGTGAGTTTCACAAAGAGCAGCTGTCGTTTTTGGACTGCATCCTCACCCCTTCCAGTACTCAAATGAACCCATGTGAAGTTCAGGCAGTCACAGAGTGGCCAGAACAACTACGATCAAACAGGTGAGGCGCTTTCTGGGGTCTGCAACCTTTCAACGTCACTTCATCTGAAACTTCAGTTCCATCATGGCTCCCATACAGTAAATGCACTCACTAAGACGACCTTTGTAGGATTGCTCGACAAGTGAACCGTGCCAGCATTCTCAGAGCTAAAGTGAAGCTTCGCTACTGCCCCAGCAGCCCAGTCCAGACTCATCCCATCCACTCATCATCCAGGTTGATGCATCCAATGTCCGTGTTGGAGCTGTACTCTCCCACTGCTCTTCTGTAGAAGATTGGCTGCACCTCGGTGCTTTTCTTTCCTGCCATTTGACTCCTGCAGAGTGTACCTATGATGTCAGGAACTGAGAACTGACTGTCAGGAAGGCCCTGGAGGCATGCCAATACTGGTTGAAGGAGGAAGCTCACTCTTTTCTGTATGGACATATCACAAGTACTTCTCCTACACACGTGATGGCAAGAGCCTCAATATCTGTCAAGCCCGTTGGGCACTCTTCTTCACCCAGTTTAACTTCACCCTCTCCTATCATCCTGGTAGCAATATACCAAAGCCGATGCTCTTTCCCATCAGCTTGATGTCTCTGAAGTCGACGCCAATCTAGATCACATCCTTCCTCGCACATGCATAGTTGTTCCAGTGATTTCGGGAATAAAAACAGATGAGAACTGCCCAATAGCCAGATGCAGGCCCAGATGGAGAAGTTCCTAACCGTCTGTTTCTCCCTGCATCTGTGTGCACCTAAATGTTGGCCTGGGGTCACTCTTCCCGTCTGGTTGGCCATTCAGGGATTCAACAGACCCTGGAATTCATGAAGAGATAATTTTCATGGCAGTCTATGTGCATCACTTTGTCTCTGCCTGTCCCGTTGTGCCCAGAACAAGACATCACATCAGCTCCCTGCTGGTCTGCTCTACCCACTGCCTGTGCCTCTCTCCCCCGGTCCCACCTCTCAGTGGATTTCATCACTGGTCTGCCTCTGTCAGATGGAAACACTATCATCCTGGTAGTTGTGGACCGGCTCTCTAAAGCATTCCACTTCATTGCTCTCCCCAAGTTCCCATCGGCTCGTGAAACTGCCACCTTCTTGGTTCAGCTTGTGTTCAGGCTGCACAGCTTCCCTCGGGACAGCAGGTCTGACTGAGGAGCACAGTTGATGTCCCATTGTTGGAAAGCTTTCTGTTCTCCTTTGGAAGCCTCAGACAGCCTCTCATCTCTTTTCCACCCCCAATGTAATGGCCAGACTAAGAGAGTGAATGAGGAGCTGGAGACAAGCCTGTAAGGCCTTGTCTCTTCCAACTCCATGACCTGGAGCTCCCAACTCAGAGATTGCCCATAATAAGCTGGACTAGCATGCCCTCCCGTGAATGGCAAAATGGATTCCAGCCACTGATCTTCCCAGACCGTGATTGACACGGGAGTTCCTGCTGTTGAACAGTTGGTACAAAACTGCAAGCACACATGGAGATGGGCCAGGGCTTCCCTGCTGCACACTCAGAAACAATATGCCCAGCAGGGTGCTCAGCTCCTCCGAGTGGTGAGGCTTCTCAATCCAGGGAGAAGGCCTGGCTGGTATCTAGAGATCTTCCTTTCAAAGTTGGGAGACGCAAGTTTGCCCCATGCTATGTGGGACTATTCATAGTGGAGAAGGCTATCAATCGATCTTCTTAGAGACTATGCCGGCAATCATCTGTTAAGATTCACCTAGTATTGTCATGGTTCGGTCCATTAACTACTCATTTCAGTTAACTTCCTTTTCCTTGTGTCCCACCGGGCTCCTTGATTAGGGTACCTGATCCTCATTCGAACCAGCAGCATAAAAACTCTGGTTTACATCTACTCGCTGCTGGTTCATCACCTCAGCATAGCGACTATGCTCGGTCCGAGCTGCCAAGAACAAGGAACCGACTCCAGGCTATCAAGAATAAAGGACCGTCTTTCGAGCTGCCATACATATTGTCTGTCGTTTTTTTTTTGTCATCTTGTGTCTGGCTGAGTATTGCTGGCCGTTTGCCGCTGCTCCGAGCTGCGATACAAATTGTCTATCATTGTTTGTTTTCGTCGTCTTGTGTCCAGCTGAGTGTTGCCGGCCGTTTTGTCACCACTCTGAGCCGGGATGCTAGTGGTCTGTTATTGTTTTGTTTTGTCGAGTCCGAGTCCCAGTCCAAGTCAAGGCTTCATGTCCAGTCAAATAACTGCCGGCCATTTGCTGCTTCATGAGCTTCTCCATGTCAGGATATGTATTGTCTGTTATTGTTTGGTGCAGTCGTATCGTCTCCAGCTGAGTAGGTCTGGCCATTTGCCAGTAGTCTGAGTTGGGAATTCTGTCTCTTCATATCCCAGTCCAAGTCCAGGGTCTGTGTTCCAGTCAAGTCCAAGCCCAGGCTCCGAGTCCAAGTCAAGTCCAAGTCCATCTCCATGTCAAGTCTCTGTGCCTGTGTCCTGCACTTGGGTCCACTTCTGCTTCCAGTCACCGCGCATTGCAATAAGTATTCCATGTTCCCCAGGTCACACTGCTGACTTCCTCCCAACTTGCTCCAGTTACACCCTCTCCCGCCTCTCCTCTTGGTGGATGGGTCACTGGTCTATAGTGTGACCTCCTGGACAAGTCTCATGGTGTGGGGGGGTGGAGGAGGAGTGAGGGTGGTGATCTGTCACAACCATGGACTCTTCTGTGGAGTCTGGACACACTCACAGGTGGGCAGCTGAAAGGTCATCAGCAATCACGCCCATGAGAATGCACATTCTGGCCAATTAGGGTTGCACTGTAGTTTCATCTAACTCCCTCCCTTCATTCTTGTCGAGTCTTGACTGAAGCACAGTGACGGTGACACTCCCCTGCTTACTTTAGCCCACATTCCAAGAAAGAAGACCGCAATTTAGATTAACACCTTAAAGGAATGGTATTAATTTAATATTAAATTACTGCCTCCGATGCTCAGTGTCAGCATTAGCTTTTTAGTTAGTAGCCCTATTAGCTTCACATTTATTTTTTTCCTTTTGTTTTGTACAGTTCTAATTAAAATTTAGTTTACCCAAGGGTCAGTGTTGGGACCTCTGTTATTAATTATTATGTAAATGATTTGCATGTGAACGTATATAGCACGATGTTCACTATATCCTCAATCTTGGTATCATCGGCAAATTTGTTAGAAACACAGAAACATAGAAAACCTACAGCACATTACAGGCCCTTCAGCCCACAAAGCTGTGCCGGACATGTCCCTAACTTAGAACTACCTAGGCTGTACCAATGTCCCTCTATTTTTCTAAGCTCTATGTAGCCATCCAGGAGTATCTTAAAAGACACTATCATTTTAGCATCCACCACTGCTGCCAGCAGCCCATTCTCACCACTCACTGCATAAAAAACTTACCCTGACATCTCCTCTGTACCTACTTCCAAGCACCTTGATCCAGTTTAACATATTGTCATTTAGATCATTAATATAAGTGAACTACAACAATGGATCAAGCACTGATTCCTGCAGCACAGCACTAGTCACAGACCTGCAAGCAGAGAGACGAACATTAACCACCTTTCTCTGGCTACTTCCACTAAGCCAATATTCAATCTAACTGACTTCATCCTGAATGCCAAGCGACTTAATCTTCTTGACGAGTCTGCCATGTAGGAATTTATCAAAGGCCTTTCTAAACATGACTGCGTTCCCATTATCAAACTTCTTGGTAACCACTTTTAAAAAATCTCTATAAATTAGTTAGACATGACTTACCACGCATTAAGCAATATTGCTTCTCTCTTATCAGGCCCTGTCATTCCAAACACTGGTACATGTACATTCTGTCCATCATTAACCTTCGGATAATTTACCCACGACTAATGTCACTTTTACCAGGCTCTAATTTCCTGTTTATTCTTAGAACCATTCTTAAATGTTAGCGACCCTCCAGTCCTCCAGTACCTCACCCACGGGTAAGGATGTTTTAAATATTACTGCCAGGGCCCCTGTAATTTCTGCACTAGCCTCCCACAGGGTTGGATGGGACACCTCATCAGGCCTTTGGCATTTATTCACCCTAAATTCTTCTCAAGGCAGCAAGCACTTCCTCTTCTGTAATCAGGGCATGGTCCATGACCTCCAGTGTTTTGCCAGATTCTATGGTATCTGTGTCTGTCTCCTGAGTAAATGCAAACACAAAAATAGAACATTTAATATTTTCCCCATCTCCTTTAGCTCCATGCATATATGACCAACTTAATCTTCAAGAGGACCAATTTCGTCCCTTGCTATCCTCTTGCTCCAAACATACCCTGGATTTTGCTTCAGCTTGACTGCTGAAGCAACCATTTATCCCTTTTCAGCCTTCCTGATCTTTCGCCTGTGTTCTCTTGCATGTCTTATATTCCTCAAGTGCCTCATTTAACACTAGCTGCCGATACCTGATTGATATGTGCTTCTTTTTGTTTACCAACTCCTCATATCCCATGATAATTAAGGTTCTTTCAACCTGTGAGCATTGCTTTTTATCCTAATAGAAATACATATATTGTGTAGTCTCAATACTCAATTTTGCTGAAGGACACCCACTGCCAGTGTCTCTTTGTTAGAAAACAACCTATCCCTATCCACACCTGGCAGATTGCTTCTGATGCCATCAAAATTGCTCTTCCACCAGTTTAGAATCTTAACTTGAAAACCAATCCTATACAATCTCCCTAATTATTCTGAAGTTGATGGAATTATGATCACTATATCAAAGCGTTTCCCTATATTCACTTCTGTCACCTGCCCTGTCTCATTTCCTAAGAAGAGATCCAATATTATGTTCTATTTAGTTGGGAGCTCTGCATATTGATAATGATTCTTTCCAGAACACATTTGACAAATTCAACCTCATCCAGTTCTTTTACACTATGGGAGTCACAGACAACATGCAGAAAGTTAAAATCACCCGCTATCTCAACCTAAACACTAGAGATTCTGCAGATGCTAGAAATCCAGAGTAACACAAATAACATCCTGGAGGAACTCATGAGGTCAGGTTTTCCCATGAAATGGAATAAAGCGCCAATGCTTCAGGTCAATACCCTTCATCAGCACCCTTCATGAATCCTGATGTAGGGTCTCATCCAGAAACATTGACTGCTTATTCCTTTCTGTAGTTGCTGCCTTCCCTGCTGAGTTACTCTTAAATCTTGTATGTGTTACTGTAACAACCTTATATTTCTTGCAACTGTCTAGTATGTCCCTATGAATTTATTCCTCCAAATCCTGCTCGCTATTAGAAATTCTGTAAAGTCCCATTAACATGGTCATCCATTTTTTGATTCCACAGATTCACGTAAATTGCCTTGGCAGATGAGTCTTCCGTTGATCATCTGAGCATTGCTGTGACATTATCCCTGATGGGTAATGTATGAGTACGCCCCCCACCCTTTTAATAACTCCTTCCCTGTCATGCAGAATGCCAGAGCATTCAGCTGTCAGTCCTCACCACCCCCCCCCCCACCGCTCCTGTAACCATGTCTGAATAATGGTTACAATATTATTAGTACATGCACGGATCCATGCTCTATGTGCATCAGCCTTACCTACAACTGTCCTTGTTTTGCAATGGATGCAAGTCAGAACGTTTATCCACCCTGCTCAATCTTGCAGTTTCCATCTCTCCATAAAAACAAGAAATGCTGCAGATGCTGGGAATCCAAAGCAACATCCACAAAATCTTTGCTCAAAGTCATTACATCTCTTTTTTTCCACAACCACTTCATTGCTGTCCTATCACTCTGGATACCATCCCTCTTAAATATTAGTTTGAACACTTCCGAGCAGGATTAGCAAACCATCCTGTAAGAATATTGGTTCCTCTCCAGTTTGGGTGAAAACTGTCCTATTTGCAGAGATCCCGCCTGCCCTGGAATGGAGTTCAGTGATCCAAAAACTCTGAAGCCCTCTACAATGCACCATCTGCTTAGCCAAATGTTAAACTGCACTGTCTTCCTTATTTTTGTCTCACTAGCCTGGACAGCAATCCTGACATCTCCATCTTGGAAGTCCTTTCTTTTGACTTAGCACCTAACTCCCTGCACACATTTTGCAGGTCTTCGTCACTTTTCCTGTTTAAAATATTGGTACCAATATTTACCATGACTTGTGGCTTCTCACCCTCTCCCTTAAGATGGCTATGGACTCAATTCAAGATATCTCTGATCCTCTATACCTGGGAGGCAATGTACCATCCAAGTGTCTTGTTCTTCTCTCGGATCCTCCTGTCTGATTCACTAACCAATGCTAAAGAATGAACTCCATCACTAATACTGGCCTCTTCTTCCTACGCGCTCCCATCTTCCTTTCTGAACCAAAGAGACATACTGAGTGCGGAAACCACTGACCACTGATAGGTCATCTCCCTAAAACTATCTAAAATTATATACCTGTTGAGAGGAATGGCCACATGGGTATTCTACACTGTCTGCCAATACCCCTTCCCTATCTTCATCATCAACCAGCTACCTGTTTCCAGCAACATAGGGATAACTATCTCTCTGTAACTCCTATCAACCCCTCAAGCTTCTGAATGACCTGAAGGTGATCTAGCATCAGCTCCAATTCCCTAATACAGTTTGTAAATGTGGATGCACTCATCACAGGTACAGACATCTCCCTAATTTCCACATCACGCAAGAGAAGCACACCAATGCTCTAGCTTCTATTCCCACTGGTGTCTCTGTGTAACAAAAAAGAAAGAAGTTAGAAGAACTTAAACTTGTAGAAGTTTATTAAATCATGAGGGGTATAGACCGGTCATAGCCTCTTCCCCAGGATTGGAAAGACAAAAACTACAGGACACTGATACAAGATAACAGAGAAGAGATTTAAAAGAGACCTAAAAGATAATCTCTTTATGCAAAGGATAGTGAGCTGCCTGAGGAAGTGGTTGAGATGGTGCATTTGTAATATTTAAGATGTATTTGCATAGGTAAATGGAAAGAAAGGGCTTGAAGGACTCTGACTCAAATGCACCAGCTGGAACTAGCAGGGAGGATGCTGTGGTCAGCATGGCCGATTGGGGCCAAAGGACCTATATCCATATTGAAATATATCAACTTCCAGCTCTTAGCTTTATCTCTTTAAATAGTGAGGAAGTACATGTGGATTCATTGTCCATTCAGAAATCTGATAGAAAAATGTAATGTTTAGTCTTTATAAGAGATCAGTAGACTATATATGGAGTACTGTGAGTAATTTTGGCTCCATACCCGAGAAAGAATGCCCTGGCATTAGAGGGGGTCCAGAGGAGGTTTAGGGGAATGGTTCCAGGAATGAAAGGCTTATCACATAATGACGTTTGATGGTAGCAGGCCTGTTCTCGCTGGTGCCTAGAAGACTAAGGGATATCTCTTTGAAACCTACTGAATATGTTAAGGCCTGGACGATGAGAGGATTTTTCCAGTAGTGGGGGAGTCCAGGACCAAAGGCACATAACAGAACATCATTTCAGAACAGAGACCAGGAGGTATTTCTGAGAATCTGTGATATTCATTGCCACAAACGGCCATGGAGGCCAAGTTATTGGGTTTATTGAAGCGGAGGCTCTTAGGTACTTGATTAGTCATAGTGTCAAAGGGTAATCGGAGAAGACAAGAAAGGGAAAAGGAAACAGATATGATTAAATGGCCGAGCTGACTCGATGGATCGAATGGCCTAATCCTGCTCCTGTGTCTTATCGACTTACGGCTGGGAGAGCGATTTCAGTCGGAGCATGTACACAGGAAGTTTCCGAATCGATTAACCTAACCTGTCCTAAAGGAGTTACCAGAAGAAAAATTGTAACGAATGAGTTAATTTAAGGAGAAGGTTTACATCTAGGACTTGCTTAGTTATAGCACTTGGAGGTTTACAGCGACAGGAAAGAGGGTCCTGGGCGTTCAATAAAGAACGTGAACTGACCAGGCACCGCGGTAGCGCAGCGATTAGCGCGACGCTATTACAGCTCCGGGTTGTAAATTGTTCCGTGATTAGGTTAGGGTTAATACCGTTTGTCGGGGGTGGCTGGGCCTACCTCGCGGTGTATCACTAAAGAAACAAATAGATATCGTGCATTCAAATTTCCCAACGGAAGCTAATGTAAGTTAATATCTACTGAGACTTCCTGCCCAGTTAGCATCATTAAAACCACGTTAATTGGGAAAGATTGACAGAATCACAGACATGGTGTTGATGGCACTCGGTTCATCAAACATCCCACCCAAAAGTCTTGAAGTCTCACGCAGAAGTCAGCGTGAGAAGTCCTTCAGCATCTGAAAATTTCTCCTGTTTACTGGTTAGTAGGTTAATTGATCACATTGATGGAATTGGATGGCCCGGGCTTGTTGGCCCCGAAAGGCCTGGTATCGTGACGGATTTCTTCATGTTAAGCGGAGCAAGTTCGAACCCCCAAAAAAATCGTATAATGAACTGCTGTGCAATTCTAACAAAATCTCATTTTATGCAGAGGAAATAATAGTGTCGTTTTCAAATGGGTTTGGAAGGCGTGGTCTGTGACACGTTGAGAGAAAGTGGGACGTGCAGCGTGCTGTTATTTATAACTAGCCAGGCCACGCCTAAATCTGTGTCAAATACAGTCACAACTCGACAAACACCATGCGGCTGGGTTGCGTGGCTTTTGTGATACTTTTCCTCCGTTAGTTGATTGATTTTCATCCATTTCCTCTCTATTTGTTTCAGTCTTTTAAACATGCTATGACTTTGATTTCTGTTTCCACAGGCAGATGTCTCGGTGATGAATTGGAACAGTTTCCGATGTCCATCACCGAAAATGAGGGCAAAATTGCTAGAATGAAGTGCGATCTGGGCAAAGCGAACACGGACTATATCCACTGGTACCGGCAGCCAGATGGGCAACGCCCGGTCAGGATCCTCTATTTCAATAATGGGGGCAACGTACGCGACGATGGATTTGATAACAGATTTACAGTGGGCAATGATCGACAAAAACAGTATTCTCTAACTGTGACCCGTCTCGAGAAAGAGGACTCCGGCACTTATTACTGTGCCTATTGGGACCCACAGAGTTAAACTGCAACCGGAGCCGCTGACAAAAACTCTTCCTCAGCGTGGAGGTCACACGAATCATTTCCGACTTAGCGAATTCGCAGCTTATGCAGTAAATGCCATCACCTTTCCAAGATAAAGAACTCTATCCATTTCCGCGAAAGTTACCCGATGAGCCTCATCGACAGTCTATTCATTTACACCCGTCGCTCGATAACAGTGAATTGCGAGAATATTTCCGCAGAGAGTCCAAACTAGAGACGATAAATTTAAACTGAGAGGGGAAAGATCTATAAGAGACCTGTGTGGTAGGTTCTTCAGGAAAAGGGCGGTGGGTACAGGCAACAAGCTTCTGGAGGAAGTGTTAGAGGCAGAAACCATCGTGAGATTTAAAAGTCATTTGGGCATCTACATGGATAAGAAAGGTTCAGAGAAATACGGGTTAAATGCAGGTGCTCAGTAAGGACGAGTTAGGCTGATCTCTCTAACTAACATCCTCCAATCCCAGACACATACTTATGAATCTTTGCTGCATCCTCTCTCGTTCAATCACACACAAATAATTAAGCAAAAAATACTGAGGAAATGAGGTGAAGGTCCGTGAAAGTGTGCCCATATGTTGTGGGAACATTTCAGTGATGTGGCAGGTGAAGATATACCATTTGATTCATTTGTGGAGGGATAATACCTGTTCCTGAACCTGGTGGTGTGAGTTCTGAGGCTCCTGTACATACTTCCTGATGGGAGCAGAGAGAGGAGAGCACGACCAGTAATGTGGCTTGGTCGGTGGGGGCATCTCTGATTACAGATGTTTCTGTCCTATGACAACGTGCCGTGTAGATGCTCATAATGGTGGGGAAGTCTTTACCCATGATGGATTGAGCCATATCCACTAGTTTTTGAAGGCTTTCCATTCAAGAGCATTGGTGATTCTATACCACGCTGTGATGCAGCCAGTCAATACATTCTCCACCACACATCTATAGTTTGTCAAAGTTTTAGATATCATACCAAAGATGCACAAAATCCTAAGGAATTCGAACCACTGCATGTTTTCTTTATAATTGCCCTCACCTGATGGGCCCAAGACAGGTCCTCCAAAATGTTAACACCAAGAAATTTCAAGTTGCTGACCCTCTCCACCTCTAACCGCCAACAAGAATTCGCTCATGGACTCCTGATTTCCTCCTCCTGAATTCAATAACCTTCAGGTCGTTCTGTGATTGAGTAAATGGTTGTCAGACTCAGTCAGATTTTCAAGCTCCCTCCTATATGCTGATTCGTCATAACCTATGAGTTGGCGTACGACAGTGGTGTCATCAGCAATCTTTAATATGGCATTGGAGATGTGCTTAGCTACTCAGTCATGTGCAAAGTGAGTAGAGCAGTGGAATCAGCACACAGCCTTGTGGTGCACCTGTGCTGATGGAGATTGTGGGGGATATGATGCTGCCAATCTGAACTGACTGGGGTCTGAAAGTGAAGAAATCGAGGATCTATTTTCACAAGGAGTTATTGAGGCCAAGGTCTTGAAAATTGTTAATTAGTTCTGAGCGGAAGATGGTATTGAGTGCCAAGCTGTAGCCAACAAAGAGCATGCTGATATATGCATCTTTGCTGTGAAGATGGTCCAGAGTTCAGTAAAGAACCAATGAGATGACATCTGCTGTGGCCCTCTTGCGCCGGTAGGCAAATTGGAGCAGAACCAAGTTGCTTATTAGGAGGAGCTCATGTGTTGAAATATCACGTAAATGTTTACATGTCATGTTAAAATGTCACTTCTTAAACCATTTTCTCACCGTGTATGTAAGTGATACTGGATTTCAGTCATTGAGGCAGGTTACCGTGTTCTTCTGAGGCACCAGAATAAGTGAAATCTGATTGAAGAAGATGGGTACATCAGCTGAAGTGAGAGGTTAAAGGCCAGTGAACAGTACAGCCAGTTGATTAGCACGGGTCTTTAGTACTTGGCCAGGTGTCATATCTGGGCTGGATGATTTTCATGGCTTCATCTTCCTGAAGATTGCTCGTACATCAGCCTCAGAGACTAAAATCACTCGATCATCTGGCACTGTGAGTGCTTGTGATGGTTCCTCCATGTTTTGATGGTCAAAGCAAGCACAGAAGGCACTGCGTTCATCTGAAAGTGAGTCTTGTTGTCACCTATGTCATTTGATTTTACTTTATGAGAGGTGATAGTATTCAAGCCCTACCACAACTGTAGAGTATTCTTCGCTGATTCAGGTTTAGTCTGGCATTGCCATTTTGCCCATAAGGAGGCTTTCCAGAGAATGTATCTGGATCTCTTGTAATTTTCTTGGCCACAAGACTTAAATACCTCCAATCTGGCCATCAGCAAATTGCTGATTTCATGATTCATACAAGGCTTGTGGCGGGAGAAGACTCTGAATAATGTTGTGGGGACATACTCGCTACAACTGTTTTTCTAAAGTACATGATGTAGGTGCCCATTGAACCTACATGGTGTAGGTGTATTTATTTAGATCCATAGATGTGTCCTTGAAAATGGCCCAGACCACTCGAAGCAATCCCTTATAGCAATAGTCGCTTATCTACCTCCCTCATCCACCTCTTTGTTGCCCTGATCTCTGGAGATTATATCCAACTCCTTGATTTACCTCCCTCATAGATTGTTATATCTGGATATTGGCTTTCAGTGAATAATGTGCAAAGGCATCCTGGGCCCTCTGAACATACACACCTTGCAAACTCCCATCATTTGCAAGAAAGCTACTATTAAACAGGATAGCAACACACATAAAAGTTGCTGGTGAACGCAGCAGGCCAGGCAGCATCTCTAGGAAGAGGTGCAGTCAACGTTTCAGGCTGAGACCCTGCGTCAGGACATTAAACAGGATAGGATGACATCATATTTTCTAATATTCATTCCCTTCAACAACAAATATTACAGTGGGATACTACAGTGGGGGTTGGGGGAAGAATGACCTGTCAGTGCACAGCAGCAGCAGCCAGGCCAGTGGCAGTATGGCCGGCTCTGTGGCTCAGCAGGGAAGGGTAAAATCAGGTACAGAGATAGTGATAGGAGACTCAATAATTCAGGAACGAACAAGAGATTTGGTGGCCGTGACAAAGACGCAGAATGGTGTGCTGCCTCCCAGGTGCAAGGATTAAGGAAGTCTCAGAGCAGCTGCAGAAGAGGTAGGGTAACCAGACAAAGTGCACGTTGACACCAATGACATTAGTGAAAATGGGGAATCGATTTTGCACAGTGAGCATAGGGAGTCAGGGAAGAGGCCACAGAGTATGAGTAATTTCTGGATTACCCCCAGTTCCACATGTTAGTCAGGGCAGAAGTACGATGAATGAGTGGCTGAGCATCTGGTGTAGGGGGCAGGGTTTCAGATTGTTGGATCATTGGGATCACATATAAGGACATTATGAATTGTACAAAAGGGATCGGTTAAACCTGAACCCAAAGGGGATCAATATCTTTGCGAGCAGGTTTGGTAGAGCAGCTAGAGAAAGTTTAAACTAATTTGGCAGGGGATTGGGAACAGGAGTGATAGGGCTGAGGATGGGACAGTCGATGAAGTGTGTAGTGAGACTGTGAGGAAGGACAGGCAGATGATACCGAGGCCGATGCTCTCTCCTGTGTCTGAGGTCAACGCCAATCTAGATCACATTGTTCCTCACATATGCATAGGGATTGATGCCTTAAAGGAGCGGTACTAATTTCGTATTCAGTTCTGCTTCTGAAGCTCAGTGTCAGCATTAGATTTCTATTTTGAATGTAGTTAGCAGCCGTATTGGCTTAGCATTTATTATTTTCCTTTTCTTTGTACAGTTCTTATTAAATTTCAGTTTACCCAGGGGGTCAGTGTTGGGATTTCTGTTATAAATTATTATGTAAATAATTTGGATGTGAATGTAAATGGCATGACGTTCACTATGGCCCCAATCTTAGTATCATCCGCTGATCCAGTTTACCAGATTGTCACTTAAATCATTAATATAAGTGACCAACATCAATGGATCAAGCACCGATTCCTGCAGCACAGCACTAGTCACAGGCCTCCAGGCAGAGAGTCAAACATTAACCACCACTCTGTGGCTTCTTCCGCTAAGACAACATTGAATCTAACTGACTACCTCATCCTGAATACCAGGCGACTTAATCTTCTTGACGATTCTGCCATGTCGTAATTTATCAAAGGCTTTTCTAAAGACCATTGTGTTCCCTTCATCAAACTTCTTGGTAACCTCCTTAAAAAATCTCTATAAATTAGTTAAACATGACTTACCATGCATTAAGTCATATTGCTTATCTCTTTTCAGGCCCTGTCTATCCAAACACTGGTACATGTATATCCTACCCATGGAAAAAAAACCTTCCGATAATTTACCCACGACTAATATCAGGTTCACCAGGCTCTAATTTCCTGTTTATTCTTAGAACATTCTTAAATGTTAGTGACCCTCCAGTCCTCCAGTAACTCACACATGGGTAAGGATGTTTTAAATATTACTGCCTGGGCCCCTGTAATTTCTGCACTAACCTCCCACAGGGTTGGAGAGGACACCTCGTCGGGCCTTTGGGATTTATTCACCCTAAATTTGTCTCAAGATAGTAAGAACCTCCTCTTCTGTAATCAGAACATGGACCAATTTTGTCCCTTGCTATCCTCTTGCTCCAAGTACCTACAGAACCCTTGGATTCTGGTTCATCCTGTATGCTGGACCAACCAATTATCCCTTTTCAGCCTTCCTGATCTTTCGCTTGTGTTCTCTGGCATGTCTTACATTCCTCAATTGCCCCGTTTAACACTAGCTACCAATACCTGATATGTGCTTCCTTTTGTTTACAAGGTCCTCAATATCCCATGATAAATAAGGTTCCTTCAAACTGTCAGCCTTGCTTTTTATCCTAACAGAAATATACATATTGTATACTCTCAATACTCAATTCTGTTGAAGACCACCCACCTGCCAGTGTCTTTCTGTTAGAAAACAGCCTATCCCAATCCACACCTGGTAGTTTGCTTCTGATGTCATAAAAATTGGTTTTCCTCCAGTTTAGAATCTTAACTTGAAAACCAATCCTATCCAATCTCCATAATTATTTTGAAGTCTATGGTAATTATGATCACTATGTCCAAAGTGTTTCCCTATATTCACTTCTGCCACCTGCCCTATCTCATTTCCTAAGAAGAGATCCAATATTGTGCTCTCTTTAGCTGGGAACTCTGCAAATTGATAATGATTCTTTCCTGAACACATTTGACAAACTCAACTTCATCCAGATCTTTTACAGTATGGTAGTACCAGTCAATATGCAGAAACTTAAAATCACCCACTATCTCAACCTAAATACTAGAGATTCTGCAGGTGCTGGAAATCCAGAGTAACACATAAAAAATCCTGGGGAACTCATGAGGTCAGGTTTTCCAATAAAAAAGAATAAAGAATCAATTTGTCAGGCCAAGACCTTTTATCAGGACCCTTCATGAGTCCTGATGAAGGGTCCTAGCCAAAAACATTGACTGTTTATTCCTTTCTGTAGTTGCTACCTTCCCTGCTGGGTTGCTCTTTCATCTGTATGAGATAAAGTAACAAACATGCAACGGTCTGCTATCTCCCTACGAATTTGTTCCTCAAAATCCTGCTGACCATTGGAAGGTCTATCATGTCCCATTAACATGGTCATCCAATTTTTATTCCACAGTTTAACAAAAAATGCCTTGGCAGATGAGCCTTCCGTATGTCATCCGAGCTTTGCTGTGACAATAGCCCTGATGAGTAATGTATGGGTAATCCTTCCCTTTTATTACTTCATTCTCTGTCATGTCTAGATCAGCAGAATGCCAGAACATTGGGCTGTCAGTCCTGCCCCTCCTGTAACTATGTCTTAATAATGGTTTCAACATCATAAGTACACGCATGGATCGATGCCCTATGTGTATCAGACTTACATACAACCGTCCTTGTCTTGCAATAGAGGCAACTCAGAACATTATTCCACCCTGTTCAATCTTGCAGTTTCCATCTCTGCTTAAAAACGAGAAATTCTGCAGGTGCTGGAAATGCAAAGCAACATC
This sequence comes from Mobula birostris, assembly GCF_030028105.1. NCBI lineage: Eukaryota > Metazoa > Chordata > Chondrichthyes > Myliobatiformes > Myliobatidae > Mobula > Mobula birostris. The sequence continues at coordinate 113,920,229 of NC_092370.1, read as the reverse complement.
CACAAAATCTTTCCTTGCAGTCATGACATCTCTTTTTTTTCCACAACCACTTCATTGCTGTCCTGCCACTTTGGATACCATCCCTCTTAAACATTAGTTTGAACACTTCCGAGCAGGATTAGCAAACCTTCCTGCAAGGATTTCGGTTCCTCTCCAGTTTGGGTGAAAACTGTCTTATTTGCAAGATGCCACCTGCTCCGGAATGGAATTCAGTGATCCAAAAACTCTGAAGCCACTCCCATGTGCCATCTGCGGAGTCACAACTTAATTGCACTGTCTTCCTTATTTTTTACCTCACTAGCATGGGTAGCTTCCTACGATCTCCATCTTGGAGGTCCTGTCTCTTAATTTCGTACCTTATGCCTTCAACTCATTTTGCAAGTCCTCGTCACTTTTCCTGCTTATATCATTGGTATCAATGTGTACTATGACTTATTACTTCTCACCCTTTCCCTTAAGATGGCTATGGGCTCAATTCAAGATATCTCTGATCCTCTGTATCTGGGAGGCAATATACCATCCAAGAGTCTTGTTCTTGTCTCTGGTCCTCCTGTCTGTTTCACTAAGTAGTGCTAACCAATGACCTCCATCACTACTACTGGCCTCTTCTTCCTCTCCCACCCACCTTCCTTTCTGAACCAAAGAGACATACTGAGTGCTGAGACACTGACCACAGTGGTAGGTCATCTCCCTTAAACTATAAAAAATTACAAAAACTTGTTGAGGGGAAAGGCCACACGGGTATTCTGCACTGCCTGCCAATACACCTTCCCTATCTTCATGATCACCCAGCAACCTGCTTCCAGCAACACCATCTTTCTGTAACTCCTATGAACCCCTCAATTTTCTGAATGATCTGAAGGTCATCTAGCACCAGCTCCAATTCCCTAATACGGTTTGTAAATGTGGATGCACTTATCACAGGTATAGACATCTCCCTTATCACAGGTATAGACATCTCCCTAACTTCCACAGCATGCAAGAGAAGCACACCACTGCTCTAGCTTCTATTCCCACTGATCTCTGTGTATAACAATAAAGAAATAAGTTAGAAGAACTTAAACTTGTAGAAGTTTATAAAATCATGAGGGGTATAGAGGTGTCATAGCCTCTTCCCCAGGATTGGAGAGACAAAGCCTAGAGGACACTGAGACAAGATAACAGGGAAGAGATTTAAAAGAGACCTAAAGGATAATTTCTTTATGCAAAGAATAGTGAGCTGCCTGAGGAAGTGGTTGAGATGGTGCATTTGTAATATTTACGATGTATTTGCATAGGTAAATGAAAGGAAAGGGCTTGAAGGACTCTGACTCAAATGCACCAGCTGGAACTAGCAGGGAGGATGCTGTGGCCAGCATAGACAATTGGGGCCAAAGGGCCTAGATCCACGCTCTGTTTCTCAATGATTCTATGAAATAAAAACATAAAATGCTTAAAATGCTTAAAATAGCAAGGAGAGTAATTAAAAATGCAAAGAGGGATAGTTGGAGAAGATTTTGTGGAACCCTGAGCCCTGAGACACCCATAAAGCAGCTATGGATGATTATTCACAGAATGTCAGGGATAAATAGGAAACCATCTACCCCAGCTTTGCTGGAAGGAGGTATGAAGCTGTAACCAATAAGGAAAAGGCTGATATGTTTGTAGAAGTGTTCCAAGCGTTACACATTTCTGGAGAGGTAAGTAGTTCCAGTTTTAAAGCCAAATAAGGATGTGTCCAGTTGTAGTTCGTATCGGCCTAGAGCTTTAACGTCAGTGCTTTGTAAAATTATGGAACCAATGGTCACCAACAGACTTGTTTATTTTTTAGAAAATAAGGGACATTTTGCTGCCTATCAAAATGGTTTTAGAACTGGAAGATCAACAATGCAATCTGTTGCCCTTTTAGATCGTGATATTAAAAAAGCATTTCAAAGTAGAGAAGTAATGGTAAGTGTAATTCTAGATATTGAAAGAACATATGACTCACTGTGGAAGGATGGCTTATGAATTAAACTCTATGATGCGGGAATTAGAAGTAGAATGTTTAGTTGGATCAAAGATTTCCTTAAGGAAAGGACAATTCAAGTAAGAATAGGCAGAACAAGCTCCAATTCAGTTAAAATAAGTATTAGTACCCCTCAAGGAAGTGTCATTAGTCCAGTTCTTTTTAATGTCATGATAAATAATGTCTTTGATCAGGTAGGGACAGGATTTGGCAAATCATTGTTTGCAGACGATGGTGCAATCTGGAAAAGTGGAAGAAACATCAAGTATATATTAAGGCAGGTACAAAAGGCTTTAAGATCAGTTGAAAACTGGGCTAATAAATGGGGTTTCAGGATTTCTGCTTCTAAGTCCAAATATATGATTTTTGGCTTTAGAAGAAAGATTCCTGCTTGTGCATTGTGTCTATATGATTCTCCACTAGAAAATGTGAAGGTATTCAAATTTTTAGGTGTCTACTTTGATGAAAGACTTACTTGGAGGGTTCATATAGATAAAACAATTGGAAAGTGTGAGAAGGTTTTTAATATTATGAGAAGTGTTTCTGGATGCGACTGGGGAGCAAGGCGGGAAACTATGTACTTAATATGTCTAGCTATGATTAGATCAGTTATAGATTATGGTTATATTGCTTATGATTCTGCTGCTACGACAGTGCTTGGAAAACTAGACACTGTGCAGTCCAAAGCACTTAGACTCTGTTGTGGAGCCTTTAGAACAACATCAGTCCCGGCATTATGTGTGGAGATGGGAGAAGTGCCTCCACATTTAAGACGAGTTCAGTTGGGCCTGCAGTATTGGGCAAAACTAGATGGATTCAATCACAGCTGTCCGCCAAAGTGTCTTTTGCAAGGGAAGTCGGAGCGCCAAAGTAAAATGGAAAGGTATCCATTTTTAGATTTGGTTAATAACTGGGCTGTGAAATTGAAGACATAGTTGACCAAATTTGCTTGTCACCCGTCCCTTTTTGGCTCTTGCTGGAACCAGAAGTAGATCTATTCCTCCTTTTTCACCTTCAAGGAAGCAGAGCGATTTCATCAGCGTTGATCACAAATGAATATTTAAATAATAAATGGGGATCTTATCTATAGATTTTTACTGATGGCTCAGTGGACCCAGAGAGCAGTAGGGCAGGATTTAGGATGTATGTGTCTAAACTTGGAGTTAAGATTGGTCACCGGTTTTCGGATGGTGTTTCTGTCTTTGCAACAGAATTATTAGCAATCCTCTGGGCCTTATGGTGGGTAGAAGACTCTCGACCATGTAGGGTTATCATCTGTTCGGATGCTGCTGCTGCCTTAGAGGCTATAAAAGAGAATAAATCAAAAGCTCGTCCTGACATCGTTATTGAGATTCACTTAGTGTTGTTTAGAGTAGGAAAGATGGGTTGTACAGTTAGATTTTCATGGATACCTGGGCATGCTGGGGTGGAGGAAAATGAAATTGTGGATGTTATTGCAAAGTCTTCCTTTCCAGAGCAGACAAGTAGAAATTAGAGATCCTCCAGGCAGAGCAGAATTGAGAAGTAGGATTAAAAAAAAGTATAGAGAAGAAGTGGCAGAATGAGTTTAAGGGCAGGCATTATTTTTCTAGTCACCCACTAGCTAAAAAGGTCTCAGACTGTTACCTTTTAAATCGTAGAGATATGGTGAAATTTACAAGACTTAGGTTGGGGCATTGTGGGCTAAACTATTATATAAGGATAACAGGAAAACATCCTACAGGATTATGTGACCGTGGTAGTCCAGAGACAGCTCAGCAAAATTGAAAGAAGCATGTTGTTCAAGAGGCTGTCTGGCTTAAATGTACAGTATTTTGGTTTTCTATTAAATCTTTGTTTGGCCATCAAGAGAACCAACATCTTATTGAAGAGTTTATTATTCAGTTTACACGTGAGACTAGGTTATATTGGAGAATTTGAGTTCCTTGAAGTTCTCTAGTTAATTATACATCATGCGGAGGGCTGTAATACGCCTAGGTGCGTCTAAACTGCCGGAAATAGAAGAAGAAGATTAATAGAATCACAGACATGGCACAGATGGCAATCAGTTCATCAAACATCCCACCCAACGGAACGTACACGGAATTCAGTCGCGGCGACGGGGGCGGATGCGAGACAGGTCCAGGGTCGGCACTTTAAGAGCGCGTGTGTGGAGGATATCGCTCGCCTTGCTCTGTCACAGACTCCGGAGACAAAAGATTAGGCAAAGTGAAGGCCAAGATGGAGAAACCGGGGGTGTCTGTGAGAATTATCTCCATCTGCTCCTGACGTCTGAAGTCGCCGAGCAACACCCCAACCCACCTCCCCCCGTCCGCCGCTCTGAAGCCACTTGCCCCAACTGTGGTGTTCGTCGGGAAATTTCGGGAATGTCACAAAACATCGATAAAGGGAGGATAAATATTTCAGGCAACTGGAAGGAGATGACTATTATAAGGCCAGCGACCCAGGTTCAATTCCGCTGTTGCCCTGAAAGGAATTTGTACGTTCTTCCTGTGACCGCGTGGGTTCCCTCCGGCTGCTCCGGTTTCCTCCCACGTTCAAAAGACGTAAGGATTAGTAGGCGCCCAAATCAAGGTACACAGAATGCTGGAGGAACCCAGCAGGCCAAGCAACATTTACGGAAAAGAGTAAATGGACATCGTTTAGGACCGAAACTATTTTTCATGACCGGAAAGGAAGGGGAGAGTGTCAGCGTGAGAAGTCCTTCAGCATCTGCAAAATTTCTCCTGTTTACTGGTTAGTAGGTTAATTGATCACATTGATGGAATTGGATGGCCCGGACTTGTTGGCCCCGAAAGGCCTGGTATCGTGATGGATTTCTTCATGTTTAGCGGAGCAAGTTCGAACCCCCAAAAATATCGTCTAATGAACTGCTGTGCAATTCAAACAAAAACTCATTTTATGCAGAGGAAATAATAGTGTTGTATTCAAATAGGGTTGGAAGGCGTGGTCTGTGACACGTTGAGAGAAAGTGGGACGTGAAGCGTGCTGTTAATTATAACTAGACAGGCCACGTCTAAATCCGTGTCAAATACAGTCACAACTCGACAAACACCATGCGGCTGGGTTGCGTGGCTTTTGTGATACTTTTCCTCCGTTAGTTGATTGATTTTCATCCGTTTACTCTGTGTTTGTTTCAGTCTTTGAAACATGTTATGACTTTGATTTCTGTTTCCACAGGCAGATGTCTCGGTGATAAATTGATACAGTCTCCGATGTCCATCACCGAAAATGTGGGCAAACGTGCCGACATGATCTGCGATCTGGGCACAGCGAACACGGACGTAATCCACTGGTACCGGCAGCCAGATGGGCAACGCCCGGTCTGGATCCTATATTACCGCAAAGGGGGCAACGTACACGACGATGGAATTGATACCAAATTTAAAGCGAGAGATGTTGGAGAAAAGCATTACATTCTAATTGTGACCCGTCTCGAGAAAGAGGATTCCGGCACCTATTACTGTGCCTACAGAGTTAAACTGCAACTGGCGCCGCTGACAAAAACTCTTCCACAGCGTAGAGGTGACACGAATCATTTCCGACTCAGAGATATCGCAGTTTATGCCATAAATGCCATCACCTTTCTTCGCATAAAGAACTCTATCCATTCCACGAAAGTTACCCGATCAGCCTCATCAACAGTCTATTCATTTACACCCGCCGCTCGAGAACAGTGAATTGGGAGAATATTTCCGCAGCGTACGAAAGCCCAAACTAGAGATGATAGATTTAAAGTGAGAGGGGAAAGATCTGTAAGAGACCTGTGTGGTAGGTTCTTCAGGGAAAAGGCGGTCGGCTCAGGCAACAAGCTGCCAGAGGAAGAAATAGAGGCAGGAACCATCGAGAGATTTAAAAGTCATTTGAGAATCTACATGGATAAGAAAGATTCAGAGTAAAACAGGTGAAATGCAGGTAAACGGGATTGGTTTACGTGGGTAAAGTGCTCGGTAAAGACGAGTTAGGCTGAAGAGCCTGATTCTGTGCTGTCGAGCTCAATCGCCCTTAGAATTGTTTTAAATCTATGGACGGTTGCCAGAGGTAAAATCAGGTAGAGAGATAGTGATAGGAGATTCAGTAATTAGGAACTGGACAAGAGATTTGGTGGCCGTGACAAAGAAGCGGAATCGTGTTCTGCCTCCCAGGTGCATGGATTAAGGAGGTCTCAGAACAGCTGCAGAAGAGGTTGGGTAACCAGACAAAGGCCGTGGTGTACGTTGACACCAATGACACCAGGTAAAAACGGAGGAGATTTTGTACAGTAAGTATAGGGAGTGACGGTAGAGGCCACAGAGCATGTGTAATCTCTGGATTACTCCCAGTTCCGCGTGCTAGTTAGGGCGGAAATAGGATGAATGAGTGTTTGAGGATCTGGTGTAGGGGGCAGGGTTTCAGATTGTTGGATCATTGGGATCTCACCTAGGGAAGTTATGCCTTGTACAAAAAAAGATCGGTTAAACCTGAACCCGAGGAGGATCAATATCTTTGCGATTAGGTTTCCTAGAGCTGTTGGAGAAGGTTTAAACTAAGTTAGCAGGGGATGGGAAAGGAATGATGATGCTGAGGATAGGGCAGTCGATGCAGCGTGTAGCGAGACTGTGAGGAAGTTTAGGCAGATGATACTAAGGCCGATGCTCTCTCCTGTCAGTTTGATCACTCCGAGGTCAACGCCAGTCTAGATTATATCTTTCCTCGCACAAGCATAGCTGTTCCAGTCATTTGGGGAATAGAAACAGGTGAGGACTGCCGAACAGTCAGATCCAGGTCCAGAGGAGAAGTTCCTAACCGGCTGTCTGTCCATGCCTCTGTGTGTTCCTAAATGTTGGCCTGGGGTCCCTCTTCCCATCTGGTTGGTCATCCAGGGATTCAACAGACCCTGGAATTCATCAAGAGATGATTTACATGGCAGTCTATATCCTAACATGACCACGACTTTGTCTCAGCCTGTCCCATTTGTGCCCAGAACAAGACGTCACATCCGCTTCCTGCTGGTTTGCTTTACCCATTGCCTGTCCCTCTCTGCCGCAGGTCCAAACTCTCAGTGGATTTCATCACTGGTCTGTGTCCGTCAGATGGAAACACTATCATCCTGGTGGTTGTGGACCAGTTCTCTAAAGCAGCCCACTTTATTGCTCTCCCCAAGCTCCCATTGTCTCATGAAACTGCCACTTTCTTGGTTCAGCTTGTGTTCAGGCTGCACAGCTTCCCCCAGGACAGCAGGTCTGACAGAGGATCACAGTTCATGTCGCATTGTTGGAATGCTTTCTGTTCTCCTTTGGGAGCCACAGCCAGCCTCTCATCACTTTTCCACCCGCAATCTGATGGCCAGACTGAGAGAGTAAATGAGGAGCTGGAGACAATCCTGCACGGCCTTGTCTCCTCCAACTCCATGACCTGGAGCTCCCAACTCTGAGATTGCTCAAAATAAGCTGGACTAGCATGCCCTCCTCTGAATGGCAAAATGGATTCCAGCCACTGATCTTCCCAGACCGTGATTGACATGGGAGTTCCTGCTGTTGAACGTTTGTGCAAAGCTGCAAGCACACATGGAGATAGGCCAGGGCTTCCCGGCTGCACACTCAGAGACTATATGCCCAGCAGGGTGATCAGCTCCTCTGAGATGTGAAGCTTCTCAATCCAGAGAGAAGGCCTGGCTGGTATCTACAGATCTTCCTTTGAAAGTTGGGAGCCGCAACGTTGCCTCACGCTAGGTGGGACTATTCACAGTGGGGAAGGCTATCAATCGATCTTCCTAGAGACTGTGCCAGCAATCATCTGTTAAGATTTACCTAGTATTCCATGTTTGCAGCTCACAGTGGAGACTTCCTCCCATCTTGCTCCAGTTAGACTCTCTCCCCCCTCATGTTGGTGGATGGGTCACTGTTCTATTCCGTGCAGCACCTCCTGGCATCTCGCCAAATGTGGGGCAGGGTCCAGCACTTAGTGGACTGGGGGAGATTGGGCCCAGAGAATTTTTCTTGGGTTCCAATTTGTGCCATCCTGGACAAGTCACTCATCCTGGACCTCCAGCGGGCACAAGTCTCTAGTGCCTCTGATGCTTTGCCTCATGGCGGGGTGGGGGTGGGAGTGGTGAGGGTGGTGATCTGTAAAAGCATGAACACTGCTGTGGAGAGGGCAGCTGAAAGCGGTCATCAGCAATCAGCTCGTGAGAATGCACATTGCAGCGAATTAGGGTTGCATTGTAGTTTTATTTAACTCCCTTCAGTCTTTTCGAGACTTGACTGAAGCACAACGACGGCGACACTCCCCCGATTACCATACCTCACTTTCCAAGATTGAAGACTCCAATTTAGATTGATGCCTTAAAGGACTGATACTAAGTTACTATTAATTTACTGCTTCTGAAGGTCAGTGTCAGCATTAGATTTTTAGTTTGAATTTTAGTTTGTAGCCCTGTTGGCTTCGCATTTATTAATTTCCTTTTATTTTGGACAGTTCCTAATAAATTTCAGTTTACCCAGGGGTCAGTGTTGGGACCTCTGTCATTAATTATTCTGTAAATGATTTGGATGCGAATATATACAGCACAATGTTCACTATACCCTTAGGCTTGGTATCATCTGCAAATTTGCTGATCCAGTTTAATATATTGTCATTTAAATTATTAGTATAAGTGACCAACAACAATGGATCAAACACCGATTCCTGCAGCACAGCACTAGTCATAGGCCTCCAGGCAGAGAGTCAAACACTAACCCCCATTCTCTGGCTTCTTCCACTAAGCCAACATTCAATCTAATTGACTACTAAATCCTGAATGCCTGGCGACTTAATCCTCTTGACGAATCTGCCATGTTGTAATTTATCAAAGGCTTTTCTAAAGACCATTGTATTCCCTTCAACAAACTTCTTATTAACCTCGTTAAAAAAAAACTCTGTAAATTAGTTAGACATGACTTACCATGCATTAAGTCATATTGCTTATCTCTTTTCAGGCCCTGTCTATCCAAACACTGGTACATGTACATCCTATCCATGAGAAAAGCTTCCGATAATTTACCCACAACTAATGTCAGGTTCACCAGGCTCTAATTTCCTGTTTATTCTTAGAACCATTCTTAAATGTTAGGGACCCTCCAGTCCTCCAGTACCTCACCCATGGGTAAAGATGTTTTAAATATTACTGCCAGGGCCCCTGTAATCTCTGCACTGGCCTCCCACAAGGTTGGAGAGGACACCTCGTCAGGCCTTTGGGACTTATTCCCCCTAAATTCTTCTCAAGATAGCAAGCACTTCCTCTTCGGTAGTCAGAACATGGTCCATGACATCTAGTGTTTTGCCAGATTCTATGGTATCTGTGTCTGTCTCCTGAGTAAATGCAAACACAAAAATAAAACATCTAACATTTTTCTGCATCTCTTTCAACTTCATGCATATATGAACAACTTGATCTTCAAGGGGACCAATTTTGTCCCCTGCTATCCCCTTGCTCACAATATTTGTAGAACCCTTGGATTCTGGTTTAACTGGTATGCTAGATTAACCATGTATCCCTTTTCAGCCTTCCTGATCTTCCGCGTGTGTTTTCTTGTATGTCTTATATTCCTCAAGTGCCCCATTTAACACTACCTGCCAATACCTGATATGTGCTTCTTTTTTGATTACAAGGTGTTCAATATCCCATTATAAACAAGGTTCCCTCAAGGTGCCAACCTTGCTTTTTATCCTAATAGAAATATACATATTGTATACTCTCAATACTCAATTATGTTGAAGACCAACACCTGCCAGTGTCTCTTTGTTAGAAAACAGTCTATCCCAATCCACACCTGGCAGATTGCTTCTGATGCCAGCATAATTTCTCTTCCTCCATTTTGGAATCTTAATCTGAAAACCAATCCTATAGAAACTCCCTAATTATTTTGAAGTCTATGGAATTATGATCACTATATCCAAAGTGTTTCCCTATATTCACTTCTGTCACCTGCCCTGTCTCATTTCCGGAGAAGAGAGCCATAATTCTGCTCTCTTTTGTTGGGAATTCTGCATGTTGATAATGAAACTTTCCTGAACATATTTGACAAACTCCATCTCATCCACTTCTTTTGCAATATGGGAGTCCCAATCAATACGCAGAAAGTGAAAATCACCCACTATCTCAACCTAAACACTAGAGATTCTTCAGATGCTGGAAATCCAGAGTAACACATCAAAAATCCTGGAGGAACTCATGAGGTCAGGTTTTCCCATGAAATGGAATAAAGCGTCAATGCTTCAGACCAAGACTCTTCATCAGGACCCTTCATGAATCCTGATGAAGAGTCGCAGCCAAAAAAATTGACTGTTTATTCCTTTTGCAGTTGCTGCCTTCCCTGCTGAGTTACTCTTGCATCTTGTATGTGTTATTGTAACAACCTTATATTTCTTGCAACTGTCTGCTATCTTCCTATCAATTTGTCTGTCCAAATCCTGCTGACTATTATAAACTCTATAAAGTCCCATTAACATGGTCATCCATTGTATAGTCCACAGATTCATGAAAGTTGCCTTGGCAGATGAGCCTTCTGTATATCATCTGAGCATTGCAATGACATTATAACAGTTATGGAAGAGTAATCCCTCTCCCTTTAATACCTCCTTCTCTGACATGTCTAAATCAGCGGAATGCCAGAACAATGGGCTGTCAGTCCTCACACTCCTGTAACCATGTCTCAATAATGGTTTCAACATCGTAAGTCCACACATGGATCCATGCTCTATGTGCATCAGCCTTACCCACAACCGTCCTTATCTTGCAATAGAGGCAACTCAGAACATTTATCCACCCTGCTGAATCTTTCAATTTGCATCTCTGCTTAAAAACGAGAAATACAAAATATGCTGGAAATCAAAAGCAACATCCACAAAATCTTTGATTGTAGTCATGACATTTTTTTTTCCACAACTACTTCATTGCTGTCCTGCCACTCTGGATACCATCCCTCTTAAACATCAGTTTGAACACTTCCGAGCAGGATTAGCAAACCTTCCTGTAAAGCTATTGGTTCCTCTCCAGATTGAGTGAAACTGTCCTATTTACAGAGATCCCACCAGCCCTGGAATGGAGCTCAGTGATCCAAAAACTCAGAAGCCCTCTCCCATGCACCATCTGCTTAGTCATATGTTAAACTGCACAGTCTTCCTTATTTTTTTTTACCTCACTACAATGGATAGCTTCGTGTGATCTCCATCTTGGAGGTCCTCTCTTTTAACTTTGTACCTTATTCCCTGAACTCATTTTGCAAGTCCTCATCCCTTTTCCTGCTTATATCATTGGTATCATTATTTACCATGACATATCGCTTCTCACCCTCCCCCTTAAGATGGCTATGGACTCAATTCAAGATATCTCTGATCCTCTGTATCTGGGAGGCAATATACCATCCAAGAGTCTTGTTCTTGTCTCTGGTCCTCCTGTCTGTTTCACTAAGTAGTGCTAACCAATGACCTCTATCACTACTACTGGCCTCTTCTCCCCCCCCCCCCGCCCCACCTTCCTTTCTGAAACAAAGGTAATCTCTTTATGCAAAGGATAGTGAGCTGCCTGAGGAAGTGGTTGAGATGGTGCATTTGTAATATTTACGATGTATTTGCATAGGTAAATGGAAGGAAAGGGCTTGAAGGACTCTGACTCAAATGCAGCAGCTGGAACTAGCAGGGAGGATGCTGTGGTCAGCATGGACCATTGGGGCCGAAGGGCCTATATCTGGGCTCTGTTACTCAACGGGAGGGGGAAGAAGATGGCAGCGGCAGCGCGCGCGGCCACTTCGGTGATGATATCTGTTATCTGTCAAGTAGGGGACTGTGCACAATCCAGTTTTGATGGAGATAGACGTGACAACACGGAGGGACATCTGGAAAATTTCTGAAATGTCCGCTTCGCTGCCGCTGCTACTGTGTGGTAACCGGAATCTCCGGAGCTGAAGGCCTCGAAATCCTCGGCTTTGCGTGTTTCAGCGGCCGGGGAAAGGTCGAAGGCGCCCGGCAGAGGATGGCGCTCGGGAGGCTGTATCGGATAGGGTGGTCGGAAGCCTGGAGTTTTCGGACGGAATGACTCAGTGTCGGCTGTGGTCGGGTGTTTTCAAGGCTTCGGCAAGTTGATGGTGCCTGGAGGTTTATGGCAGGGAGTTTCTCCCTTTTGCCGCCTGCTATCGGGGACTTGGGAGTCGATCGACTCGGACTTTTAGACTTTTTTAACTGTGCCTATGATCTGTTCTTCATCAAATTATGGTATTGTCTTGCACTGCTGTAACTATATGCTATAATTATGTGGTTCTGTCAGTGTTAGTCTTTGGTCTGTCCCTGCTTTCTGTGATATCACTCCGGAGAAACATTGCATCATTTCTTAATGCATGTATGCATTTCTAAATGACAATAAAAGAGGACTGGGTTTTCTCATAATCTAAAAAAAAAACATAAAATGCTTAAAATACTCATATGGACAGATGGCATCGGTATAAAGAGAAACAGAGTTAAGGGTGGTCAAAGATAGCATAAAAGCATAATAGAGGGCAGGAAGTCTGCAAAAGGACCCGGACAGACAAGGAGAATGGAGAAAAAAGTGGCAGATGGAACACAGTGTTTGGCCATGCACTTTGGTAGAAGGACTGAAGGCACAGAATATTCTGTGAAGAGAGGGAGAAAGCAGAAACCGAATGTGCAAGAAGACTTGAGAGTTCTAGTGCAGGATTCCCGAAAGGCTAACTTGCTGTTTGAGTCAGTAGTGGAGAAGGCAAATGCAATGACAGCAATCATTTCGAGGGGTCTAGAATATAATCAAAATAGAAGGGGAATCAGGTTTAATATCACTTACGTAGGTCATAGAAGTGTCATTTGCAGCTGCAGTGCAGTGCAATATATAATAAAAACTATAAATTACAATAAGATATATATTAAATTAAATAAGTAGAGAAAAAGTGTGCAGAACAAGAAAAAACAGTGAGGTAGCACATGTTGATTCATTGTCCATTCAGATATCTAATAAATAAAAAAGTTGTAATGTTGAGTCTTTATAAGAGATCGGTAGACTACATATGGAGTATTTTCTGTGATTTTGGGATCCATATCCGAGAAAGAATGTCCTGGCATTAGAGAGGGTCCAGAGGAGGTTTAAGAGAATGGTTCCAAGAATGAAAGATTTATCACTAAGGAACGTTTGATGGTAGCAGGCCTGTTCTCGCTGCAGCCTAGAAGACTAAGGGATATCTCTGTGAAACCTACTGAATATGTAAAGGCCTGAACGATGAGAGGATTTTCCAGTAGTGGGGGAGTCCAGGACCAAAGGGCACAGACACATAATAGAACATCATTTCAGAACAGAAACGAGGATGAATTTCTGAGAATCTGTGAAATTCGTTGCCACAATCGGCCATGGAGGCCAAGTTATTGGATTTACTGAAGCCGAGGCTGATTGGTACTTGATTACTCACGGTGTCAAAAGGTATTCGAAGAAGCCAACAAATGGGTCTGAAAGGGAAAAGGAAACAGATATGATTAAATTGCCGAGCTGACTCAATGGATCGAATGGCCTAATCCTGCTCTTGTGACTTATCGTTTTACGCCTGAGAGAGCGATTACAGTCGGAGCATGTACGCAGGAAGTTTCTGAATCGATTAACCTAATCTGTCCTAAAGGAGTTATCGGAAGGAGAAATTGTTAACGAATGAGTTGACTCAGGGAGAAGGTTTGCGGGAGGTGCACAACTAGGACCTGGTTAGTTATGGCACTTGGACGTTTACAGCGACAGAAAAGATGGTCCCTCGATAAAGGACGTACACTGCCCAGGCACTGCGGAAGCGTAGCGATTAGCGCGACGCTATTACACCTCCGGGTTGTAAATTGTTCCGTGACTGGGTTAGGGTTAATACCGTTTGTCGAGGGTGATTGGGCCTACTTCGTGCTGTATCGCTAAATAATAAATTAGATATGGTCCTTTCAAATTTCACAGCGGAAGCCAATGTGAGTTAATATTTAATGACAGGTTCTGCCCAGTTGGAATAATTAAAACCACGTTAATAGGGAAAGATGAACAGATTCACAGACATGGTGCAGATGGCATTCGGTTCATCAAACATCCCACCCAACGGAACGTACACGGAATACGGTCGCGGCGACGGGGGCGGATGCGAGACAGGTCCAGGGTCGGCACTTTGGCGGCGCTTGTGGGGAGAATATCGCTCTCCTTGCTCTGTCACAGACTCCGGAGACAAAAGATTAGGCAAAGTGAAGGCCAAGATGGAGAAACCGGGGGTGTCTGTGAGAATTATCTCCATGTACTCCTGACGTCTGAAGGCGCCGAACAACACCCCAACCCACCTCCCCCGTCCGCCGCTCTGAAACCACTTGCTCCAACTGTGGTGTTCGGCGGGAAATTTCGGGAATGTCACAAAACAGCGATAAAGGGATGATAAATATTTTAAATATGTTGACGTGTTACTGAAGACAACTGGCAGGAGATGACTACTTTGGGGAAATTTTGTAACGGAAAGGTCCGGATTGGTTAGTGTAACGCCATTATAGCGCCAGCGACCCAGGTTAAATCCCGTCGTTCTCCTGAAGGGAATTTGTACGTTCTTCCTGTGACCGTGTGGGTTTCCTCCGGCTGCTCCGGTTTCCTCCCACGTTCAAAAGACGTAAGGATTAGTAGGCGCCCAAATCAAAATATACAAAGTGCTGTAGGAACTCAGCAGGCCAAGCAGCATTTATGGAAAATAGTAAATAGTCGACGTTTCGGACTGAAACCCTTTTTCAGGACTGGAAAGGAAGGCGAGATATCAGCGTGTGAAGTCTTCAGCATCTGCAATATTTCTACTGTTTGCGGGTTAGTAGGTCAATTGATCGCATTGATGCAATTGGATAGCCCGGGCTTGGCCCCGAAAGGCCTGTTATCGTGACGGATTTCTTCATGTTAAGCGGAGCAAGTTCGAACCCCCAAAAAATCGTTCAATGAACTGCTGTGCAATTCTAACAAAATCTCACTTTATGCAGAGGAAATAATAGTGTCGTTTTCAAATGGGTTTGGAAGGCGTGGTCTGTGACACTTTGAGAGAAAGTCGGACGTGAAGCGTTCTGTTGTTTATAACTAGCCAGGCCACATCTAAATCCGTGTCAAATACAGTCACAACTCGACAAACACCATGCGGCTGGGTTGCGTGGCTTTTGTGATACTTTTCCTCCGTTAGTTGATTGATTTTCATCTATTTACTCTCTGTTTGTTTCAGACTTTTAAACACGTTATGACTTTGATTTCGGTTTCCACAGGCAGATGTCCCTGTGCTGAATTGGTACAGTCTCCGATGTCCATCACCAATAATGTGGGCAAACGTGCCGACATGAGCTGCGATCTGGGGACAGCGAACACGCACGTAATCCACTGGTACCGGCAGCCAGATGGGCAACGTCCAGTATTACAATAATGGGGGCAACGTACGCGAAGCTGGATTTGATAACAAATTTGCAGCGTACAATGCTGGACCAAAGCAGAATATGCTAACTGTGACCCGTCTCCAGCAACAGGATTCTGGCACCTATTACTGTGCCTACTGGGACCCACAGAGTTAAACTGCAACCGGAGCTGCTGAGAAAAACTCTTCCTCAGCGTAGAGGTCACACTAATCGTTTCCGACTCAGCGAATTCGCAGCTTATACCATAAATGCCATCACCTCTCTTCGGATAAAGAACTCTATCCATTCCACGAAAGTTACCCGATCAGCCTCATCAACAGTCTATTCATTTACACCCGCCGCTCGAGAACAGTGAATTGGGAGAATATTTCCGCAGCGTACGAAAGCCCAAACTAGAGACGATAGATTTAAAGTGAGAGGGGCAAGATCTATAAGCGACCTGTGTGGTAGGTTCTTCAGGGAAAGGGCGGTGGGCATAGTCAACAAGCTGCCAAAGGAGGAGTTAGAGACAGGAACCATCAACAGATTTAAAAGTCATTTGGGCATCAACATGGATAAGAAAGGTTCAGAGTAAAACAGGTGAAATGCAGGTAAACGGGACTGGTTTACGTGCGTAACTTGCTTGGTAAGGCCGAGTTACGCAGAAGGGCCTGATTTTGTTCTGTAGAGCTCAATGGGCCTTAGAATTGTTTTAAATCTCTGCACAGTCGCCAGTCAGACTCCTTTATTCCGCGGAAAACAGTCCCGACATATCCGATTGCTATAACTAAAATCCTCCAATCCCAGAAACATACTTATGAATCTTTTATGCGTCCTCTCTAGTTCAATCACACACAACTAATTAAGCAATAAATACTGAGGAAATGAGGTGAATATCCTTGAAAGTGAGCCCATATGTTGTGGGAACATTTCAGTGATGGGTCAACTGAAGTTATACCATTTGGTTCAAGAGCATGATTGTGGAGGGGTAATTCCTGTTGCTGAACCTGGTGGTGTAGTTCTGAGGCTCCTGTACGTACTTCCTGATGGGAGCAGTGAGAGGAGAGCATGATCTGCAATGTGGGGGAGGGGTGGGGTGGGTGGTGTTTCTGATGACGGATGTTGCTTTCCCTAAAACATCACTCCTTAAACATTTCCTCACTGTGGATGTAAATGATACTGGACTTTAGTCATTGAGGCAGGTTACCATGTTCTTCTCGGGCACCAGAATCAGTGAAGTCTGATTGAAGCAGATGGGTACATCAGCCAAAGAGACAGGTTGAAGATCAGTGAACAGTCCCGCCAGTTAATTAACACTGGTCTACAGTACTTGGCCAAGTATCATGTCTGGGCTGGATGATTTTCATGGGTTCATCTTCCAGAAGGCTGCCCGTACATCAGCCTCAGAGACTAAAATCACTCGATCGTCTGGCGCTGTGAGTGCTTGTGATGGTTCCTCCATGTTTTGACGGTCAAAGGAAGCACAGACGGCATTGCGTTCATGTAGAAGTGAGCCCTGTTGTCACCTATGTCAATTGATTTTACTTTATAAGAAGTGATAGCATTCAAGCCCTGCCACAACTATTGACTACTAGATGAGATTAGATTATGAGGACATGAAGTCCTCTTTTATTGTCATTTGGTAATGCATGCATTAAGAAATGATACAATATTCCTCCGGTGTGAAATCACAGAAACACAGGACAGACGAAGACTGAAAAAGTAACAAAAACACATAATTATAACATATAGTTACAACAGTACAACAATGCCGTAACTTGATGAAGAACAGGCCGTGAGCACAGTAAAAAAGTTCAAAGTCTCTCGAAGTCCCACACCTCACCCTCAGGAGAAGGAAGAAAACTCTCCCTGCAATGCCGGACCACAGTCCGACTCTGAGTCGTCCGAAAACCTCGAGCTCCGATCAGCCCTCCGACACCGAGTACCGAGCACCATCTCTGTCGAACGCTTCGAACCCCAGCCTCGGTCGCCAGCAGCAGGCAAAGCCGGGGATTTTGGGGCCTTTCCTCCGGAGATTCTCGATCGTACAGTAGCAGCGGCAGCAAACCAGGCATTTCAGAAATTTCTCCAGATGTTCCTCTGCGCTTCTCACGTCTGTCTCCATCAAATTAGAATTGTGCAGGGCATCCTACTTACAAATACGATATTATTTCACTGGAGAGCTGCGCGCGCTGCATCGCACCGCCATCTTCTCCTCCCGTTTTGATTAACAAAGGATTCTCCAATCCTTCGTTAATTCAGGTTTAGTCTGGTAAATAATTAGGCTTTGCCCATAAGGAGGCTTTTCAGAGAATGTACCAGGACCTCTTGTAACTTTCCTGGTCACCAGACTTGAATGTTCTGATCTGGCCCTCAGCAAATTGCTGACTTCGTGATTCATTCAAGGCTTCTGGCGAGAGAAGACTCTGAATGATTTTGTGGGAAGGCACACGTCTACAACTGATTTTCAAAAGTCCATGATGTAGGTGCCCATTGAACCTACATGGTGCAGGTGTATTTATTCAGATCCATAGATGTGTCCTTGAAAATGTGAGAGACCACTCGAAGGAATTCCATATAGCAATAACCACTTATATGCCTCCCTCGACCACCTTGTTTTTGTCCTGATCTCTGGAGATTATATCCAGTTCCTTGATTTCTTCTGGGGGATCTCTTCTGGGGGAAGTATGACCTGTTCAAAATGGACAGGTTACACCTGAACCCGAAAAGGACTAATATCCTGACCGGAAGGTTTAATAGAGCTCTTAGGGAGGGTTTAAACTAATTTGGCAGGGGGATGGGAACCGGAATGATAGAGCGGAGGAAGGGGAAAACAGAAATAAATCTAAGATAGTGAGCAGTAAAGATGTCAGGAAAGACAGGCAGGTGATGGAACAAATTTGTAGCCATTGGGATGAGTTGCAGTGCAATCAAAGCGAAAAGTACCAAATACTGGTCTTAAGGTGTTATACTTAAATGCACGCAGCATAAGGAATAAGGTGGATGATCTTGTACTACAGCTACAGATTGGCAGGAATAATATTGTAGCCATCACTGAGACGTGGCTAAAGGATGCATGTCTCTGGGAGCTGAACATCCAAGTATACACGGTGTATCGGAAGGATAGGAAGGTAGGTAGAGGGGGTGTCGTGGCTTTATTGGTAAGAAATTATATCAAATCATTAGAAAGAGGTGACATAGGATCAGAATGTGCAGAATCTTTATGCGTTGAGCTAAGAAATCGCAGGGGTAAAAGGAAACTGATGGCAGTTATATACAGGCCTCCAAACAGCTGCAATGATGTGGACTACAAATTACAACAAGAAATAGAAAAGGCTTGTCAGAAGGGCATTATTATGATAATTGTGGGGATTTTAGCATGAGAGTGGATTGGGAAAATCGGGTCAGGACTGGATCTCAAGGGAGAGAATTTGTAGAATCTCTGCGAGATGGCTTTTTTAGAGCAGCTTGTTGCTGAGCCCACTAAGGGATCAGCTGTACTGGATTGGGTATTGGGAAGTAGCTGTGGAGATTGCGGAGGCATTAGCAATGATCTTTTAAAACTCAATAGATTCTGGCATGGTTCCGGAGGACTGGAAGATTGCAAATATCACTCCGCTATTTAAGAAGGGGACAAGGAAGCAAAAAGTAAATTATAGACCTGTTAGCTTGACATCTGTGGTTGGGACGTTGTTGGAGTCGATTGTCAAGGATGAGGTTACGTAGTACCTGGAGGCATATGACAAGATAGGCAGAACTCAGCATGGTTTCCTTAAAGGAAAATCCTGCCTAACAAACCTATTACAATTTTTTGAGGAAATTACAAGTAGGCTAGACAAGGGAGATGCAGTGGATGTTGTATATTTGGATTTTCAGAAGGCCTTTGACAAGGTGCCACACATGAGGCTACTTAACAAGATAAGAGCCCATGGAATTACGGGAAAGTTACATATGTGGATAGAGTGTTGGCTGATTGGCAGGAAACAGAGTGGGAATAAAGGGATCCTATTCTGGTTGGCTGCCGGTTACCAGTGGTGTTCCACAGGGGCCCGCGTTGGGGCTGCTTCTTTTTACGTTGTACATCAACGATTTGGATTATGGAATAGATGGCTTTGTGGCTAAGTTTGCTGATGATACGAAGATAGTTAGAGGGGCCGGTAGTGCTGAGGAAATGGAGAGTCTGCAGAGAGACTTGGATAGATTGGAAGAATGGGCAAAGTGGCAAATGAAATACAATGTTGGAAAGTGTATGGTTATGCACTTTGGCAGAAAAAATAAATGGGAAGACTATTATTTAAATGGGGAGAGAATTCAAAGTTCTGAGATGCAACGGGACTAGGGAGTCCTCGTTCAGGATACCCTTAAGGTTAACCTCCAGGTTGAGTCAGTGGTGAAGAAGGCGAATGCAATGTTGGCATTCATTTCTAGAGGAATGAAGTATAGGAGCAGGGATGTGATGTTGAGGCTCTATAAGATGCTGGTGAGACCTCACTTGGAGTACTGTGGGCAGTTTTGGTCTCCTTATTTAAGAAAGGATGTGCTGAGGTTGGAGAGGGTACAGAGAAGATTCACTAGAATGATTCCAGGAATGAGAGGTTAACATATGAGGAACGTTTGCCAGCTCCTGGACTGTATTCCATGGAGTTTAGAACAATGAGGGGGGACCTCATAGAAATATTTCGAATGTTGAAAGGCATGGACAGAGTGGATGTGGCAAAGTTGTTTCCTATGATGGGGGAGTCTAGTACGAGAGGGCATGACTTGGGGATTGAATCGCGCCCACTCAGAACAGAGATGCGAAGAATTTTTTTTAGCCAGAGGGTGGTGAATGAATGGAATTTGTTGCCACGGGCGGCAGTGGAGGCCAAGTCACGGAATGTATTTAACGGAGAGATTGATAGGTATCTGAGTAGCCAGGGCATCAAAGGTTCTGGTGAGAAGGCG
Source organism: Mobula birostris (assembly GCF_030028105.1). Taxonomy (NCBI): domain Eukaryota; kingdom Metazoa; phylum Chordata; class Chondrichthyes; order Myliobatiformes; family Myliobatidae; genus Mobula; species Mobula birostris. The sequence continues at coordinate 113,899,915 of NC_092370.1, read as the reverse complement.
AGAGAGTGGGACTAAATGGGAGAATGGATCAGATCATGATAAAATGGCAGAGCAGACTCGATGGGCCGAATGACCGACTTCTGCTCCTTTGTCTTCTGGTCTTATGGTCTTATTTGCCTCCCTCATAGCTTGACCTATCCCTCATACGGATATTGGCTTTCAGTGAATAATGTGCAAAGGCACCCTGGGCCCTCTGAACATACACACCTTGCAAACTGCCATCATTTGAAAGAAAGCTAATATTAAACAGGATAGGATGACATCATATTTTCAATATTCTTTCCCATCAGCAACAAATATTCATTTGGGTACTACAGTGGGGGGTGTAGGAAGAATGACCTGTCAGTGCACAGCAGCAGCAGCCAGGCCAGTGGCAGTATGGCCGGCTCTGTGGCTCAGCAGGGAAGGGTAAAATCAGGTAGAGTGATAGTGATAGGAGGCTCAGTAATTAGGGATTGGACAAGAGATTTGGTGGCCACGACAAAGACGCAGAATGGTGTGCTGCTTCCCAGGTGCTAGGACTAGGGAGGTCTCAGAGCAACTGCAGAAGAGGTAGGGTAACTAGACAATGTCTGAGGTGTACATTGGCTCCAATGACATAGGTGAAAACAGGGAAGAGATTTTGCACAGTAAGTGTAGGGGGTGAGGGAAGAGGCCACAGAGCATGTGTAATCTCTGGATTACTCCCAGTTCTGCGTGCTAGTTAGTGCCGAAGTAGGATGAATGAGTGGCTGAGGATCTGGTGCAGTGGGCAAGGTTTCAGATTGTTGGATCATTGGGGTCTCATCTAGGGAAGTTCTGCCTTATAAAAAGAAGATCAGTTAAACCTTAACCCAATGGGGATTAATATTGTTGCGAGTAGGTTTCCTAAAGCTGTTGGAGAACGTTTAAACTAACTTAGCAGGGGATTGGAGGCAAGAGTGAGGGGGCTGAGGATGGGGCAGTCGATGCAGCGTGTAGCGAGACTGAGAGGACGGTTGGGCAGATGATACTAAGGCCAGTGCTCTCTCCTGTCAGTTTGATGTCTCTGAGGTCAACGCCAATCTAGATCACATCTTTCCTCGCACAAGCATAGCTGTCCCAGTGATTTGGGGAATACAAACAGGTGAGCACTGCCGAACATGCAGATCCAGGCCCAGATGGAGAAGTTCCTACCCGGCTGTTTGTCCCTGCGTCTGTGTGTTCCTAAATGTTGGCCTGCGGTCACTCTTCCCATCTGGTTGGCCATTCATGGGTTCAACAGACCCTGGAATTCATAAAGAGATGATTTACATGGCAGTCTATGTACAAGAAGTCCACGACTTTGTCTCTGCCTGTCCCATTTGTGCCCAGAACAAGACATCACATCAGCTTCCTGCTGGTTTGCTCTATCCACTGCCTGTGCCTCTCTGCCCCAGGTTCCAACTCTCGGTGGATTTCATCACTGGTCTGTGTCTGTCAGATGGAAACACTATCATCCTGGTGGTTGTGGACCAGTTCTTTAAAGCAGCCCACTTCATTGCTCTCCCCAAGCTCCCATCGGCTCATGAAACTGCCCTTTTTTTGGTTCAGCTTGTGTTCAGGCTGCACAGCTTCCCTCGGGATATCAGGTCTGATTGACTTCCTGCCCCATTGTTGGAATGCTTTCTGTTCTCCTTTGGGAGCCACAGCCAGCCTCTCCTCAGTTTTCCACCCCCAATGTAATGGCCAGACTAAGAGAGTGAATGAGGAGCTGGAGACAATCCTGCACGGCCTTGTCTCTTCCAACTCCATGACCTGGAGCTCCCAACTCAGAGATTGCCCATAATAAGCTAGACTAGCATGCCCTCCCGTGAATGGCAAAATGGATTCCAGCCACTGATCTTCCCAGACCGTGATTGACATGGGAGTTCCTGCTGTTGAACAGTTGGTACAAAGCTGCAAGCACACATGGAGATGGGCCAGGGCTTCCCTGCTGCACACTCAGAAACAATATGCACTGGACGGTGATCAGCCCTCCGACAGGTGAGGCTTCTCAATCCAGGGAGAAGGCCTGGCTGGTATCTGGAGATCTTCCTTTGAAGGTTGGGAGTTGCAAGTTTGCCCACGCTACGTGGGACTATTCACAGTGGGAAAGGCTATCAATCGATCTTCCTAGAGACTGTGCCTGCAATCATCTGTTAAGCTTTACCTAGTATTCCATGTTTGCAGCTCACACTGGTGACTTCCTCCCACCTTGCTCCAGTTAGGCCCTCTCCCTCCTCTCATCTTGGTGGATGGGTGACTGGTCTATTCCCTGCATCATCTCCTGTCGTCTCGTCCATTGTGGGGCAGGATCCAGCACCTAGTGGACTTGGAGAGATAGGGCCCAGAAAATCTTTCTTGAGTTCCAATTCGTGACATCCTGGGCAAGTCACTCATCCAGGACCTCCAGCGGCCACAGGTCTTTAGTGCCTCTGGAGCTGTGCCTCGGGGCGGGGTGCGGGTGGAGGGTGGTGAGGGTGGTGATCAGTAAAAACCATGGACTCTACTGTGGAGTGGGCAGCTGAAAGCGGTCATCAGCAATCACACTCGTGAGAATGCACATTGCGGCCAATTAGGGTTGCATTGTAGATTTATTTAACTTCCTTCAGACTTGTCGAGTCTTGACTGAAGCACAATGACTGTGACACTCCCCTGCTTACCTTCTTTCCAAGATAGAAGACTCCAATTTAGATTGACGTCTTAAAGAAGTGGTACTAACTTACTATTAAGTTACTCCTTCTGAAGCTCAGTGTCAGCGTTAGATTTTTAGATGGAATTTTAGTTTGTAGCCTTATTGGCTTCGCATTTATAATTTTCCTTTTATTTTGTACAGTTCTCATTCAGTTTACCCAGGGGTCAGAGTTGGGACCTCAATTATTAATTATTATGTAAATGATTTGGATGTGAATGTATTCAGTACGATGTTCACTATACCCTCAATCTTGGCATTATCCAAAAATTTGCTGATCCAGTTTAACATATTGTCATTTAAATCATTAATATAAGTGACCAACAACAATGGATCAAACACCGACTCCTGCAGCACAGCACTAGTCATAGGCCTCCAGGCAGAGAGTCAAACACTAACCACCATTCTCTGGCTTCTTCCGCTCAGACAACATTGAATCTAACTGACTACTTCATCCTGAATGCCAGGCAACTTAATCTTCTTGTCCAGTCTGCCATGTCGTAATTTACCAAAGGCTTTTCTAAAGACCATTGTGTTCCGTTCAACAAACGTCTTGGTAACTTCCTTCAAAAAATCTTCATAAATTAGTTAGACATGACTTACCATACACTGGTACATGTACATCCTATCCTTGAGGAAACTTTCCGATTATTTACCCACAACTAATGTCAGGTTCACCAGGCTCTAATTTCCTGTTTATTCTTAGAACCATTCTTAAATATTAGCGACCCTCCAGTCCTCCAGTACCTCACTATGGGTAAGGATGTTTTAAATATTACTGCAAGGGCCACTGTAAATTCTGTACCAGCCTCCCACAAGTTTGGAGAGGACACCTCGTCAGGCCTTTGGGATTTATTCACCCTAAATTCTTCTCAAGACAGCAAGCACTTCGTCTTCTGTAATCAGACCATGGTCCATGACCTCTAGTGTTTTGCCAGATTCTAAGGTGTCTGTGTTTGTCTCCTGATTAAATGGAAAAAACAAAAATAAAACATTTAATATTTTTCTGCATCTCTTTTAGCTCCATGCATATATGACCAACTTGAACTTCAAGGGGACCAAATTTCTCCCTTGCTATCTTTTGGCTCCCAGTACCTGTAGAACCCTTGGATTCTGGTTTATCTTGTCTGCTCGAGCAACCACTTATTCCTTTTCAGCCTTCCTGATCTTTCGCTTGTGTTCTCTTGTATGTTTTATATTCCTCATTTGCCCCTTTTAACGCTAGCTGCCAATACCTGATTGATATGTGCTTTCTTTTTGTTTACCAGGTCCTCAATATCCCATGATAAATAAGGTTCCCTCAACCTGCCAACTTTGCTTTTTATCCTAACAGAAATATATATATTGTGTACTCTCAATACTCAATTCTGTTGAAGACCACCCACCTGCCAATGTCTCTTTGTTAGAAAACAGCTTATCCCAATCCACACCTGGCAGATTGCTTCTGATGCCATCAAAATTGCTCTTCCTCCAGTTTAGAATCTTAACCTAAAATCCAATCCTATCCAATCTCACTAATTATTTTGAAGTCGATGGAATTATGATCACTTTACCGAAGATGTATCCCAATGTTCACTTCCATCATCTGCCCCGTCTCATTTCCGAAGAAGAGATCCAATATTGTGCTGTCAATAGTTGGGAACTCTGTATATTGATAATGAAACTTTCCTGAACACATTTGACAAAATCTATCTCATCCAGTTCTTTTTCAGTATGGGAGACCCAATCAACATGCAGAAAGTTAAAATCACCGAATATCTCAACCTAAACACCAGAGATTCTGCAGATGCTGGAAATCCAGAGTAACACATAAAAAATCCTGAGGGAACTCATGAGGTCAGGTTTTCCCATGAAATGGAATAAAGCGGCAATGCTTCGAGCCATGACACTTCATCAGGACCCTTCACGTGTCCTGATGAAGAGTCTCAGCCAAAAACATTGACTGTTTATTCCTTTTGCAGTTGCTGCCTGCACTGCTGAGTTACTCTTGCATCTTGTATGTGTTACTGTAACAACCTTATATTTCTTGCAACCGTCTGCAATCTCCCTATGAATTTGTTTGTCCAAATCCTGCTGACTTTTAGAAACTCTATAAAGTTCCATTAGCATGATCATCCATTTTATTTTCCACAGATTCATGAAAATTGCCTTGGCAGATGAGACTTCTGTATATCATCTGAGCATTGCTGTGACATTATCTCTGATGACTAATATGAGTACTCCCTCCCCCTTTAATACCTGCTTCTCTGAGATGTCTAAATCAGCAGAATGCCAGAACATTGGGCTGTAAGTCTTCCCCATCATGTAACCATGTCTCAATAATGATTTCAACATCGTAAGTCCACACATGGATTTATGCTCTATGTGCATTAGCCTTACCTACAACCGTCCTTGTCTTGCAATAGATGCAACTCAGAACATTTATCCACCCTGCTCAATCGTGCAGTTTCCATCTCTGCTTAAAAACGAGAAAGGCTGCAGACCCAGGAAATCCAAAGCAACATCCAGAAAATCTTTGCTTGTAGTCATTACATCTCTTTTTTTCCACAACCACTTCATTGCTGTCCTGCCACTCTGGATACCATCCCTGTTAAACATTACTTTGAACACTTCCGAGCAGGATTAGCAAACCTTCCTATAAGGATATTGGTTGCTCTCCAGTTTGGGTGAAAACTGACCTATTTGCAGAGATCCCATCTGGTCTGGAATGGAGCTCAGTGATCCAAAAACTCTGAAGCCCTCTCCAATGTACCATCTGCTGAATCACATGTTTCTTTCTCTTTAAATCCTTTTATTAATTATTATTGAAAATCATCAAAAAATGCATTAAAATAGTCAAATCAACATATCAATGTATACAATAAGATTCAAACTACCAAATAACTGAAAAACCAAGCTAAAGATTGTACCAATAATAATAATAAAAGACAATATGTTAAAACTATTTTTTTTGGAAAAAAGAATGAAGGAAAAAATAACCTCTACTAACTAAAACAGAAAAATAAAACCTACTAACCAAAAAAAAACACGAGAAAAAAAAAACATTGGGAGCACAACCCCGGAGATATACGCCATACAAGCTTCCATAAAAGAAAAACATCAATCTGCCAACCAAAACCAATTACACAAGAATCAGATGGGGATCACCTTAATTTACTCAGATCAAATGGTCGTGGCGGGCAAAAGAACTCCACCTTTTCTCAAAGTCAAATCAAGAATCAAAAGTTCGACTTCGAATTTTCTCCAAACTAAGACATAACATCACCTGACAGAACCATTGTATCAAAGTGGGAGCAGAGGCATCCTTCCATTTCAATACAATCGCCCTTCAAGCCAATAATATGACAAATGCAATTACACGTTGGTCTGATATAGAAATACCGTGAATATATTGAGGGCTCATACCGAACAAAACTGTGAATTTATAACCACATGTTAAGCTGCACAGTCTTCCTTATTTTTTACCTCACTACAATGTATATCTTCGTGCCATCTCCATCTTGGAGGTCTTCTCTTTTAACTTCGTTCCATATTCCCTGAATTCATTTTGCAGGTCCTCATCACTTTTCCTTCTTATATCATTGGTATCAATATGTACCATGACTTATCGCTTCTCACCCGCTTCCCCCCCCTTAGGATGGCTATGGATTCAATTCAAGATATCTCTGTACCTGGGAGGCAATATAACATGCAAGAGTCTTTTCTTGTCTCACGTCCTCCTGTCTGTTTCATTAAGCAGTGCTAAGCAATGACATCCAGCACTACTACTGGCCTGTTCTTCCTCCCCAACCAATCTTCCCTTCTGAACCGAGACCACTGACCACTGTGGTAGGTCATCTCCCTAAAACTATATACAATGAAACACTTGCTGAGGGGAATGGCCACAGGGGTATTCTGCACTGTCTGCCTTCCCTCTCTTCATGATCACCCAGCTACCTGTTTCCAGCACCACTATCTCTCTGTAACTCCTATGAACCTCTCATTTTCTGAATGATCTGAAAGTCATCTAGCACCAGCTCCAATTCCCCAATACGGTTTGTAAATGTGGATGCATTTATCACAGGTACAGACATCTCCCTAACTTCCACTTCATGCAAGAGAAGCACACCACTGCTCTAGCTTCTATTCCCACTGGTCTCTCTGTATAACAATAAAGAAAGAAGTTAGAAGAACTTAAACTTGTAGAAGTTTATAAAATCATGAGGGGTATAGACGGGTCTTAGCCTTTTCCCCAGGATTGGAGAGACAAAAACTAGAGGACACCGATACAAGATAATAAAGAAGAGATTTAAAAGAGACCTAAAAGATAATTTCTTTATGCAAGGGATAGTGAGCTGCCTGAGGAAGTGGTTGAGATGGTGCATTTGTAATATTCAAAATGTATTTGCATAGGTAAATGGAAGGAAAGGGTTTGAAGGACTCTGACTCAAATGCAGCAGCTGGAACTAGCAGGGAGGATGCTGTGGTCAGCATGGACCATTGGGGCCGAAGGGCCTATATTCAGGCTCTGTTACTCAATGATTCTATGAAATAAAAACATAAAATACTCATATGGACAGATGGCATGATTAAGCCATATTGCTTATCACTTTTCCGGCACTGTCTATCCAAGCACTGGTATATGTACATTCTATCCATGAGAAAACCTTCCGATAATTTAACCATGACTAATGTCAGGTTAACCAGGCTCTAATTTCCTGTTTATTTTAGAACCATTCTTAAATGTTAGCGACCCTCCAGTCCTCCAATACCTCACCCATGGGTAAGGATGTTTTAAATATTACTGCCAGGGCCCCTGTAATTTCTGCACTGGCCTCCCACAAGTTTGGAAAGGACACCTCGTCAGGCCTTTGAGACATATTCACTTTAAGTTCTTCTCAATACAGCAAGCACTTCCTCTTCTGTAATCAGAACATGGTCCATGACCTCTAGTGTTTTGCCAGATTAGAATCTGTGGATTAGAATCGGTATCTGTGTCTTTCTCCTGAGCAAATGCAAACACAACAATTAAACATTTAATACTTCTCCGCATCTCCTTTAGCTCCATGCATATATGACCAACTTGATCTTCAGGGGACCAATTTTGTCCCTTGCTATCATCTGGCTCCCAGTACCTATAGAACCCTTGGATTCTGGTTTAACTTGTCTGCTAGAGCAATCAATTATCCCTGTTCAGCCTTCCTGATCTTTCGCTTGTGTTCTCTTGTATGTCTTATACTCCTCAATTGGCCCATTTAACACCAGCTGCCAATACCTGATCTGTGCTTCGTTTTTTTTATTAGGTCCTCAATATCCCATGATAAATAAGGTTCCCTCAATCTGCCAACCTTACTTTTTATCCTCATAGAAATATGCATATTGTGTACTCTCAATACTCAATTCTGTTGAAGATCACCCACCTGCCAGTGTCTTTTTGTTAGAAAACATCCTATTCCAATCCACACCTGGCAGATTGCTTCTGATGCCATCAAAATTGCTCTTCCTCCAGTTTAAAATATTAACCTGAAAACTAATCCTATCCAATCTCCCTAACTATTTTGAAGTCGATGGAATTATAATTACTATATCCAAAGTGTTTCCCTATTTTCACTTCTGTCACCTGCCCTGTCTCATCTCCGAACAGGAGATCCAATATTGTGCTCTCTTTAGTTGGGAATTCTGCATATTGATAATGAAACTTTCCTGAAGACATTTGACAAACTCCATCTCATCCAGTTCTTTTTCAGTATGGGAGTCCCAATCAATATGCAGAAAGCTAAAATCACCCACTATCTCAACCTGAACACTGGAGATTCTGCAGATGCTGGAAATTCAGTGTAACACATAAAAAGTCCTGGAGGAACTCATGAGGTCAGGTTTTCCTATGAAAAGAAATAAAACGTCAATACTTCAGGCCAAGACCCTTGATCAGGACCCTCCATGAATCCTGATGAAGGGTCTCAGCCAAAAACATTGACTGTTTATTCTTTTGCAGTTGCTGCCTCCCCTGCTGAGTTACTCTTGTCATCTTGTATGTGTTACTGTAACAACCTTTTATTTCTTGCAACTGTCTGCTATCTCCCTATGAATTTGTTCGTCCAAATCCTGTTGACTATTAGAAACTCTATAAAGTCCCATTAACATGGTCATCCATTTTTTATTCCGCAGATTCATGAAAATTGCCTTGGCAGATGAGCCTTCCGTACGTCATCTGAGCATTGCTGTTACATTATCTCTGATGAGTAATATGGGTACCCCCTCCCCATTTAATACCTGCTTCTCTGACATGCTTAAATCAGCAGAATGCCAGAACATTGGGCTGTCGGACTTCCCCGTCATGTAACCATGTCTCAATAATGGGTTCAACATCGTAAGTCCACGCATGAATCCATGCTCTATGTGCATTAGCCTTGGGGTGTAGGGGGTGTCAGGAAGGGATAGCACCTCTGGTGGGAGCACATGTTGCGTCCTTTTCAGGGCGGTTAGTCCACCTTTTTTCCTCACCTGGCACTCAGCTCTCACCTGCTGCTCCCCATAGCTGTTTGCATGCGACAGCGGCCACACCCTGTGCAAGGGCTTCGACAAGCCGGCAAAACCAGGTGAGGGTATCCGACGGGTCTCAAACCCTTGGTGAGATAAGGGACTTGTCCATCCCAGCATGTGAAGACAGACTCCGGCGGATTGAGCGGACAAGACCAAAGGTCCAACGGTCAAGAAGGCGGTTTCTGCCAGCGTCATGGAACGTGTAGAGCAGGACAAGACACAGAAGACGTCCTGGTCATCCACTGCTGCTCAATCTTGCAGTTTCCATCTCTGCTTAAAAACGAGAAATGCCGCAGATGCTGGAAATCCAAAGCAACATCCACAAAATCTAGTAGGGATATTGGTTCCTCTCAAGTTTGGGTGAAAATTGTTTTATTTGCAGAGATCCCACCAGCCCTGGAATGGAGTTCAGTGATCGAAAAACTCTGAAACCCTCTCCCATGGACTACCTTCTTAGTCACATGCTCAACTGCACTGTCTTCCTTATTTTTTACCTCACTAGTATGGATAGATTCATGCGATCTCCATCTTGGAGTTTCTGTCTTTCAACTTCGTACCTTATTCCCTGAACCCATTCTGCAAGTCCTTGTCACTTTTCCTGCTTATGTCATTTGTATCAATATGTACCATGACTTATTACTTCACACCCTCTCCCTTAAGATGGCTATGGAATCAATTCAAGATATGTCTGATCCTCTATACCTGGGAGGCAATATACCATTCAAGAGTCTTGTTCTTGTCTCAGGTCCTCCTGTCTGTTTCACTAACTAGTGCTAACCAATGACCTCCACCGCTACTACTGATCTCTTCTTCCTCCCCCACTCACCTTCCTTTCTGAACCAAAGAGACATACTGAGTGCCGAGACCACTGACCACTGTGGTAGGTCATCTCAATTAATCTATAAAAAAATATAAAAATTTTTGAGGGTAATGGCCACAGGGTTATTCTGCACTGTCGGCCAATACCCCTTCCCTATCTTCATGATCACCCAGCTACCTGTTTCCAGTAACACTATCTCTCTGTAACTCCTATGAACTCCTCAATTTTCTCAAATATCTGAACGTTAAATAGCACCAGCTCCAATTCCCTAACACCGTTTGTAAATGTGGATGCACTTATCACAGGTATAGACATCTCCCTAACTTCCACGTCATGCAAGAGAAGCACAACACTGCTCTAGCTTCTATTCCCACTGGTCTCTCTGTATAACAATAAAGAAAGAAGTTAGAAGAACTTAAAGTCGTAGAAGTTTATAAAATTATGAGGGTTATAGAGGGGTCATAGCCTGTTCCCCAGGATTGGAGAGGCAAAAACTACAGGGCACTGATACAAGATAATGGAGAAGAGATTTAAAAGAGACCTAAAAGGTAATTTCTTTATACAAAGGATAGTGAGCTGCCTGACAAAGTGGCTGAAATGGTGCATTTGTAATATTTAAGATGCATTTGCATAGGTAAATGGCAGGAAAGGGCTTGAAGGACCATGAGACTATTGCAGCAGCTGGAACTAGTTGGGATGATGCTGTGTTCAGCATGGACCATTTGGGCCGAAAGACCTATATCCAGGCTATTTTACCCTATGATTCTATGAAATACAAACACAAAATGCTTAAAATATTCATATGGACAGATGCCATCTGTGTAAAGAGAAACAAAGTTAAGGGAAGTCTAAGATAGCATCAAAGCAAAAGAGAGTGCAGGAAGCGGAGAGGGGGTGTTGCGGGAGGGTTACAACTAGGTCTCGGTGAGTTATGACACTTGGACGTTTACAGCGACAGGTAAGAGCGTGTCCTTGGCTTTCGATAAAGGACGTACACTGCCCAGGCACCGCAGTAGCGTAGCGATTAGCGCGAAGGTATTACAGCTCCGGATTCTAAATTGTTCCGTGATTGGGTTAGAATTAATACCGTTTGTCGAGGGTGATTGGGCCTACTTCGTGCTGTATAGCTACATAAACGAATTAAATACCGTCCTTTCAAATTTCACAGCGGAAGCCAATATTTACTGACAGGTTCTGCACAGTTGGAATGGTTAAATCCACCTTAATAGGGAAAGATGAACAGAATCACAGACATGGTGCAGATGGCATTCGGTTCATCAAACATCTCACCCAACGGAACACAGTCGCGGCGACGGGGCGGATGCGAGACAGGTCCAGGGTCGGCACTTTAAGAGCGCGTGTGGGGAGGATATCGCTCTCCTTGCTGTGTCACAGAATCCGGAAACAAGAGATTAGAGAAAGTGAAGGCCAAGATGGAGAAACCGGGGGTGTCTGTGAGAATTATCTCCATCTACTCCTGACGTCTGAAGTCGCCGAACAACACCCCAACCCACCTCCCCCGTCCGCCGCTCTTAACCCACTTGCTCCAACTGTGGTGTTCGGCGGGAAATTTCGGGACCGTCACAAAACATCGATAAAGGGAGGATAAATATCTTAAATATGTTGACGTATAACTGAAAAGACAACTGGCAGGAGATGAATAATTCGGGGAAAGTTTTGGGACGGAACGCTCCGGATCGGTTAGTGTAACGCTATCATAGTGCCAGCGACCCAGGTTAAATTCCGTCGTTGTCCTGAGAGGAATTTGTACGTTCTTCCTGTGACCGCGTGGGTTTCCACCAGGTGCTCAGGTTTCCTCCCACGTTCAAAAGACGTAAGGATCAGTAGGCGCCGGAAGCAACATACACAAAATGCTGGAGGAACTCAGCAGGCCAAGCAGCATTTATGGAAAAGAGTAAATAATCGATGTTTAGGTCAAAACCCTATTTCAGGACTGGAAAGGAAGGCGAGAAGTCAGCGTGAGAAGTCCTTAACCATCTGAAATTTTCTCCTGTTTGCGGGTTAGTAGGTTAATTGATCGCATTGATGCAATTGGATAGCCCGGGCTTGGCCTCGAAAGGCCTGTTACCGTGACGGATTTCTTCACGTTAAGCGACAGCAAGTTCAAACCCCAACAAAATCGTCTAATGAACTGCTGTGCAATTCTAACAAAATCTCATTTTATGCAAAGGAAACAATAGTTTATAACTAGCCAGGCCACGTCTAAATCCGTGTCAAATACAGTCACAACTCGACAAACACCATGCGGCTGGGTTGCGTGGCTTTTGTGATACTTTTCCTCCGTTAGTTGATTGATTTTCATCCGTTTACTCTCTGTTTGTTTCAGACTTTGAAACACCTTATGACTTTGATTTCTGTTTCCACAGGCAGATGTCTCGGTGCTGAATTGATACAGTCTCCGATGTCCATCACCAGAAATGTGGGTAAACGTGCCGACATGATCTGCGGTCTGGGCACAGTGAACACGGACTATATCCACTGGTACCGGCAGCCAGATGGCCAACGCCCGGTCAGGATCCTCTATTACAATAATGGGGTCAGCGTACGCGACGATGGAATTGATAACAGATTTAAAGCGAGCAATGCTGCAGAAAAGCACAATATTCTAACTGTGACCCGTCTCGAGAAAGAGGGCTCCGGCACTTATTACTGTGCCTATTGGGACCCACAGGGTTAAACTGCAACCGGCGCCACTGACAAAAACTCTTCCACAGCGTAGAGGTCACACGAATCATTTCCGACTCAGCGAATTCGCAGCTTTTGCCATAAATGCCATCACCTTTCTTCGGATAAAGAAATCTATCCAATTCCACGAAAGTTACCCGATCAGCCTCATCGAAAGTCTATTCATTACACTCGTCTCTCGAGAACAGTTAATTGAGAGAATATTTCCGCAGGGTACGAGAGCCTAAATTAGAGGTGATAGATTTAAAGTGAGGGGGGCAAGATCTACAAGCGACCTGTGTGGTAGGTTCTTCAGGGAAAGGGCGGTGGGCACAGGCAACAAGCTGCCAGTGGAAGAGTTAGAGGCAGGACCATCGAGAGATTTAAAAGTCATTTGGACATCTACATGTATAAGAAAGGTCGGAGAAATACGGGTTAAATACAGGAAAACGGGACTGGTTTCCGTGGGTAACGTGCTCGGTAAGGACGAGTTAGGCTGAAGGGCCTGATTCTGTGCTGTAGAGCTCAGTGGCCTTTAGAATTGCTTTAAATCTCTGCACCGTCGCCAGTCAGACTCCTTTATTCCGTGGAAAACATTCCCAACATATTCGATCTCCATAGCTAAAATCCTCCAATCCCAGAAACATACTTGTGAATCTTTTCTGCGTCCTCTCTAGTTCAATCACACACAAAAAATTAAGCAATAAATACAGAGGAAATGAGGTGAATATCCTTGAAAGTGAGCCTATATATTGTGGGAACATTTCAGTGATGGGTCAAGTGAAGTTATACCATTTGGTTCAAGAGCCTGATTGTGGAGGGGTAATACCTGTTGCTGAACCTGGTGGTGTAGTTCTGAGGCTCCTGTCGGTACTTCCTGATGGGAGCAGTGAGAGGGGAGCATGATCTGCAATGTGGGGGAGGGGTGGGGTGGGTGGTATTTCTGATGACGGATGTTGCTTTCCTTAAAACATCACTTCTTAAAACATTTCCTCACTGTGGATGTAAGTGATACTGGACTTTAGTCATTGGGGCAGGTTACCATGTTCTACTGAGGCACCAGAGTCAGAGAAGTCTGATTGAAGCAGATGGGTACATCAGCCAAAGAGACAGGTTAAAGATCAGTGAACAGTCCCACCAGTTGATTAGCACTGGTCTACAGTACTTGGCCAGGTGTCCTGTCTGGGCTGGATGATTTTCATGGGTTCATCTTCCAGAAGGCTGCCCGTACATCAACCTCAGAGACTAAAATCACTCGATAGTCGAAAGCACTGTGAGTGTTTGTTTTGGTTCCTCCATGTTTTAAAGCTCAATGCAAGCACAGAAGGCATTGCGTTCATCTGGAAGTGAGCCCTGATGTCACCTTTGTCACTTGATTTTACTTTATAAGAAGTGACAGCATTCAAGCCCTGCCACAACTATCGACTTGTAACGATGTGCTACACGCAGAGCTAGAAATAACGACACGCAGTCTGTAAGTCGCATCGATACTCGTTTTTTCAAACTTTGCGCCACTGGCTTTTAGGCAGTTCCCTCCCAGCCCTCTCCGGGCAGAAATGACGTCGAGTTGCATTACAAAAGTCTCTCCCAGCGCGCAGGTTATTTTGTGAGCCGGTTCGGTTGTGTAGAAAGTGGGTCACCACATAACCCCCCCCCCCCGCCCCCCCAGAACCGGCGATACACCCCCAATGTCCACAGTCTGGATCAATCTCCGTTTGGGCGGTCTGCCTCTGCGTCGCGTTGCCTGAACCTCGACCGGCTGCGCCAAGTCCACCGGGGCCAGTTTGAGTCGGTCCACCGTGAAAACCTCCTCTTTCCCCCCAATGTCCACAACGTACGTGGACCCGTTGTTACTGATCACCTTGAACGGCCCCTCGTACGGCCGCTGTAGCGGTGCCCGGTGTGCGCCCCTTCGTACGAATACAAACTTACTGTTCTGCAGGTCTTTGTGTACGCAGGTCGGGATCTGTCCGTGCTGTGAAGTCGGTGCGGGGGCCAGGTTGTCGAGACTTTCGCGTAGTCTGTCCAGGAGTGCTGCGGGTTCTTCCTCTTGCCCCCTTGAGGCTGGTATGAACCCTCCTGGGACGACCAGGGGTGTGCCGCACACCAGGTCGGCCGACGAGGTGCGCAGATCCTCTTTGGGTGCTGTGCGGATTCCAAGCAGGACCCAGGGAAGCTCGTCCACCCAGTTAGGCCCTTTCAGGCGGGCCATGAGAGACGACTTTAAGTGACGGTGGAAGCGTTCCACTAGTCCCTTCGACTGTGGGTGACAGGCAGTTGTGTGGTGTAATTGTGTTCCCAACAGGCTGGCCACAGGCGAAGGTGAACTGGGCGCCCCTGTCGGAGGTAATGTGGGCCGGTACCCCGAAGCAGGCTACCCAAGTTGCAATCAGCGCTCGGGCGCGGGAATCGGCGGTGGTGTTGTTGAGCGGGACTGCCTCTGGCCATCTCGTGAACCGGTCTACCATAGTTAGGAGGTACCGCGCTCCTCGCGACACTGCCAGGGGCCCCTCGATATGCACATGAATGTGGTCGAATCTCCGGCGGGTGGGTTCGAACTGCTGCGGCGGGGCTTTGGTGGGACGCTGCACCTTGGCTGTTTGGCACTGCGTCCACGTTTTGGCCCATTCGCTGACCTGTTTGCGAAGTCCGTGCCACATGAACCTGGTGGAGACCATCCGGACGGTTGTCCTGATAGATGGGTGCGCCAAGCCGTGTATGGAGGCGACGTTGGCCGGTAGCCACGTCACACAGGAGGGTCCTCTCGCCTGGGCCTACGAGGAAGTCTTGCAACTGCAAACCCGAGACTGCGGTCCTGTAGCTGGGCATCTCGTCGTCTGCCTGCTGCGCCTCCGCCATGCTGCATAGTCCACCCCCTTGGACAGAGCCTGGATAGCTGATCTGGAGAGTGCGTCCGCCACGACGTTGTCCTTTCCCGAGACATGCTGGATGTCCATCGTGTACTCGGAGATGTAGGACAGATGTCGCTGCTGGCGGGCCGACCAGGGGTCGGACACCTTCGTGAACGCGAAGGTCAACGGTTTGTGGTCCATGAACGCGGTGAGCGGCCTGCTTTCTAAGAAGTCCCTGAAATGCCGGATTGCCAGATATAGTGCCAACAGCTCCCGGTCGAAGGCACTGTACTTGAGTTCGGGTGGCCGTAGGTGCCTGCTGAAGAACGCCAGGGGTTGCCAGCTCCCCTCGATGAGTTGCTCTATCACCCCACCGACTGCTGTGTTGGATGCGTCCACTGTGAGGGCGGTTGGAACGTCCGTTCTGGGGTGCACCAGCATCGCGGTGTCTGCCAAGGCTTCCTTGGCTTTAACGAAAGCAGCCGCGGCCTCTTCGTCCCAAGTAATGTCCTTGCCTTTACCCGACATCAGGGTGAACAAAGGGCTCATGATACGGGCTGCTGAGGGGAGGAAGCGGTGGTAGAAGTTCACCATACCAATGAACTCCCGCAGGCCTTTGACTTTGTTGGGCCGGGCGAAGTGGCGGATCGCGTCTACCTTAGCGGGCTGAGGTGTTGCCCTGTATTTGGTAATCCTGTGGCCCAGGAGGTCGATGGTGTCGAGTCCGGACTGACATTTGGCCGGGTTGATCGTGAGGCCGAAAGCACTCAGGCGGGAGTAGAGCTGGCGGAGGTGGGACAGATGCTCCTGACGACTACTGCTGGCTATGAGGATGTCGTCCAAATAGATGAACGCAAAGTCCAGGTCGTGTCCCACTGCATCCATTAGTCGCTGGAACGTCTGTGCGCATTCTTCAGGCCGAACGGCATTCGGAGGAATTTGAACAGGCCGAACGGGGTGATGAGTGTTGTTTTGGTGATGTCTTCAGGGTGTACCGGGATTTGATAGTACCCCTGGATGAGGTCTACTTTGGAAAAGATGTTTGCTGCAAAGTCCTGTATGTGCGGCGTGGAGTAGCGGTCTGGAGTTCTAGCCTCGTTCAGTCTGCGGTAGTCGCCGCACGGTCTCCAGCCCCCGGCTGCTTTGGGCACCATGTGGAAGGGGGAGGCCCATTGGCTGTCGGACCGCCGTACGATCCCCAATTCCTCCATCCTCTTGAACTCCTCCTTCGCCAGGCGGAGCTTGTCCGGGGGGAGCCTTCGTGCGCAGGCATGGAGGGGTGGTCCCTGGGTCGGAATGTGGTGCTGTACTCCGTATCTGGGCATGGCTGCCGTGAACTGCGGTGCCAGAACCGATGGAAAGTCCGCCAGGATTCTGGTGAATTCTTTGTCAGACAGCGTAATGGAGTCCAGGTGTGGGGCCGGCAACTGGGCTTTACCCAGGGAGAACGTCTGGAAAGTCTTGGCAGGGACCAGTCTTTTCCCTTGCAAGTCGACCAGCAGGCTGTGGGCTCGCAAGAAGTCCGCCCCCAGGAGTGGCTGGGCCACGGCGGCCAGTGTGAAGTCCCACGTGAACCGGCTGCGCCGAACTGTAGCTGCACTGTGCGGGAGCCGTAGGTCCGAATCGTGCTGCCGTTTGCGGCCCTCGGGGTGGGTTCCGTCTCCCTTTTGCGGGTGTCATACCCCGTCGAGGGTAAGACGCTGATCTCCACTCCGGTGTCGACCAAAAAGCGGCGTCCCGACTGTTTGTCCCAGACGTACAGGAGGCTGTCCTGGTGGTCAGATCGCCGTAGCCAGTGGCGGCGGCTGCCCCTGGCGTTTCTCGGGAACTTGCAGGGCGGGCGACAACGGCGGGCTTGTGTGCCCCACCGCTGGTGGTAGAAACACCACTGTTCATTGGCCTCCTCACTCCTGCCTCTGGGTTGTATGCGCTCCGTTGCCGGGCCTGGTCTGGCCTGCTGTTGGGCCCGTGGCTTGGTGATCTGTCCGACGGACGCCCCGCTCTCCCTCTTGCTTTCCTAGCACGTCTGCCCGGGCCGCCACCTTCCGGGGGTCACTGAAATCTGCGTCGGCCAGCAGCAAATGTATGTCCTCGGGCAGTTGTTCCAGGAACGCCTGCTCAAACATGAGGCAGGGCTTGTGTCCTTTAGCCAGAGCCAGCATCTCGTTCAGTAATGCTGACGGCGGCCATTCTCCTAAACCGTCCAGGTGCAGCAAGTGGGCACCTCGTTCACGCCGTGAGAGGCCAAAGGTCAATAAGAGCAGCGCTTTGAATGCTGCATATTTGCCTTCTTCGGGAGGTGATTGTATGAAATCCCCAACCCGTGCGGCGGTCTCCTGGTCAAGGGAGCTCACCACGTAACAGTAACGTGTGGAATCCGAAGATATCTGTCGAATCTGGAACTGGACTTCTGCTTGCTCAAACCACACGCTTGGTCGCAGCGTCCAGAAAGTTGGCAGTTTTAGCGAAACTGTGTGAACAGATGAAGAGTCGATCATCTTTGGTCCAAATCCCGCTTGGACCGTCGGGGTCACCAATGAAGCGATGTGCTACACACAGAGCTAGAAATAACGACACGCAGTCTGTAAGTTGCACTCGAGACTTGTTTATGCAAATTTCGCGGCACTGGCTTTTAAGCAGTTCCCATCCAGCCTTCTCCGGGCGGAAAATGACGTCAGAGGTGCATTACAAAAGTCTCTCCCTGCATGTGGGCTATTTTGTGAGCCGCTTCGCTTGTGCAGAAAGTGGGTCGCCACAGACTCTGCTTTGTTGATTCAGGTTTTGTCTGGGAAATAGGGAGGCTTTGCCCATAAGGAGGTTTTCCAGAGAATGTACCAGGACCTCCTGTAACTTTATCGGTCACCAGACTTGAATGCCTCTGATCTGACCCTCAGCAAATTGCTGATTTCATGGTTCATACGAGGCATCTGGCGGGAGAAGACTCTGAATGAATTTGTGGGGGGACACTCGTCTCCAACTGTTTTTCTCAAGTCCATGATGTAGGTGCCCATTGAACCTATATGGTGGAGGTGTATTTATTCAGATCCATAGATGTATCCTTGAAAATGGCTCAGACCACTCGTAGGATTTCCATATAGCAATAACCACTCATATGCCTCCCTCGACCACCACGTTGTTGTCCTTATCTCTGAAGATTATATCCAGTTCCTTGATTTGCCTCCCTCATAGCTTGACCTATCCCTCATACGGATTTTGGCTTTCAGGGAATAATGTGCAAAGGCACCCTGGGCCCTCTGAACATACACACCTTGCAAACTGCCATCATTTGAAAGAAAGCTACTATTAAACGGGATAGGGTGACATCATATTTTCTACTATTCATTCCCTTCAGCATCAAATATTCCTTTGGATACGACAGTGGGGGATGGGGGAAGAATGACCTGTCAGTGCACGGCAGCAGCAGCCAGGCCAGTGGCAGTATGGCCGGCTCTGTGGCTCAGCAGGGAAGGGTAAAATCAGGTAGAGTGATAGTGATAGGAGACTCAGTAATTAGGGATTAGACAAGAGATTTGGTGGCCGCAACAAAGACGCAGAATGGTGTGCTGCCTCCCAGGTGCCAGGATTAAGGAGGTCTCAGAGCAGCTGCGGAAGAGGTAGGGTAACCAGACAAAGGCCGAGGGGTACATTGACACCAATGACATGGGTAAAAACAGGGAGGAGATTTTGCACAGTAAGTATAGGGAGTGCTGGAAGATGCCACAAAGCATGTGTAATCTCTGGATTACTCCCAGTTCCGCGTGCTAGTTAAGTCAGAAGCAGGATGAATGCATGGCTGAGGATCTGCTGTAGTGGACAGGGTTTCAGATTGTTGGATCATTGTGATCTTATCTAGGGAAGATATGTCTTGTACAAAAAAGATTGGTTCAACCTTAACCCCAATGATATTGGATCAATATCATTGCGAGTAGGTTTGCTAGAGCTGTTATAGAAGGTTTAGACTAAGTTAGCAGGGGAATCGGAAAGGAGTGATGGGGCTAAGGATGGGGCAGTCCAATACAGCGTTTAGCGAGACAGTGAGGAAATATAGTCAGATGATACTAAGGCCGGTGTTCTCTCCTGTCAGTTTGATGTCTCTGAGGTCAACACCGATCTAGATCACATCTTTCCTCGCACAAGCATAACTGTTCCAGTGATTTGGGGAATAGAAACAGGTGAGGACTGCTGAACAGTCAGATCCAGACCCAGATGGAGAAGTTCCTAACAAGTTGTTTGTCCCTGCCTCTGTGTGTTCCTAAATGTTGGCCTGGGGTCACACTTCCCATCTGGTTGGCCATCCAGGGGTTCAACAGACCCTGGAATTCATAAAGAGATGATTTACATGGCAGTCTATGTTCCAAGATGTCCACGTCTTTATCTCTGCCTATCTCATTTGGGGCCAAAACAAGACGTTTTATCAGCACCTAGAGAACTGGGAGAAATAGGGGACAGAGAATTGTTCTTGGGTTCCAATTCGTGATATCCTGGACAAGTCACTCATCCAGGACCTCCAGCGGGCACAGGTCTCTAGTGCCTCTGGAGCTGTGTCTCGTGACGGGGTGGGGTTGCGGGGTGGTGAGGGTGGTGATCTGTAAAAACCATGGACTCTGCTGTAGAATGGGCAGCTGAAAGTGGTCATCAGCAATCACGCTCGTGAGAATGCACATTGCAGACAATTAGGGTTGCATTGTAGCTTTATTAAACTCACCTCAGTCTTGTCAAGTATTGACTGAAGCAGAGCGACGGCAACACTCCCCTGCTTACCTTAGCCCACTTTCCAAGATAGAAGACTCCAATTTAGATTGACGCCTTAAAGGAGTGGTACTAACTTACTATTAAGTTACTCCTTCTGAAGCTCAGTGTCAACGTTAGATTTTGAGTTTGAATTTTAGTTTGTAGCCCTATTGGCTTCACATTAATTATTTTCCTTTTATCTTGTACAGTGCTCATTAAATTTCAGTTCACCCAGGAGTCAGAGTTGGGACCTCAATTATTAATTATTATGTAAATGATTTGGATGTGAGTGTATTCAGTACCACGTTCACTACACCCTCAGTCTTGGTATCATCTGCAAATTTGCTGATCCAGTTTACCATATTGTCATTTAAATCGTTAATATAAGTGACCAGCAACAATGGATCAAGCACCGATTCCTGCAGCACAGCACTAGTCACAGGCCTCCAGGCAGACAGTCAAACACTAACCACCATTCTCTGGCTTCTTCCGCTAAGCCAACATTGAATCTAACTGACTACCTCATCCTGAATGCCAGGCGACTTAATCTTCTTGCCGATTCTGCCATGTCTTAATTTATCAAAGGCTTTTCTGAAGACCATTGTGTTCCCTTCAACAAACTTCTTGGCAACTTCCTTAAGAAAATCTCTGTAAATCAGTTAGACATCACTTACCATGCATTAAGCCATATTGCTTATCTCTTTTCAGGCCCTGTCTATCCAAACACTGGTACATGTACATCGTATCCATGAGAAAACCTTCCGATAATTTACCCACAACTAATGTCAGGTTCACCAGGCTCTAATCTCCTGTTTATTCTTAGAACCGTTCTGAAATGTTAGCTAACCTCCAATCCTCCAGTACCTCACCCATGGGTAGGGATGTTTTAAATATTACTGCCAGGGCCCCTGTAATTTCTGCACTAACCTTCCACAAGGTTGGAGAGGACACCTCGTTGGGTATTTGGGATTTATTCACCCTTAATTCTTCTCAAGACAGCAAGCACTTCCTCTTCTGTAATCAGAACATGGTCCATGACCTCTAGTGTTTTGCCAGATTCTATGGTATTTGTGTCTGTCTCCTGAGTAAATGCAAACACAAAAATAAAACATTTAATATTTTTCCGCATTTCTTTTAGCTGCATGCATATATTACCAACTTGATCTTCAAGGGGACCAATTTTGTCCCTTGCTGTCCTCTTCCTCCCAGTACCTATAGAACCCTTGGATTCTGGTTTACCTTGTCTGCTAGAGCAACCACTTATCCCTTTTCAGCCTTCCTGATCTTTCGCTTGTGTTCTCTTGCATGTCTTATATTCCGCAATTGCCCCATTTAACAATAGCTGCCAATACCTGATATGTGCTTCCGTTTTGTTTACCAGGTCCTCAATATCCCATCATAAATAAGGTTCCCTAAACCTGACAACCTTCCTTTTTATCCTAATAGAAATATACATATTGTGTACTCTCAATACACAATGCTGTTGAAGACCAACCACCTGCCAGTGTCTCTTTGTTAGAAAACAGCCTATCCTAAGCCACACCTGGCAGATTGCTTCTGATGCCATCAAAATTGCTCTTCCTCCAGTTTGGAATCTTAACTTGAAAAACAATTCTATCCAATCTCCATAATTATTTTGAAGTCGATGGAATTATGATCACTATATCCAAAGTGTTTCCCTATATTCACTTCTGTCACCTGCCCTGTCTCATTACCGAAGAAGAGATCCAATATTTTGCTCTCGTTAGTTGGGAATTCTACATATTGATAATGAAGCTTCCCTGAGCACATTTCACAAACTCCATCTCATCCAGTTCTATTACAGTATGGGAGTCCTGTGTACATACACCTATTGATGCTTCTGGACACATCTTCAGTGATGTTCCTGGAATCATCGGATGTTTCGGGTCTTTCAACATCATACAGTCTCCTCCAGGTGACCCAGCTGGGGCTGATCAGACCCCAGCTTGTGTCCAGATGGCTAGCTACTTATGAATCCATGGCTCCCTTCTTTTGAGCCACAGCCATCTTGAGGCCCTCTCTGCCGCATCAGTGGTACTGCGGATGGCTCTCCTCTTCCTCTCTCCCTCGATGCCCAAAATGCTGAAGGCTCTAACTAAAGAACGTGCTAGGAATCCCCTACAACCAACCTCCACTGGGAGACACCTCGCTCTCCATCCAGTTCTTTGGTTCTTTGAGTAAGATGTTTTGGAGCCTTCCTTGTCCTCTTCTCCGAACCGTACAGCTGCGATACTGACAATAATTGTTGTCATGGCTTGCAGCTTCCTATCAACCCCTCCCTTCGCCGTTGCCTCCAGAATTTGGTTAGCATCTTCATCAAACTGTTTCCACAGTGAAGTCATGTTAGCTGCAGGCCATTTGATCCGTCTCCTGTTAGACTTCATGTTAGAGGGATTAGTTTGCAACACTTGGAGGTTCCAGGCACTATGGGGTGACTCCGGGCCTGGACCCTCCGTCGTCTCACCAGGTTGGACACCTACACATTGTGCTGCTCCTGCTTCCACCAAACACTTCATCCTCGCTTGGTGGATCTTCAAGCCACGATCGTTCTTGCAGATTTTGCCACATACACACTGCTTCCTCATCATCGTTTGTTCATTGCCTGGGTCTGAAGTCGTTGTGTCCATCGGACTGGGGTGCTAATCCCCCCGCCCTCTCAGGCACCCCTGGGGGTATCTTTTCCTTAGATTCTTTGTAGCTTTTGTGGGGGTTCTCCTTTCAGAGGACACAGATTGCGTTGCCAGCCCGTTCTGCCCTGGTTGCCGTCTCTCCAGGCTGTCACTGACTCTCCAGTCGTCACCACTCTTTTCTTTCCTAATAAATAGGAAGAAAGTTAAAATCACCCGCTGTCCCAACCTAAACACTAGAAATTCTACAGATACTGGAAATCCAGAGTAACACATAAAAAATCCTGGGGGAATTCATGAGGTCAGGTTTTCCTATGAAATGGAATAAAGCGTCAATGCTTCAGATCAAGTCCATGCATCAGGACCCTTCATGAATCCATTGACTGTTTATTTCTTCTGCAGTTGCTGCCTTCCCTACTGAGTTACTCTTGCATCTTGTATGTGTTAGTGTATCTACCTTATATTTCTTGCAACTGTCTGCTATCTCCCTATGAATTTGTTTGTCCAAATCCTGCTGACTATTAGAAACTCTATAAAGTCCCATTAACATGATCATCCATTTTTTATTCCACAGATTCATGAAAATTGCCTTGGCAGATGAGCCTTCTGTATGTCATCTGAGAATTGCTATGACATTATCTCTGATGAGTAATTTGAGCACTCCCTGCTGCTTTAATACCTCTTTCTCTGACATGTCTAAATCAGCAGAATGCCAGAACATTGGGCTGTTAGACTTCCCCGTCATGTAACCATGTCTCAATAATGATTTCAACATCGTAAGTCCACACATGGATCCATGCTCCATGTGCATCAGCCTTACCTACAACCGTCCTTGTCTTGCAATAGTTGCAACTCAGAACCTTTATCCACCCTGCTCAATCTTGCAGTTTCCATCTCTGCTTAAAAACGATAAATGCCGCAGATGCCGGAAATCCAATGCAACATCCACAAAATATTTCCTTGTAGTCATGACATCTCTTTTTTCCACAACCACTTGATTGTTGTCCTGCCACTCTGGATGCCATCCATCTTAAACATTACTTTGAACACTTCCGAACAGGATTAGCAAACCTTCCTGTAAGGATATTGGTTGCTCTCTAGTTTGGGTAAAAACTGTCAGATTTGCAGAGATCCCATCTGCCCTGGAATGGAGTTCAGTGATCGAAAAACTCTGAAGCCCTCTCCAATGCACCATCTGCTTAGTCACATGTTTCTTTCTTTTTAATTCTTTTTATTAATTATTATTGAAAATCAACAAAAATACATTGAAGTAGTCAAATCAACATATTAATATATACAGTACGAGTTAACCTGTCAAATAACTGATTAACCAAGCTAAACAGTATACCAATAACAATAAGAAAAGACAAAATGTTAAAACTATTATTTTTTTGGAAAAAAGAAAGAAGGAAAAAGGAACCCCTCTCAACTTAAAAATGAACAAAAAAAAAACATTGGGAGCACAACCCCGGAGATATACGCCATACAAGCTTCCATAGAAGAAAAACATCCATCTGCCAACCAAAACCAATTACACAGGAATCAGATGGGGACCACCTTAATTAACTCAGATGAAATGGTCGCAGCGGGCTAAAGAACACCACCTTTTCTCAAAGTCAAATCGAGGACAAAAGTTCGACTTCTAATTTTCTCCAAACTAAGACATAACATCACCTGAGAGAACCATTGTTCAAAGTGGGAGCAGAGGCATCTTTCCATTTCAATAAAATAGTCCTTCAGGCCAATAATGTGACAAATGCAATTACACGTTCGTCTGATATAGAAATACCGTGAATATATTGAGGAATTATACCGAACAAAACTGTCAACTTATAAATCACATGTTAAACTGCACTGTCTTCCTTATTTTTTACCTCACTGCAATGGACAGCTTCGTGCAACCGCTATCTTGGAGGTCCTGTCTTTTAATTTCGTACCTTATTCCCTGAACTCATTTTGCAAGTCCTTCTCACGTTTCCTGCTTATATCATTGGTATCATATGTACCATGACTTATCGCTTCTCACCCTCCCCCTTAAGATGGCTATGGACTCAATTCAAGATATCTCTGATCATCTATACCTGGGAGGCAATATAACATCCAAGAGTCTTTTCTTGTCTCAGGTCGTCCTGCCTGTTTCACTAACCAGTGCCAACTAATGACCTCCATCACTACTACTAGCCTCTTCTTCCTCCCCCACCCACCTTCCTTTCTGAACCAAAGAGACATACTGAATGCCGAGACCACTGACCACTGTGGTAGGTCATCCCCCTAACACTATATAAAATGATAGACTTATTGAGGGGGAATGCCCACAGGGGCATTCTGCACTGTCTGCCAATACCCCTTCCCTTTCTTCAGGATCACCCAGCTACCTCTTTCCAGCAACACTATCTCCCTGTAACTCCTATGAGCCCCTCAATTTTCTGAATGATCTGAACGTCATCTCGCATCAGCTCCAATTCCCTAATACGGTTTGTAAATGTGGATGCACTTATCACAGGTATAGACATCTCCCTAACTTCCACATCATGCAAGAGAAGCACACCACTGCTCTAGCTTCTATTCCCACTGGTCTCTCTGTATAACAATGAAGAAAGAATTTAGAAGAACTTAAACTTGTAGAAGTTTATGAAATCATGAGGGGTATAGACGGGTCATAGCCTGTTCCCCAGGATTGGAGAGACAAAAACTAGAGGACACTGATACAAGATAATAGAGAAGAGATTTAAAAGAGACCTTAAAGGTAATTTCTTTATACAAAGGATAGTGAGCTGCCTGAGGAAGTGGTTGAGATGGTGCATTTGTAATATTAAAATGTATTTGCATAGGTAAATGGAAGGAAAGGGTTTGAAGGACTCTGACTCAAATGCAGCAGCTGGAACTAGCAGGGAGGATGCTGTGGCCAGCATGGCCGATTGGGGCCAAAGGCCTATATCCAGGCTCTATTACTCAATTGTTCTATGAAATAAAAAACGTGAAATCCTTAAAATACTCATATGGACAGATGGCATTGGTGTAAAGAGAAACAGAGTTAAGGAAGGTCAAAGAAAGCATAAAAGCAAAATAGAGATAGGAAGTCTGCAAAAGGACTAGGACAGATTAGGAGAATGGACAAAAAGTGGCAGATGGAACACAGTGTAGGGAAGTGTATGGCCATGCACTTTGGTAGAAGGAATAAAGGCACAGAATATTCTCTGAAGAGAGGGAGAAAGCAGAAGACTTGAGAGTTCTGGTGCAGGATTCCCTAAAGGTTAACTTGCTGTTTGAGTCAGTAGTGGAGAAGACAAATGGAATGACAGTAATCATTTCGAGGGGTCTGGATGATCAGAATAGAATGGGAATCAGGTTTAATATCATTGACATATGTCGTGGATTTTGTTATTTTGCAGCTGCAGTACAGTGCAATATATCATAAAAACTATAAATTACAATAAGATACATATTAAATTAAATAAGTAGAGAAAAAGAGAGCAAAGCAAAAGAAAATATTGAGGTAGTACATGTGGATTCATTGTCCATTCAGAAATCTAATCAATAAAAAAATCGTAACGTTGAGTATTTGAGAGATTGGTAGACTATATATGGAGTATTGTGAGTAATTTTGGCTCCATATCCGAGAAAGAATGTCCTGGCATTGGAGACGGTGCGGAGGAGGTTTAAGAGAATGGTTCCAGGAATGAAAGGGTTATCACATAAGGAACGTTTGATGGTACCCGGCCTGTTCTCGCTGGAGCCAAGAAGACGAAAGGATATCTCTTTGAGCCCTACTGAATATGCAGACTGGGAGATCGTTTCGCTGAACACCTACGCTCTGTCCGCCCAAGAAAGCAGGATCTCCCAGTAGCTACACATTTTATTTCCACGTCCCATTCGCATTCTGATATGTCTATCCACGGCCTCCTCTACTGTAAAGATGAAGCCACACTCAGGTTGGAGGAACAACACCTTATATTCCGTCTGGGTAGCCTCCAACCTGATGGCATGAACATTGACTTCTCAATCTTCCGCTAACGCCCCACCTCCCCCTCCTACCCCAACCGTTATTTATTTATTTATATACACACTTTATTTTTTTCTCTCTCTCCTTCTTCTCCCTCTGTCCCTCTCACTATACCCCTTCACAAATAAACAAATTAGATATCGTCCTTTCAAATTTCACAGCGGAAGCCAATGTAAAGTAATATTTACTTACAGGTTCTGCCCAGGTGGAATAATTAAACCCACCTTAATAGGGAAAGATGAACAGAATCACAGACATGGCACAGATGGCATTCGGTTCATCAAACATCCCACCCAACGGAACGTACACGGAATTCGGTCGCGGCGACGGGGGCGGATGCGAGACAGGTCCAGGGTCGGTACTTTCAGAGCGCGTGTGGGGAGAATATCGCTCTCCTTGTTCTGTCACAGACTCCGGAGACAAAAGATTAGACAAAGTGAAGGTCAAGACGGAGAAACCGGGGGTGTCTGTGAGAATTATCTCCATGTACTCCTGACGTCTGAAGGCGCCGAGCAACACCCCAACCCACCTTTTCCCGTCCGCCGCTCTGAAACCACTTGCTCCAACTGTGGTGTTCGTCGGGAAATTTCGGGAATGTCACAAAACATCGATAAAGGGAGGATAAATATTTTAAATATGTTGACGTGTAACTGAAAAGACAACTGGCAGGAGATGACTAATTTGGGGAAAGTTTTGTGATGGACCGGTACCAGATCGGTTAGCGTAGAGCCAGCGACCAAGGTTAAATTCCATCGTTGTCCTGAAAGGAATTTCTACATTCTCCTGTGACCGCGTGGATTTCTTCCGACTCCTCCGGTTTCCTCCTATGTTCACAAGACGTAAGGATTAGTAGGCGCCCAAAGCAACATACACAAAATGCTGGAGGAACTCAGCAGGCCAAGCAGCATTTATGGAAAAGAGTAACTAGTCGACGTTTCGGGCGAAACCCTTTTTCAGGACTGGAAAGGAAGGGGAGAGTGTCAGCGTGAAAAGTCATTCAGCATCTGCAAAATTTCTCCTGTTTGCGGGTTAGTAGGTTCACTGATCACATTGATAGAATTGGATGGCCCAGGCTTGTTGACCCCGAAAGGCCTGTTATCGTGATGGATTTATTCACGTTAAGCGAGAGCAAGTTCGAAACCCAAAAAAAATCGTCCAATGAACTGCTGTGCAATTCTAACAAAATCTCATTTTATGCAGAGGAAATAATAGTGTTGTGTTCAAATGGGGTTGGAAGGCGTGGTCTGTGACACGTTGAGAGAAAGTGGGACGTGAAGCGTGCTGTTATTTATAACTAGCCAGACCACGTCTAAATCCGTGTCAAATACAGTCACAACTCGACAAACACCATGCGGCTGGGTTGCGTGGCTTTTGTGATACTTTTCCTCCGTTAGTTGATTGATTTTCATCCGTTTAGTCTCTGTTTGTTTCAGACTTTTAAACACGTTATGACTTTGATTTCTGTTTCCACAGGCAGATGTCTCGGTGCTGAATTGATACAGTCTCCGATGTCCATCACCAGAAATGTGGGCAAACGTGCCGACATGAGCTGCGATCTGGGGTCAGCGAATACGGACTATATCCACTGGTACCGGCAGCCAGATGGGCAACGCCCGGTCAGGATCCTCTATTACAATAATGGGGGCATCGTACGCGAAGCTGGAATTGATAACCGATTTACAGCGTACAATGCTGGACCAAAGCAGAATATGCTAACTGTGACCCGTCTCGAGAAAGAGGATTCCGGCATCTATTACTGTGCCTTTTGGGACCCACAGAGTTAAAGTGCAACCGGAGCTGCTGACAAAAACTCTTCCTCAGGGTAGAGGTCACACGAATCTTTTCCGACTCAGCAAATTCGCGGATTACGCCATAAATGCCATCACTTTTCTTCGGATAAAGAACTCTATCCAATTCCACGAAAGTTACCCGATCAGCCTTAGCGAGAGTCTATTAATTTACTCCCGTCGCTCGGGAACAGTAAATTGAGAGAATATTTCCGCAGGGTAAGAGAACCCAAACTAGAGACGATAGATTTAAAGTGAGCGGGGAAAGATCTGTAAGAGAACTGTGTGGTAGGTTCTTCAGGGAAAGGGCGGTGGACACAGGCAACAAGCTGCCAGTGAAAGAGTTAGAGGCAGGAACCATCCTGCCATCAAGAGATTTAAAAGTAATTTGGGCATTTACATGGATAAGAAAGGTTCAGATAAATACGGGTTAAATGCAGGTGATCAGTAAGGACGAGTTAGGCTGAAGGGCCTGATTCTGTGCTATTGAGCTCAATGGCCCTTAGAATTGTTTTAAATCACTACACGGTCACCAGTCAGACTCCTTTATTCCGTGGTAGACAGTCCCAACATATCCGATCTCTGTAACTAAAATCCTCCAATCCCAGAAACATACTTGTGAATCTTTTCTGCGTCCTCTCTAGTTCAATCACACACAAATAATTAAGCAATAAATACTGAGGAAATGAGGTGAATATCCTTGACAGTGAGCCCATATATTGTGGGAAAATTTCAGTGATGTGGCAACTGAAGTTACACAATTTGGTTCAAGAGCCTGATTGTGGAGGGGTAATACCTGTTCCTGAACCTGGTGGTGTAGTTCTGAGGCTCCTGTACGTACTTCCTGATGGGAGCAGTGAGAGGGGAGCATGGTCTGCAATGTGGGGGAGGGGTGGGGTGTCTGGCGTTTCTGATGACGGATGTTGCTTTCCTTAAAACATCACTTCTTAAACATTTCCTCGCTGTGGATGTAAGTGATACTGGACTTTAGTCACTGAGGCAGGTTACCATGTTCTACTGAGGCACCAGAATAAGTAAAGTCTGATTGAAGCAGATTTGGTACATCAGGCAAAGAGACAGGTTAAAGATCAGTGAACAGTCCAGCCAGTTGATTAACACTGGTCTGTAGTATTTCGCCAGGTATCATGTCTGGGCTGGATGATATTCCTGAAGGCTGCCAGTACATCAGCCTCAGAGACTAAAATCACTCGATTCTGGCGCTGTGAATGTTTGTTTTGGTTCCTCCATGTTTTGACGGTCGAAGCAAGCACAGACGGCATTGCGTTCATCTGGAAGTGAGCCCTGTTGTCACCTTTGTCACTTGATTTTACTTCATAAGAAGTGATAGCATTCATGCCCTGCCACAACTATTGACTATCCGTTGTTGATTCAGGTTTAGTCTGGCAAATAAGGAGTCTTTGCCCATAAGGAGGCTTTCCAGAGAATGTACCAGAACCTCTTGTAAGTTTATTGGTCACCAGACTTGAATGCCTCTGACCTGGCCCTCAGCAAATTGCTGATTTTATGGTTCATACAAGGCTTCTGTCGGGAAAAGACTCTGAATGATTTTCTGGGGAGACACTCGTTTACAACTGTTATTCTGAAGTCGATAATGTAGGTGCCCATTGAACCTACATGGTGCAGGTGTATTTATTCAGATCCATAGATGTGTCCTTGACAATGGCCCAGACCATTCGAAGGAATACCGTATAGAAATAACCACTCCCTCAACCAACTCATCGTTGTCCTTTTCTCTACAGATTATATCCAGTTCCTTGATTTGCCTCCCTCATTGCTTGACCTATCCCTCACACGGATATTGGCTTTTAATGAATAATGTGCAAAGGCACCCTGGGCCCTCTGAACATACACACCTTGCAAACTCCCATCATTCGAAAGAAAGTTACGATTAAACGGGATAGGATGACATCATATTTTCCACTATTCACCTTCAGCATCAAAAATTCCTTTGGATACTACAGTGGGGGGTGGCGGAAGAATGACCTATCAGTGCACAGCAGCAGCAGTCAGCCCAGTGGCAGTATGGCCGGCTCTGTGGCTCAGCAAGGAAGGGTAAAATCAGGTAGAGAGATAGTGATAGCAGACTCAGTAAATGGGACTGGACAAGAGATTTGAGGGCCGTGACAAAGACGCAGAATGGTGTGCTTATTGGTTCCTCTCCAGTTTGGGTGAAAAGTGTCCTCTTTGCAGAGATCCCACCTGCCCTGGAATGGAGTTCAGTGATCCAGAAACTCTGAAGCCCTCTCCCATGCACCATCTGCTGAATCACATGTTTCTTTCTTTTGAAATCTTTTTATTAATAATTACTGAAAATCAACAGAAATTACATTAAATTAGTCAAATCAACATATCAATATATACAATGAGAGTTAAACTATCAAATAACTGATTAACCAAGCTAAACAGTATACCAATAATAATAAGAAAAGACAAAATGTTAAAACTATTTCTTTTTGGGAAAGAAGAAAGAAGGAAAAAAGGAACCTCTACTAGGTAAAACAGAAAAAAAATCCCTACACCCCAAAAAAAAACAAGAAAAAAAACCATTGGGAGCACAACCCCAGAGCTATACGCCATGCAAGCTTCCATAAAATAAAAACATCAATCTGCCAACCAAAACCAATTACACAAGAATCAGATGGCGACCACCTTAATTAACTCAGATCAAATGGTCGTTGCGGGAAAAAGAACCCACCTTTTCTCAAAGTCAAATCGAGGATCAAAAGTTTGACTTCTAATTTTCTCCAAACTAAGATATAACATCACCTGAGAGAACCATTGTATCAAAGTGGGAGCAGGGGCCTCTTTCCATTTCAATAAAATTGCCCTTCGGCCAATAATGTGACAAATGCAATTACACGTTCGTCTGATATGGAAATACCGTGAATATATTGAGGAAATATACCGATCAAAACTGTCAGTTTATAAGTCATATGTTAAACTGCACAGTCTTCCTTATTTTTTACCTCACTACAATGAATAGCTTCATACAATCTCCATCTTGGAGGTCCTGTCTTTTAACTTCGTACCTTATTCCCTAAACTCATTTTGCAAGTTCTCGTCATGTTTCCTGCTTATATCATTGGTATCAATATGTACCATGACTTTATCGCTTCTCACCCTCTCCCTTAAGATGGCTATGGTCAATTCAAGATATCTCTGATCCTCTATACCTGGGAGGCAATATACCATCCAAGAGTCTTTTCTTGTCTCAGGTCATCCTGTCTGTTTCACTAACCAGTGCCGACCAATGACCTCCATCACTACTACTGCCCGCTTCTTCCTCCCCCACCCACCTTCCTTTCTGAACCAAAGAGACATACTGATTGCCAAGACCACAGACCACTGTGATAGGTCATCTCCCTAAAACTATATAAAATGCTACATTTGTTGAGGGGAAAGGCCACAGGGGTATTCTGCACTGTCTGCCAATACCCCTTCTGTCACAGTGGCGGGGGCATAGGGAGCAAGGGTGGACCCAAATGCAAGACACATCTTGTGAGGTTAATTAAATTTAGTTTATTGTTCGATATCAGGAGAGCTAGGTAGGAGCAGGAGTGGCGAACTGGACAAGGACTGAGGACTACAACTAGGCTGGGACCAAGAGTCTGGGCTAGGACTCGGAATCGGGTCCCAGAACTAGAGGAGACATGAAGAGGCTAGGGTATGGACTCTGAGCCCAAGACTGGGCAAGGACCCAGTACCTGGGTCTTGCCTCGAGCTCGGACCCCAGAACCAGGAATGGCTAGGGAGAGGAGGAACATGGGAACACAGAGCCTTGGTCTCAGGAGAGCAGGTACATGGAACCATGGACACATACACAGAACACAGAGTCGGGACCCCTCCTTGGGTACAGGACATAGGGCCGGGACTCATGACCCTCCGCGAGGCAACGGCAAGACGGCCTGACTTACCCAACGGAGGCGAGGACAAGACAAGACAGAACATGACCCCCTGCGGGGCAACGGCAAGACGACCTGACCTACCCCACGGAGGCGAGGACAGGACAAGACAAAACATGACCCCCCACGGAGCAACGGCAAGATGGCCTGACTTACCCCACGGAGGCAAGGGCAAGACAGGACAAGACCAACACGAATGAACACCAGACAGTACCTATCTAGCTCCGGCGATGGAACTAGACTGAAGTGCAGGCGGGGGCTGCAGACGAGAGCTAGAGGCGAGAGGGGAAGAGAAAGGATTCAAACAAGGGGGTAGGACAGGAATCACAGACCGCCAGGGACAGGACTTGACTCAGAGCTGGGAAGCCACCAGGGCAAAGACTTGACTTGGTGCTTGAATGCCGCCAGGGACAGGACTTGACTTGGTGCTAGAATGCCACCAGGTCCAGGCCTTGACTTGGTGCTAGAATGCTGCCAGAGAAAAGACTTGACTTGGTGCTAGAATGCGGCCAGGGTAGGGCTTGACTTGGTGCTAGAATGCCGCCGGGTAAGGCCTTGACTTAGTGCTAGAATGCCACAGGAGCCAGGACTTGACTTGGAGCCTCCGGGTAGTGGCGAGCTCTCGAATCAGCCCGGGAACAGTAGACAGCGGTTCTTGATTAACTGACGGAACCACCTCGTTGAGGAAACTTTGCAGGCTCGCTTTGGTCTCGCTGTATAACAATAAAGAAAGAAGTTTGAAGAACTTAAACTTGTAGAAGTTTATAATATCATGAGGGGTATAGACGGGTCAGAGCCTCTTCGCCAGGACTGGAGAGACAAAAACTAGGGGACGCTGATACAAGATAGCACAGAAGAGCGTTAAAGGAGATCTAAAAGATAATTTCTTTATGCAAAGGATAGTGAGCTGCCTGAGGAAGTGGTTGAGATGGTACATTTGTAATGTTTAAGATGTATTTGCATAGGTAAATGGAAGGAAAGGGCCTGAAGGACTATGACTCAAATGCAGCAGCTGGAACTAGCAGAGAGGATGCTGTGGCCAGCATAGATGATTGGGGCTGAAGGGCCTATATCCAGGCTCTGTTACTCAATGACTCTATGAAATAAATTCATAAAATGCTTAAAATACTCATATGGACAGATGGCATCTGTGTAAAGAGAAACAGAGTTAAGGGAGGTCAAAGATAGCATGAAAGCAAAATAGAGGGCAGGAAGTCTGTAAAAGGACTAGAATAGATTAGGAAAATGGACAAAAAAGTGGCAGATGGAACACAGTGTAGGGAAGTGTATGGCCATGCACTTTGGTAGAAGGAATAAGGACATAAAATATTCTCTGAAGAGAGGGAGAATGCAGAAACCGAATGTGCAAGAAGACTTGCGAGTTCTCGTGCAGGATTCCCGAAAGACTAACTTGCTGTTTGAGTTGGTAGTGGAAAAGGCAAGTGCAATGACAGCAATCATTTCGAGGGGTCTGAAATATAATCAGAATAGAATGGGAATCACGCTTTATATCACTGACATCGGTCGTGGAATTTGTTATTTTGCAACTGCAGAACAGTGCAAAATACAATAAAAACTATAAATTACAATAAGATATATAGTAAATTAAATAAGTAGAGAAAAAGAGAGCAAAGCAAAAGAAAATATTGAGGTAGTACATGTGGATTCATTGTCCATTCAGAAATCTAATCAATAAAAAATCGCAACGTTGAGTATTTGAGAGATCGGTAGACTATATATGGAGTATTGTGAGTAATTCTGGGCTCCATATCCGAAAAAGAATGTCCTGGCATTGGAGACGGTGCAGAGAAGGTTTAAGAGAATGGTTCCAGGAATGAAACGGTTATCACATAAGGAAAGTTTGATGGTTCCCGGCCTGTTCCCGCGGGAGCCTGGAAGACTGAGGGATATCTCTTTGAACCCTACTGAATATGCAGACTGGGAGATCGTTTCGCTGAACTCCTACGCTCTGTGCGCCAGAGAAAGCAGGATTTCCCAGTAGCCACACATTTTAATTCCACGTCCCATTCCCATTCTGATATGTCTATCCACGGCATCCTCTACTGTAAAGATGAAGCCACACTCAGGTTGGAGGAACAACACCTTATATTCCGTCTGGGGAGCCTCCAACCTGATGGCATGAACATTGACTTCTCAAACTTCCGCTAATGCCCCACCTCCCCCTCGTACCCCATCCGTTATTTATTTATTTATATACACACTTTATTTTTCTCTCTCTGTCCCTCTCACTATACCGCATGCCCATCCTCTGGACTTCCCCCTCCCCCTTTTCTTTCTCCCTAGTCCTCCTGTCCCATGATCCTCTCATATCCCTTTTACCAATCAACTGTCCAGCTCTTGGCTCCATCCCTCCCGGTCCTGTCTTCTCCTATCATTTCGGATCTCCCCCTCCTCCTCCCACTTTCTAATCTCTTACTATCTCTTCTTTCAGTTCATCCTGACGAAGGTTCTCGGCCCGAAACGTTGACTGCACCTCTTCCTGGAG
Organism: Mobula birostris; assembly: GCF_030028105.1. Lineage (NCBI taxonomy): Eukaryota > Metazoa > Chordata > Chondrichthyes > Myliobatiformes > Myliobatidae > Mobula > Mobula birostris. The sequence goes on along the minus strand of NC_092370.1, from coordinate 113,864,767 downwards.
ATGCTGCCTGGCCTGCTGCGTTCATCAGCAACTTTTATGTGTGTTGCTTGAATATGTAAAGGCCTGGGCGATGAGAGGATTTTTCCAGTAGTGGGGGAGTCCAGGACCAAAGGGCACAGACACATAATTCAATATCATTTCAGAACAGAGATGAGGAGGAATTTCTGAGAATCTGTGAAATTCATTGCCACAAACTGCTTTGGAGGCCAAGTTATTGTGTTTATTAAAGCCGAGGCCGATAGGTATTTGATTAGCTATGGTGTCAAAAGTTACTCGGAGAAAACAAAAGAAATAGTTCTGAAAGGGAAAGGTAATCGATTAACCTAACCTGTCCTAAAGGAGTTATGGGAAGAAGATGTTAACGAATGAGTTGATTTCAGGAGAAGGTTTACAACTAGGACTTGGTTAGTTATAGCACTTGGAAGTTTACAGCGACAGGAAAGAAGGTCATGGGAACTCAATAAAGGACGTACACTGCCCAGGCAGGCACCGCGGTAACGTAGCGATTAGTGCGACGCTATTACAGCTCCGGGTTGTGAACTGTTCCGTGATTAGGTTAGGATTAATAGGTTTGTCGGGGGTGATTGGGCCTACTTCCTGATGTATCGTTAAATAGACAAATTAGACATCGTCTTTACAAATATCACAGCGCAAGCCAATGTAAAGTACTATTTAATGACAGGTGCCACCCATTTGGAATAATTAAAACCACGTTAATAGGGAAAGATGAACAGATTCACAGACATGGTGCTGATGGCATTCGGTTCATCAAACATCCCACCCAACGGAACGTACACGGAATACGGTCGCAGCGACGGTGGCGGATGCGAGACAGGTCCATGGTCAGCACTTTAAGAGCGCGTCTGGGGAGGAAATCGCTCTCCTTGCTCTGTCACAGACTCCGGAGACAAAAGATTAGTGAAAGTGAAGGTCAAGATGGAGAAACAGGGAGTGTCTGTGAGAATTATCTCCATGTACTCCTGACGTCTGAAGGCGCAGAGCAGCAACCCAACTCACCTCCCCCGTCCGCCGCTCCAACTGTGGTGTTCCGCAGGAAATTTCGGGAATGTCACAAAATATAGAGAAAGGGAGGATAAATATTTTAAATATGTTGAAAGAATTGAAAAGACAACTGGCAGGAGATGACTAATTCGGGGAAAGTTTTGGGACGGACCGGTACCGGATCGGTTAGTGCAACGCTATTATAGCGCCAGCAACCCAGGTTAAATTCCGTCATTGTCCTGAAAGGAATTTGTACGTTCTTCCTGTGACCGCGTGGATTTCCTCCCACGTTCACAAGACGTAAGGATTAGTAGGCGCCCAAAACAACATACACAAAATGATGGAGGAACTCAGCAGGCCAAGCAGCAATTATGGAAAAGAGAAAATAGTCGACGTTTCGGGCCGAAACCCTTTTTCAGGACTGGAAAAGAAGGGGAAATCCTTCAACATCTGCAAAACTTCTCCTGTTTGCGGGTTAGTAGGTTAATTGATCACATTGATGGAATTGGGTGGCCCGGGCATGTTGGCCCCGAAAGGCCTGTTACCGTGACGGATTTCTTCATGTTAAGCGAGAGCAAGTTCAAACCCCAACAAAATCGTCCAATGAACTGCTGTGCAATTCTAACAAAATCTCAATTTATGCAAAGGAACTAATCGTGTGTCGTTTTCAAATGGGGTTGGAAGGCGTGGTCGGTGACACGTTGAGAGAAAGTGGGACGTAAAGCGCGCTGTTATTTATAACTGGCCAGGCCACGTCTAAATCCGTGTCAAATACAGTCACAACTCGACAAACACCATGCGGCTGGGTTGCGTGGCTTTTGTGATACTTTTCCTCCGTTAGTTGATTGATTTTCATCCATTTACCCTCTGTTTGTTTCAGACTTTGAAACACGTTATGACATTGTTTTCTGTTTCCACAGGCAGATGTCTCGGTGCTGAATTGATACAGTCTCGGATGTCCATCACCACAACGGTGGGCAATCGTGCCCTCATGAGCTGCGATCTGGTCACAGCGAACACAGACGCAATCCACTGGTACCGGCAGCCAGATGGGCAACGCCCGGTCTGGATCCTCTATTACAGTAATGGGGTCAACGTACGCGAAAATGGAATTGATGACAGATTTACAGCGAGAAATGTTGTACAAAAGCAGTATATTCTAACTGTGTCCCGTCTCCAGAAAGAGGACTCCGGCACCTATTACTGTGCCTATTGGGACCCACAGAGTTAAACTACAACCGGAGCTGCTGACAAAAACTCTTCCTCAGCGTAGAGGTCACACGAATCATTTCCGACTCAGCGAATTCGCAGCTTATGCCATAAGTGCCATCACCTTTCTTTGGATGAAGAAATCTATCCAATTCCACGGAAGTTACCCGATCAGCCTCATCGACAGTCTATTAATTTACACCCGTCGCTCGAAACAGTGAATTGGCAGAATATTTCCGCAGAGTACCAGAGCCCAAACTAGAGACGATAGCTTTAAAGTGAGCAGGGAAAGATCTGTGTGGTAGGTTCTTCAGAGAAAGGGCGGTGGGCACAGACAACAAGCTGCCAGAGGAGGAGTTAGAGGCAGGAATCATTCACAGATTTAAGAGTCATTTGGGCATCTACATGGATAAGAAAGGTTCCGAGAAATACGGGTTAAATGCAGGTAAACGGGACTGGTTTACGTGGGTACCTTGCTCGGTAAAGACGAGTTAGGCTGAAGGGCCTGATTCTGTGCTGTAGAGATCAATGCCCCTTAGAATTGTTTTAAATCTCTGTACGGTCGCCAGTCAGACTCCTTTATTCCGTGGAAAACAGTCCCAACATATCCGATCTCTATAACTAAAATCCTTCAATCTCAGAAATATACTTGTAAATCTTTTCTGCGTCCACTCTAGTTCAATCACACACAAATAATTAAGCAATAAATACTGAGGAAATGAAGTAAATATACTTCGCAGTGAGCCCATATGTTGTTGGAACATTTTAGTGATGTAGCAATTGAAGTTATATCATTTGGTTCAAGAGCCTGATTGTGGAGGGGTAATACCTGTTTCTGAACCTGGTGGTGTAGTTCTGAGGCTCCTGTCGGTACTTCCTGATGGGAGCAGTGAGAGGAGAGCATGATCTGCAATGTGGGGGAGGGGTGGGTGTGTGGCGTTTCTGATGACGGAAGTTGCTTTCCTTAAAACATCACTTCTTAAAACATTTCCTCACTGTGGATGTAAGTGATACTGGACTTTAGTCATTGGGGCAGGTTACCATGTTCTTCTGAGGCACCAGAATCAGAGAAGTCTGATTGAAGCAGATGGGTGCATCAGACATAGAGACAGGTTAAAGATCAGTGAACAGTCCCACCAGTTGATTAGCACTGGTCTACAGTACTTGGCCAAGTATCATGTCTGGGCTGGATGATTTTCATGGGTTCATCTTTCAGAAGGCTGCCCGTACATCAGCCTCGGAGACTAAAATCACTCGATCATCTGGCGCTGTGAGTGTTTGTGATGGTTCCTCCATGTTTTGATGGTCAAAGGAAGCACAGACGGCATTGCGTTCATCTAGAAGTGAGCCCTGTTGTCACCTTTGTCACTTGATTTTACTTCATAAGAAGTGATTGCATTCAAACCCTGCCACTACTATTGACTATCCTTTGTTGATTCGGGTTTAGTCTGGCAAATAAGGAGCCTTTGCCCATAAGGAGGCTTTTCAGAGAATGTACCAGGACCTCTTGTAGCTTTATTGGTCACCAGACTTGAATGCCTCTGGTCTGACCCTCAGCAAATTGCTGATTTCATGGTTCATACAAGGCTTCTGGCTGGAGAAGACTCTGAATGAGTTTGTCAGGAGACACTCCTCTAAAACTATTTTTCTCACATCTCTGATGTAGGTGTCCAGTGAACCTACATGGTGTAGGTGTATTTATTCAGATCCATAGAGGTGTCCTTGAAAATGGCCCAGACCACTCAAAGGAATTCCATATAGCAATAACCACTCATATGCCTCCCTCGACCACCTCGTTGTTGACCTTATCTCTGGAGATTATATCCAGTTCTTTGATTTTCCTCCCTCATAGCTTGACCTATCCCTCATACGGATATTGGCTTTCAGTGAATAATGTGCAAAGGCACCATGTGCCCTCTGAACATACACACCTTGCAAACTCCCATCATTTGAAAGAAAGCTACTATTAAACGGGATAGGATGACATCATATTTTCTAATATTCATTCACTTGAGCAACAAATATTCCTTTGGATATGACAGTGGGGGATGGGGGAAGAATGACCTGTCAGTGCACAGCAGCTGCAGCCAGGCCAGTGGCAGTTTGGCCGGCTCTGTGGCTCAGCAGGGAAGGGTAAAATCAGGTAGAGAGATAGTGATAGGAGACTCAGTAACTAGGGATTGAACAAGAGATTTGGTGGCCGCGACAAAGACGCAGAATGGTGTGCTGCCTCCCAGGTGCAAGGATTAAGTAGGTGTCAGAGCAGCTGCAGAAGAGGTAGGGTAACCAGACATAGGCCGAGATGTACATTGACACCAATAACATAAGTAAAAACAGGGAGGAGATTTTGCACAGTAAGTATAGGGAGTGCTGGAAGAGGCCACAGAGCATGTGTAATCTCTGGATTACTCCCAGTTCCGCGTGCTAGTTAAGGCAGAAGTAGGATGAATGAGTGGTTGAGGATCTGGTGTAGCGGCAGGGTTTCAGAACATTGGATCATTGGGATCTCATCTAGGGAAGTGTTGCCTTGTACAAAAAAGATCGGTTAAACCTGAACCCAAGGGTTATCAATATCTTTGTGAGTAGGTTTGCTAGAGCTGTTGGAGAAGGTTTAAACTAAGTTACCAGGGGATTGGGAACAGGTGTGACGGGGCTGAGGATGGGGTAGTTGATGCAGCGTGTAGCGAGACTGTGAGAAATGTCAGGCAGATGATACTAAAGTAATGCTCTCTCCTGCCAGTTTAATGTCTCTGAGGTCAACGCCAGTCTAGGTCACATCTTTCCTCGCACAAGCATAGCTGTCCCAGTAATTTGGGGAATAGAAACAGGTGAGAACTGTCAAACAGTCAGATCCAGGCCCAGATCGAGAAGTTCCTAACCAACTGTTTGCCCCTGCCCCTGTGTATTCCTAAATGTTGGTCTGGGGTCACTCTTCCCATCTGGTTGGCCATCCAGGGATTCAACAGACCCTGGAATTCATAAATAGATAATTTACAGTGCAGATTGTTATTAATGAATATGATATAGTTGGGATCACAAAGAAATGGCTCCAGGGTGACCAAGGATGGGAGCACAACGTTCAGGGATATTCAATATTCAGGAGGGATAGACATGAAAGAAAAGGAGGTGAGGTGGCATTGCTGGTTAGAGAGGAGATTAACACAATAGAAAGGAAGGACATAAACCGGGAAGATGTGGAATCGATATGGGTAGAGCTGCATAACACTAAGGGGCAGAAAACACTGGTGGGAGTTGTGTACAGGCCACCTAACAGTAGTAGTGAGGTTGGGGATGGCATTAAACAAGAAATTAGAAATGTGTGCAATAAAGGAACAGCAGTTATAATGGGTGACTTCAATCTACATGTAGATTGGGTGAACCAATTTGGTAAGGGTGCTGAGGAAGAGGATTTCTTGGAATGTACGCTGGATGGTTTTTTGATCCAACATGTCAAGGAGCCAACGAGAGAGCAGGCTATTCGAGACTGGGTATTGAGCAATGAGGAAGGGTTAATTAGTAATCTTGTCGTGAGAGGCCCCTTAGGTAAGAGTGACCATAATATGGTGGAATTCTTCATTAAGATGGAGAGTGACATAGTTAATTCAGAAACAAAGCTTCTGAACTTAAAGAAGGGTAACTTTGAAGGTATGAGACGTGAATTAGCTAAGATAGACTGGCAAATGACACTTAAAGGGTTGACGGTGGATATGCAATGGCAAGCATTTAAAGATCGCATGGATGAACTACAACAATTGTTCATCCCAGTTTGGCAAAAGAATAAATCAAGGAAGGTAGTGCACCCGTGGCTGACAGGGGAAATTAGGGACAGTATCAATTCCAAAGAAGAAGTATACAAATTAGCCAGAAAAAGTGGCTCACCTGAGGACTGGGAGAAATTCAGAGTTCAGTAGAGGAGGACAAAGGGCTTAATTAGAAAGGGGAAAAAAGATCATGAGAGAAAACTGGCAGGGAACATAAAAACTGACTGTAAAAGCTTTTATAGATATGTGAAAAGAAAAAGATTGGTTAAGACAAATGTAGGTCCCCTACAGACAGAAACAGGTGAATTGATTATGGGGAGCAAGGACATGGCAGACCAATTGAATAATTACTTTGGTTCTGTCTTCACTAAGGAGGACATAAATAATCTTCTGGAAATAGTAGGGGACAGAGGGTCCAGTGAGATGGAGGAACTGAGCGAAATGCATGTTAGTAGGGAAGTGGTGTTAGGTAAATTGAAGGGATTAAAGGCGGATAAATCCCCAGGGCCAGATGGTCTGCATCCCAGAGTGCTTAAGGAAGTAGCCCAAGAAATAGTGGATGCATTAGTGATAATTTTTCAAAACTCTTTAGATTCTCGACTAGTTCCTGAGGATTGGAGGGTGGCTAATGTAACCCCACTTTTTAAAAAAGGAGGGAGAGAGAAACCAGGGAATTATAGACCGGTTAGCCTAACATTGGTGGTGGGGAAACTGCTAGAGTCAGTTATCAAAGATGTGATAACAGCACAATTGGAAAGCGGTGAAATCATCGGACAAAGTCAGCATGGATTTGTGAAAGGAAAATCGTGTCTGACGAATCTCATAGAATTTTTTGAGGATGTAACTAGTAGAGTGGATAGGGGAGAACCAGTGGATGTGGTATATTTGGATTTTCAAAAGGCTTTTGACAAGGTCCCACACAGGAGATTACTGTGCAAACTTAAAGCACACGGTATTGGGGGTAAGGTATTTATGTGGATAGAGAATTGGTTGGCAGTCTGGAAGCAAAGAGTGGGACTAAACGGGACCTTTTCAGAATGGCAGGCGGTGACTAGTGGGGTACCGCAAGGCTCAGTGCTGGGACCCCAGTTGTTTACAATATATATTAATCACTTGGATGAGGGAATTAAATGCAGCATCTCCAAGTTTGCGGATGACACGAAGCTGGGCAGCAGCGTTAGCTGTGAGGAGGATGCTAAGAGGATGCAGGGTGACTTGGAAAGGTTAGGTGAGTGGGCAAATTCATGGCAGATGCAATTTAATGTGGATAAATGTGAAGTTATCCACTTTGGTGGCAAAAACAAGAAAACAGATTATTACCTGAATGGTGGCCGATTAGGAAAGGGGAGGTCCAATGAGACCTGGGTGTCATTATACACCAGTCATTGAAAGTGGGCATGCAGGTACAGCAGGTGGTGAAAAAGGCGAATGGTATGCTGGCATTTATAGCAAGAGGATTTGAGTACAGGAGCAGGGAGGTACTACTGCAGTTGTACAAGGCCTTGGTGAGACCACACCTGGAGTATTGTGTGCAGTTTTGGTCCCCTAATCTGAGGAAAGACATCCTTGCCATAGAGGGAGTACAAAGAAGGTTCAACAGATTGATTCCTGGGATGGCAGGACTTTCATATGATGAAAGACTGGATGAACTAGGCTTATACTCGTTGGAATTTAGAAGATTGAGGGCGGATCTGATTGAAACGTATAAGATCCTAAAGGGATTGGACAGGCTAGATGCAGGAAGATTGTTCCCGATGATGGGGAAGTCCAGAACGAGGGGTCACAGTTTGAGGATAAAGGGGAAGCCTTTTAGGACCGAGATTAGGAAAAACTTCTTCACACAGAGAGCGGTGAATCTGTGAAATTCTCTGCCACAGGAAACAGTTGAGGCCAGTTCATTGGCTATATTTAAGAGGGAGTTAGATATGGCCTTTGTGGCTAAAGGGATCAGGGGGTATGGAGGGAGGGCTGGTGCAAGGTTCTGAGTTGGATGATCAGCCATGATCATACTGAATGGCGGTGCAGGCTCAAAGGGCCGAATGGCCTACTCCTGCACCTATTTTCTATGTTTTCTATGTTACATGGCTGCCTATGTCCCAAGATGTCCACGACTTTGTCTCTCCCTGTCCCATTTGTGCCCAGAACAAGACATCACATCCGCTTCTTGCTCGTTCACTCTATCCACTGCCTGTGCCTCTCTGCCCTAGGTCCAAACTCTCAGTGGATTTCATTACTGGTCTGTGTCCGTCAGATGGAAACACTACCATCCTGATGGTTGTCGACCAGCTCTCTAAAGCAGCCCACTTCTTTGCTCTCCCCAAGCTCCCATCGGCTCATGAAACTGCCACTTTGTTGGTTCAGCTTTTGTTCAGGCTGCACAGCTTCCCCCAGGACAGCAGGCCTGACTGAGGGGCACAGTTCATGTCCCATTGTTGGAATGCTTTCTGTTCTCCTTTGGGAGCCACAGCCAGCCTCTCATAACTTTTCCACCCACAATCTAATGGCCAGACTGAGAGAGTGAATGAAGAGCTGCAGACAATCCTGCACGACCTCCTCTCTTCCGACTCCATGACGTAGAGCTCCAAACTCGGAGACTGCCCACAATAAGCTGGACTAGCATGCCCTCCTGTGAATGGCAAAATGGAGTCCAGCCACTGATCTTCCCAGACCGTGATTGACATGGGAGTTCCTGCTGTTGAACAGTTGGTACAAAGCTGCAAGCACACATGGAGATGGGCCAGGGCTTCCCTGCTGCACACTCAGAAACTATATGCCCAGCAGGGTGATCAGCTCCTCCGAGTGGTGAGGCTTCTCAATACAGGGAGAAGGCCTGGCTGGTACCTAAGGATCTTCCTTTGAATGTTGGGAGCCGCAAGGTTGCCCCACGCTACCTGGGACTATTCACAGTGGGGAAGGCTATCAATCGATCTTCCTCGAGACTGCGCCTGCAATCATCTGTTAGGATTTACCTAGTATTCCATGTTTGCAGCTCACTCTGGTGACTTCCTCCCACCTTGCTCCAGTTAGACCCTCACCCTCCTCTCATCTTGGTGGATGGGTCACTGGTCTATTTCTCCTGGTGCCTCGCCCAGTGTGGGACAGGGTCCAGTACCTAGTGGACTGGGAGAGATAGGGCCCAGAGAATATTTCTTGGGATCCAATTCGTGACTTCCTGGACAAGTCACTCATCCAGGACCTCCAGCCAGGCACAGGTCTCTAGTGCCTCTGGAGCTGTGCCTCGTGGCGGGGTAGGATTGCGGGGGTTTGGTAAGGGTGCTGTAAAAACCATGGACTCTGCCGTGGAGTGGGCAGCTGAACGCGATCATCAGCAATCACGCTCGTGAGAATGCACATTGCACCCTAATTTCACTCCCTCAGTCTTGTCGAGTCTTGACTCTGTTACGTAACCGGCAACAATGAATATCAATTGAGTCAGATTATATAAAAACAACCAAACATTTATTAAACACTGATAAACAATAAAAAACAAACGAAAACCGTAACCGGAAGTTAACAGCTATGTGGCCGTTCAACAAACAGCCTCTCAGTATTGGTTCTTAAAGCGATAAATGCGAAAACAGTTCTTAAAGCGTTAAAGTCAAATACAGTTCTTACGATGGTGAATTCGGAAGTCCAAGAGATTTATACATTCAATTGGGAGAGACTCCACTGGAGAAGGATTTCTTCATAGACACGACTTTCCTGCTGGTTCTGTCCAAAGGATTCACGATGAAGGAAATAAACGGCTTAAAAACAACTGACCTTTCTTCTGGCGAGCAAATCCTGCATGAACTACCTTGCTCTTTTGGCAGGAGTTATCTGTGATGCAAGTCGCTACTTCTTCAACGAAGACTCGGTAAGGTCCATCCTTTGTTAACTGACGAACGATACCAACTTCTCTTAATCCTTCAGGTCCTGCACTTCCATAGCATCTTCACTCTCCAATACTATTTAAAAAGTACATCAATAAATCTGGCAGAAATGGGTAAACTGCCAGTCCAGCACTATTGTACCTTACAATAGAACGTAAAACCTCCGTTTTAAAAATGAAACTGCGTCATGAAACAGATACGCAATGGAACGGAGACTCTGCCCAGCACTCTAGCTGGAAAACTAACTGCGTCTCCAGGCGTCCTCCCTTTTATACCCGTGGTGAACATGTCATCACGTGACCTCACATCGGCGGCAAAATTACATCAGGTGACCTCCAAAAGACCATGACATCATTCTCACAAGCAAGTCACAAGATCTCCATGAGGTATGTAACAACTGAAGCACAACGACGGCGACACTCCCCTGCTTACCTTAGCCCACTTTCCAAGATAGAAGACACCAATTTAGATTAACGCCTTAAAGGAGTGGTACTAACTTACTATTAAGTTACTGCTTCTGAAGCTCAGTGTCAGCGTTAGATTTTCAGTTTCAATTTTAGTTTGTAGCCCTATTGGCTTCGCATTTATTATTTTCCTTTTATTTTGTACCGTTCTTATTAAATTTCGGTTTACCCAGAGTCAGTGTTGAGAACCCTGTTATTAATTATTATGTAAATAATTTGGATGTGAATGTATACAGCACGATGTTCACTATACCCTCAATCTTGATATCATCCAGAAATTTGCTGATTCAGTTTAACATATTGTCATTTAAATCATTAATATAAGTGACCAACAACAATGGATCAAGCACCGATTCCTGCAGCACAGCACTAGTCACAGGCCTCCAGGCAGAGAGTCAAACACTAACCACCATTCTCTGGCTTCTTCCGCTAAACCAACTTTGAACCTAACTGACAACCTCATCCTGAATACCAGGCGACTTAATCTTCTTGACAAGTCTGCCATGTAGTAATTTATCAAAGGCTTTTCTGAAGACCATTGTGTTTCCTTCATCAAATTTCTTGGTAACCTCCTTAAAAAAATCTCTATAAATTGTGTTTGTAGTTATACATGACTTATCATGCATTAAGCCATATTGCTTATCACTTTTCAGGCCCTGTCTATCGAAACACTGGTACATGTACAGCCTATCCATGAAAAAAACTTCCGAAAAGTTACCCACGACTAATGTCAGTTTCACCAGGTTATAATTTCCTGTTCATTCTTAGAAACATTCTGAAACGTTAGCGACCCTCCAGTCCTCCAGTACCTCACACATGGGTAAGGATGTTTTAAATATTATTGCCTTGGCCCCTGTAATTTCTGCACTAGCGTCCCACAAGTTTGGAGGGGACACCTCGTCATGACTTTGGGACTTATTCACCCTAAATTCTTCTCAAGACAGCAAGCACTTCCTCCTCTGTAATCAGAACATGGTCCATGACCTCTAGTGTTTTGCCAGATTCTATAGTATCTGTATCAGTCACCTGAGTAAATGCAAACACAAAAATAAACCGCTTAATATTTTTTCGCATCTCATTTAGCTTCATGCATATATGACCAACTTGATTTTCAAGGGGACCAATTTTGTCCCTTGCTATCCTCTTGCTCCCAGTACCTATAGAACGCTGGTTTACCTTGTCTGCTAGAGCAACCACTTATCCCTTTTCAGCCTTCCTGATCTTTCGCTTGTGATCTCTTGTATGTCTTAAATTCCTCAAGTGCCCTATTTAACACCAGCTGCCAATACCTGATATGAGCTTCCTTTTTGTTTACCAGGTCATCAATATCCAATGATAAATAAGGTTCCCTCAACCTGCCAACCTTACTTTTTATCCTAATAGAAATATACATATTGTGTACTCTCAATACTCAATTCTGCTGAAGACCACCCACCTGCCAGTGTGTCTCTGTTAGAAAACAGCCTATCCCTATCCACACCTGGCAGGTTCCGTCTGATGCCATCAAAATTGCTCTTCCTCCAGTTTATAAACTTAATTTGAAAGCAAATCCTATCCAATCCCCCTAATTGTTTTGAAGTCGAAGGAACTATGATCATTATTTCCAAAATGTTTCCCTATTTTCACTTCTCTTACCTGCCCTGTCTCATTACCAAAAAAGAAATCTAATATTGCGCACTCTTTAGTTCAGAATTCTGCATATTGATAATGAAACTTTCTTGAACACACTTGACAAACTCCATCTCATCCAGTTCTTTTTCAGAATGGGAGTCCCAATCAATACGAAGAAAGTTAAAATCACCCACTATCTCAACCTAAACACTAGAGATTCTGCAGATGCTGGAAATCCGGAGTAACACATAAAAAATCCTGGGGGACCTCATGAGGTCAGGTTTTCCCATAACATGTAATAAATCGTCAACGCTTCAGGCCAAGACCCTTCATCAGGACCCTTCATGAGACCTGATGAAGGGTCTCAGCCAAAACCATTGACTGTTTATTCCTTCTGCAATTGCGGCCTTCCCTGCTGAGTTACTCTTGCATCCTGTATGTGTTATTGTAACAACCTTATATTTCTTGCAACCGTCTTCTATCACCATAGGAATTTGTTTATCCAAATCCTGCTAACTATTAGAAACTCTACAAAGTCCCATTAACGTGATCATCCATTTTTTATTCTACAGATTCATGAAAATTGCCTTGGCACATGAGCCTTCTGTATGTCATCTGAGCATTGCTGTTACATTATCTCTGATGAGTAATTTGAGTACTCCCTCCCGCTCTAATACCTTCTTCTCTGACACGTCTAAATCAGCAGAATGCCAAAACATTGTGCTCTCGGTCTTCGCCTTCCTGTAACCATGTCTCAATAATGATTTCAACATCGTAAGTCCACACATGGATTCATGCTCCATGTGCATCAGCCTTACCTACAACCGTCCTTGTCTTGCAATAGATGCCACTCAGAACATTTATCCACCCTGCTCAATCTTGCAGTTTCCATCTCTGCTTAAAAACGATAAATGCCGCAGATGCTGGAAATCAAATGCAACATTCAGAAAATATTTGCTCGTAGTCATGACATCTCTTTTTTTCCACAACCACTTCATTGCTGTCCTTCCACTCTGAATACCATCCCTGTTACACATTAGTTTGAACACTTCCGAGCAGGATTAACAAACCTGCCTGTAAGGATATTGGTTCCTCTGCAGTTTGGGTGAAAAGTGTCCTATTTGCAGAGATCCAACCAGCCCTGGAATGGAGTTCAGTGATCCAAAAACTCTGAAACCCTCTCCCACGAACCACCTGCTTAGTCACAAGTTTCTTTCTTTTTATAACCTTTTATTAAATATTTTTGAAAATAATCAAAAAATACATTAGTCAAATCAACATATCAATATATACAATAACAGTTAAACTATCAAATAACTGATTAACCAAGCTAAACAGTATAGCAATAGTAATAAGAAAAGTGAAAATGTTAAAACTATTATTTTTGGAAAAAAGAAAGAAGGAAAAAATAACTCCTACCAACTAAAATAGAAAAAACACACTACGAACCAAAACAAAACGAGAAAAAACCCATTGGGACCACGACCCCGGATCTATACGCCATGCAAGCTTCCATAAAAGAGAAACATCGATCCGCCAACCAAAACCAATTACACAAGAATCAGAAGGGGACCACCTTAATTCACTCAGATGAAATGGTAGTGCGGGCAAAAGAACCCCATCTTTCTCAAAGTCAAGTCGAGGATCAAAAGTTCAATTTCTAATTTTCTCCAAACTAAGACATAACATCGCCTGAGAGAACCATTGTTCAAAGTGGGAGCAGAGGCATCTTTCCATTTCAATAAAATAGCCCATCTGGCCAATAATGTGACAACTACAATTACATGTTGGTCTGATATAGAAATACCGTGAATATATTGAGGAATTATACCGAACTAGACTGTCAATTTATAAGTCACATGTTAAACTGCACAGTCATCCTTATTTTTTACCTCACTACAATGCATAGCTTCGTGCGATCTCCATCTTGGAGGTCCTGTCTTTTAACTTCGTACTTTATTCCCTGAACTCATCTTGCAAGTCCTCGTCACTTTGCCTGCTTATATCATTGGTATCAATATGTACCATGACTTATCGCTTCTCACCCGCCCCCCCTTAAGATGGCTATGGACTCAATTCAAGATATCTCTGATCCTCTATACCCGGGAAGCAATATAACATCCAAGAGTCTTTTCTTGTCTCAGGTCCTCCTGTCTGTTTCAGTAGCCAGTGCTAACCAATGACCTCCATCACTATGACTAGCCTCTTCTTCCTCCCCCACCCACCTTCCTTCTGAACCAAAGAGACACACTGAGTGCCAAGACCAGTGACCACTGTGACAGGTCATCTCCCTAAAACTAGATAAAATGATACACTTGTTGAGGGGAAGGGCCACAGAGCTATTCTGCACTGTCTGCCAATACACCTTCCCTCTCTTCATGATCACCCAGCTACCTGTTTCCATCAACACTATCTCTCTGTAACTCCTACGAACTCCTCAATTTTCTGAATGATCTGAACGTCATCTCGCATCAGCTCCAATTCCCTAATACGGTTTGTAAATGTGGATGCACTTATCGCAGGTATAGACATCTCCCTAACTTCCACGTTATGCAAGAGAAGCACACCACTGCTCTAGCTTCTATTCCCACTGGTCTCTCTGTATAACAATAAAGAAAGAAGTTAGAAGAACTTAAACTTGTAGAAATTTATAAAATCATGAGGGGTATAGAGGGGTCATAGCCTTTTCCCCAGGATGGGAGAGAGAAAAAACTAGAAGACACTGATACAAGATAATAGAGAAGAGATTTAAAAGAGACCTAAAAGGTAATTTCTTTCTGCAAAGGTTAGTGAGCTGCATGAAGAAGTGGTTGAGATGGTGCATTTGTAATATTTACGATGTATTTGCATAGATAAATGGAAGGAAAGGGCTTGAAGGACTCTGACTCAAATGCAGCAGCTGGAACTAGCAGGGAGGATGCTGTGGTCAGCATGGACAATTGGGGCTGAAGGGCCTCTATCCAGGCTTTGTTCCTCAATGATTCTATGAAGTAAAAACATAAAATGCTTAAACTACTCATATGGACAGATGGCATCTGTGTAAAAAGAAACAGAGTTAAGGGAGGTCAAAGATAGCATAAAAGCAAAATAGAGGGCAGGAAGTCTGCAAAAGGACTAGGACGGATTCGGAGAATGGACAAAAAGGTGGCAGATGGAACACAGTGTAGGGAAGTGTATGGCCATGCACTTTAGTAGAAGGAATAAAGGCATAAAATATTCTCTGAAGAGAGGGAGAAAGCAGAACCTGAATGTGCAAGAAGACTTGAGAGTTCTGGTGCAAGATTCCCAAAAGGCTAATTTGCTGTTTGAGTTAGTAGTGGAGAGGGCAAATCCAATGACAGCAATCATTTCGAGGGATCTAGAATATAATCAGAATAAAAATGGGAAGAGGTTTAATATCACTGACATAGGTCGTGGAACTTGTTATTTTGCAGCTGCAGTACAGTGCAATATATAATAAAAACTATAAATTACAATAAGATATTTATTAAATAAGTAGAGAAGAAGAGAGCCAAGCAAGACAAAAATATTGATAAATTACATGTGGTTTCATTGTCCATTCAGGAATCTAATAAATAAAAAACTGTAATGCTGATTCTTTATAAGAGATTGGTAGACTACTTTGCTGTATTTTCAGTGATTTTTGGCCTCCATATCCGAGAAAGAATGTCCTTGCATTAGAGAGGGTCCAGAGGAGGTTTAAGAGAATGGTTCCAAGAATGGAAGATTTATCACATAATGACGTTTGATGGTAGCAGGCCTGTTCTCGCTGGAGCCTAGAAGACTAAGGAATATCTCTTTAAAACCTACTGAATATGTAAAGTCCTGGACGATGAGAGGATTTTTCCAGTAGTGGAGGAGTCCAGGACCAAAGGGCACAGACACATAATAGAACATAATTTCAGAACAGAAACGAGGAGGAACTTCTGAGAATCTGTGAAATTCGTTGCCACAAACGGCCATGGAGGCCAAGTTATTGGATGTATTCAAGCCGAGGCTGATAGGTACTTGATTAGTCATGGTGTCAAAGGGTATTCGGAGAAGACAACGAAACAGGTCTGAAAGGGAAAAGGAAGCAGATATGATTAAATGGCTGACCTGACTCAATCGATCGAATGGCCTAATCCTGCTCCTGTGTCTTATCGTCTAACGGCTGGGAGAGCGATTGCAGTCGGAGCATGTACACAGGAAGTGTCTGAATTGATTAACCTAACCTGCTAAAGGAGTTATCGGAAGGAGAAATTGTTAACGCATGAGTTGATTTAAGGAGAAAGACTTAACAATAGAACCATAGAAACTACAGCACAGAAACAGGCCTTTTGGCCCTTCTTGGCTGTGCCGAACCATTTTCTGCCTAGTCCCACTGACCTGCACACGGACCATATCCCTCCATACACCTCCCATCCATGTATCTGTCCAATTTATTCTTAAATGTTAAAAAAGAACCCGCATTTACCACCTCGTCTGGCAGCTCATTCCATACTCCCACCACTCTCTGTGTGAAGAAGCCCCACCTAATGTTCCCTTTAAACTTTTCCCCCCTCACCCTTAACCCATGTCCTCTAGTTTTTTTCTCCCCTTGCCTCAGTGGAAAAAGCCTGCTTGCATTCACTGTATCTATACCCATCATAATTTTATATACCTCTATCAAATCTCCCCTCATTCTTCTACGCTCCAGGGAATAAAGTCCTAACCTATTCAACCTTTCTCTGTAACTGAGTTTCTCAAGTCCCGGCAACATCCTTGTAAACCTTCTCTGCACTCTTTCAACCTTATTTATATCCTTCCTGTAATTTGGTGACCAAAACTGAACACAATACTCCAGAATCGGCCTCACCAATGCCTTATACAACCTCATCATAACATTCCAGCTCTTATACTCAATACTTCGATTAATAAAGGCCAATGTACCAAAAGCTCTCTTTACGACCCTATCTACCTGTGACTTGGTTGGTTATGGCACTTGGACGTTTACAGCGACAGGAAAGAGGGTCCCTCGATAAAGGACGTACACTGTCCAGGCACCGCGGTAACGTAGCGATTGGTGCGACGCTATTACAGCTCCGGGTTGTGAATTGTTCCGTGATTTGGTTAGGGGTAATAGATTTCTCGGGGGTGATTGGACCTACTTCGTGCTGTATCGCTAAATGAAAAAATTAGATATCGTCCTTTCAAATTTCACAGCGGAAGCCAATGTGAGTTAATATTTACTGACAGGTTCTGCCCAGTTGGAATAATTAAAACCACGTTAATAGGGAAAGATGAACAGATTCACAGACATGGTGCAGATGGCATTCGGTTCATCAAACATCCCACCCAACGGAACGTACACGGAATACGGTCGCGGCGACGGGGGCGGATGCGAGACAGGTCCAGGGTCGGTACTTTAAGAGCGCGTGTGGGGAGGATATCGCTCTCCTTGCTGTGTCACAGACTCCGTAGACAAAAGATTAGAGAAGGTGAAGGCCAAGATGGAGAAACCGGGGGTGTCTGTGAGAATTATCTCCATCTACTCCTGACGTCTGAAGTCGCCGGGCAACACCTCAACCCACCTCCCCCGTCCGCCTCTCTGAAACCACTTGCTCCAACTGTGGTGTTTGGCGGGAAATTTCGGGAACATCACAAAACAGCGATAAAGGGAGGATAAATATTTTAAATATGTTGACGTATAACTGAAAAGACGAACGGTCCGGATCGGTTAGTTTAACGCTATTATAGAGCCAGCGACCCAGGTTAAATTCCGTCGTTGTCCTGAGAGGAACTTATACGTTCTTCCTGTGACCGCGTGGGTTTCCTCCGGCTGCTTCGGTTTCCTCCCACGTTCAAAAGACGTAAGGATTAGTAGGCGCCCAGAGCAACGGGCACAAAATGCTGGAGGAACTCAGCAGGCCAAGCAGCATTTAGGGAAAACAGTAAATAGTCGACGTTTCGGGCCGAAACCCTTTTTCAGGACTAGAAAGGAAGGGGAAATCCTTCAGCATCTGCAAAACTTCTCCTGTTTGCGGGTTACTAGGTTAATTGATCACATTGATGGAATTGGATCGCCCGGGCTTGTTGGCCCCGAAAGGCCTGGTATCGTGATGGATTTCTTCATGTTAAGCGGAGCAAGTTCGAACCCCGAAAAATATCGTCTAATGAACTGCTGTGCAATTCAAACAAAAACTCATTTTATGCAGAGGAAATAATAGTGTTGTGTTCAAATGGGGTTGGAAGGCGTGGTCTGTGACACGTTGAGAGAAAGTGGGACGTGAAGCGTGCTGTTATTTATAACTAGCCAGGCCACGTCTAAATCTGTGTCAAATACAGTCACAACTCGACAAACACCATGCGGCTGGGTTGCGTGGCTTTTGTGATACTTTTCCTCCGTTAGTTGATAGATTTTCATCCGTTTACTCTGTGTTTGTTTCAGACTTGTAAACATGTTATGACTTTGATTTCTGTTTCCACAGGCAGATGTCTCGGTGATCAATTGATACAGTCTCCGATGTCCATCACCAGAAATGTGGGCAAAACTGCCATCATGATCTGCGGTCTGGGCAAAGCGAACACGGAGAATATCTATTGGTACCGGCAGCCAGATGGGCAACGCCCGGTCCTGATCCTCTATTTCAATAATGAAGGCAACGTACGCGAGGATGGAATTGATGACAGATCTAAAGCGACAAAAGATGGACCAAAGCAGAATCGTCTAACTGTGGCCCGTCCCGAGAAAGAGGATTCCGGCACCTATTACTGTGCCTATATAGACCCACAGAGTTAAAGTACAACCGGCGCCGCTGACAAAAACTCTTCCTCAGCGTAGGGGTCACTCGAATCATTTCCGACTCAGCGAATTCGCAGCTTATGCCATAAATGCCATCACCTTTCTTTGGATGAAGAACTCTATCCAATTCCACGAAAGTTACCTGATCAGCCTCATCGACAGTCTATTCATTTACACCCGTCGCTCGAGAACAGTGAATGGGGAGAATATTTCCGCAGGGTACGAGAGCCCAAACTAGAGACGATAGATTTAAAGTGAGCGGGAAACATCTATAAGATATCTGTGTGGTAGGTTCTTCAGGGAAAGTGCGGTGGGTACAGTCAACAAGCTGCCAGAGGAAGAGTTAGAGGCAGGAACCATCGAGAGATTTAAAAGTCATTTGGGCATCCACATGGATAAGAAAGGTTCAGAGAAACACCGGTTAAATGCAGGTAAAAGGGACTGGTTTACGTGGGTAACGTGTTCGGTAAGGACGAGTTACGCTGAAGGGCCTGATTCTGTGCTGTACAGCTCAATGGCCCTTAGAATTGTTTTAAATCTCTGCAGGATCGCCAGTCAGACTCCTTTATTCCGTGGGAAACAGTCCCAACATATCCGATCTCCGTATCTCAAATCCTCCAATCCCAGAAACATACTTGTGAATCCTCTCTGCGTCCTCTATAGTTCAATCACACACAAATAATCAAGCAATATATACTGAGAAAATGAAGTGAATATCCTTGACAGTGAGCCCATATGTTGTGGGAACATTTCAGTGATGGGTCAAGTGAAGTTATACCCTTTGGTTCAAGAGCCTGATTGTGGAGGGGTAATACCTGTTGCTGAACCTGGTGGTGTAGTTCTGAGGCTCCTGTACGTACTTCCTGATGGGAGCAGTGAGAGGGGAGCATGATCTGCAATGTGGAGAGGGGTGGGGTGGGTGGTGTTTCTGATGACGGATGTTGCTTTCCTTAAAACATCACTTCTTAAAACATTTCCTCACTGTGGATGTAAGTGACACTGGACTTTAGTCATTGGGGCAGGTTACCATGTTCTACTGAGGCACCAGAATCAGAGAAGTCTGATTGAAGCAGATGAGTACATCAGCCAAAGAGACAGGTTAAAGATCAGTGAACAGTCCAGCCAGTTGAATAGTACTGGTCTTTGGCCAGGTATCATGTCTGGGCTGGATGATCTTCATGGGTTCATCGTCCAGAAGGCTGCCCGTACATCAGCCTCAGAGACTAAAATCACTCGATCGTCTGCACTGTGAGTGTTTGTTTTGGTTCCTCCATGTTTTGACGGTCGAAGCAAGCACAGACTGCATTGCGTTCATCTGTAAGTGAGCCCTGTTGTCACCTTTGTCACTTGATTTTACTTCATAAGAAGTGACAGCATTCAAGCCCTGCCACAACTATTGACTATCCTTTGTTGATTCAGGTTTCGTCTGGGAAATAAGGAGGCTTTGCCCATAAGGAGGCTTTCCAGAGAATGTACCAGGACCTCTTGTAGCTTTATTGGTCACCAGACTTGAATGCCTCTAATCTGACCCTCAGCAAATTGCTGTTTTCATGGTTCATACAAGGTTTCTGACGGGTGAAGACTCTGAATGAGTTTGTGGGGAGACACTCGTCTACAACTGTTTTTCTAATGTCCATGATGTAGGTGCCCATTGAACCTACATGGTGTAGGTGTATTTATTCAGATCCATAGATGTGTCCTTGAAAATGGCCCAGACCTTTTGAAGGAATTCCATATAGAAATAACCACTCATATCACTCCCTCAACCAACTTATCGTTGTCCTTTTCTCTGGAGATTATATCCAGTTCCTTGATTTGCCCCCCTCATAGCTTGACCTATCCCTCATACGGATTTTGGCTTTCAGTGAATAATGTGCAAAGGCACCCTGGGCCCCCTGAACATACACACCTTGCAAACTGCCATCAATTGAAAGAAAGCTACGATTAAATGGGATAGGATGACATCATAATTTCCACTATTTATTCCCCTCAGCATCAAATATTCCTTTGGATACTACAGTGGGGGGGGGTGGAGGAAGAATGTCCTATCAGTGCACAGCAGCAGCACCCAGGCCAGTGGCAGTATGGCCGGCTCTGTGGCTCAGCAGGGAAGGGTACAATCAGGTAGAGTGATAGTGATAGCAGACTCAGTAATTAGGGATTGGACAAGAGATTTGGTGGCCGTGATAAAGACGCAGAATGGTGTGCTGCCTCCCAGGTGCAAGGTTTAAGGAGGTCTCAGAGCGCCTGCAGAAGAGGTAGGGTAACCAGCCAAAGGCGGAGGAGTACATAGACACCAATGACATAGGTAAAAACAGGGAGGAGATTTTGCACAGTAAAATCCCCGCTGGAAGAGGCCACAGAGCATGTGTAATCCCTGGATTACTCCCAGTTCCGCGTGCTAGTTAGGACAGAAGTAGGACGGATGAATGGCTGAGGATCTAGTGTAGCGGGCAGGGTTTCAGATCATTGGATCATTGGGATCTCATCTAGGGAAGTTATGCCTTGTACAAAAAAGATCGGATAAACTTGAACCCAAGGGGGATCAATATCTTTGTGAGTAGGTTTGCTAGAGCTGTTGGAGAAGGTTTAAACTAAGTTAGCAGGGGACTGGAAGCAGGAGTGATGGGGCTGAGGATGGGGCAGTCGATGCAGCGTGTAGCGAGACTGTGAGGGAGATTAGGCAGATGATACTAAGGCCGATGCTCTCTCCTGTCAGTTTGATGTCTCTGAGGTCAACGCCAATCTAGATCACATTTTTCCTCGCACAAGCATAGCTGTTCCAGTGATTTGGGGAATAGAAACAGGTGAGGACTGCAGAACAGTCAGATCCAGGCCCAGATGGAGAAGTTCCTAACCAGCTGTTTGTGCCTGCATCTGTGTGTTCTGAAATGTTGGCCTGGGGTCACTCTGCCCATCTGGCTGACCATCCAGGGATTCAACAGACCCCAGAATTCATAAAGAGATTATTTACATGGCAGTCTATGTCCCAAGATGTCCACGACTTTATCTCTGCCTGTCCCATTTGTGCCCAGAACAAGACGTCACATGTCAAAACAGGGGACGTTGGGAACGGACCCAAATGCAAGACACAGACACTGAAGTACTAGGGACAGGACTAGGATGCAGGACCTGGGATAGGACATGGACAGGAAACAGGGAAACCGGACAAGGAACTATGAACTAGAAGTCTGTCTTGGGATCCGAGCCAGAGACTGGACAAGGACCCAAAACTTGGGTCTTGCCTCGGGTTCGGGCCCCAGAACCAGACAAGGACATGATATGACTACAAGACAGGAGGGTGGGGTCTTGAGGCTTGAGCTTGGAAGCAGGCTGGAGTCTTGAGACTTGAGGTTGGAGACAGGCTGGGGTCTTGAATCTTGAGCTTGGAGACAGGCTGGGGTCTTGAGGCTGCAGGCTGGGGTCTTGGGTCTTGAGGTTGCAGGCTGGGGTCTTGGGTCTTGAGGCTGCAGGCTGGGTGCTGGGTCTTGGAATGCGGTGGCTGATAACTCGGAGGCTGGAGCTCGGAGACAGACTGGGAACTGTACATCAATATAGACCGGGACTCATCTTTAACACGTCACTAACATGAGACTAGACAGTACATAGACATAGAGCCGGACTTATCCTTAGACAAGCCCCTGGGACTCATCTTTAACAAGACACCAACATGAGACTGGGCAGAACATAGGCATACAGCCGGAACATAATTAGACAAGCCGGGACTCAATTTCATCTCCACACCAAGGTGGGAAAGGTCCCTCCATCGGGTAACGGCAGAACGGCCTGACTTACCCAACAGAGACAAAGACAAAACAAGACGGATCCCCCCGCAGGGCAACGGCAGAATGGCCTGAGTTACCCCACAGAAGCAAGGACAAGACAAGACAGATCCTCCCGCAGGACAACGGCCAAACCGCCTGACTAACCACACGGAGGCGAGGACAGGAAGAGACACACACATCGAAGAACGACAGACAGTTCTATCTCTGCTTCGGGGTTGCTCCGAGTCGCAGTTAAGGTCAGCGATCTCGGCTGGCTACGGAAACAGCTGGATCCCTCCCTAGCTTGGAGTGGCTGACGGCCACTCAACTGGTCCGGGAAACAGCAGAATCCATACCGCAAAGATATCTCCGACTACTGACAGCAAGGCTCCATGAGGGGATGGTTCCCCAACGCGGCCTAAAGATGAAAAGTGACCGCTCCAGCCTTCCACCGGCAGGTTGCTCCCAAGAGATCCTGACAAGACAAATCAACAGCCCACAGTCGTCCCCAAGGCTATACATATTCTAAGCGTCAGGATGGGAATCAGAAGCCTATGATTAACCAAACCGAAACAAGGGACAGCCGGAAGACCCGGAGTCCTTAGTCCCTGGACCGGACCATGACCCGGAATGTGGACTTAACGGACCGGATTATGACATCACATCAGCTCCTTGCTGGTTTCCTCTATCCACAGCCTGTGCCTCTCTGCCCCAGGTCCAACCTCTCGGTGGATTTCATCACTGGTCTGTGTCCATCAGATGGAAACACTATCATCCTAGTGGTTGTGGACCAGCTCTCTAAAGCAGCCCACTTCATTGCTCTCCCCAAGCTCCCATCGGCTCATGAAACTGCCACTTTCTTGGTAAAGTTTGCGTTCGGGCTGCACAGCTTCCCCCGGGACAGCAGGCCTGATTGAGGAGCACATTTCCTGTCCCATTGCTGGAATGCTTTCTGTTCTCCTTTGGGAGCCACAGCCACCCTCTCATCACTTTTCTACCTGCAATCTAATGGCCATACTGAGAGAGTGAATGAGGAGCTGGAGACAATCTTGACTCCATGACGTGGAGCTCCCAACTCAGAGATTGCCCATAATAAGCTGGACTAGCATGCCCTCCATTCAATGGCAAAATGGATTCCAGCACTGATCTTCCCAGACCGTGATTGACACGGGAGTTCCTGCTGTTGAACAGTTGGTACAAAGCTGCAAGCACACATGGAGATGGGCCAGGGCTTCCCTGCTGCAGACTCAGAAACAATATGCCCAGCAGGGTGCTCAGCTCCTCCTAGAGGTGCAGCTTCTCAATCCAGGGAGAAGGCTTGGCTGATATCTAGAGATCTTCCTTTGAATGTTGGGAGCTGCAAGGTTGCCCCACGCTGGCTGGGACTATTCACAGTGGGGAAGGCTATCAATCGATCTTCAGGGAGACTGTGCCTGCAATTATCTGTTAAGATTTACCTAGTATTCCATGTTTGCAGCTCACACTGATGACTTCCTCCCACCTTGCTCCAGTTTGACCCTCTCCCTCCTCTCATCTTGGTGGATGGGTCACTGGTCTATTCCGTGCAGCACCTCCTGGCGTCTCGCCCAGTGTGGGGCAGGGTCCAGTACGTGGTGGACTGGGAGAGATAGGGCCCAGAAAATCTTTCTTGGGTTCCAATTCGTGACATCCTGGACAAGTCACTCATCCAGGACCTCCAGCGGGCACAGGTCTCTAGTGCTTCTGGAGCTGTGCCTCTTAGCGAGGTGGGGTTGCGGGGGTGGTGACGGCGGTGATCTGTGGAAACCATGGACTCTGCCGTGGAGTGGGCAGCTGAAAGCGATCATCAGCAATCACGCTGGTGAGAACATTACAGTCAATTAGGGATGCATTACAGTTTTATTTAACTTCCTTCAGTCTTGTCGAGTCCTGACTGAAGCACAATGACGGCGACACTCCCCTGATTACCATAGCCCACTCTCCAAGATTGAAGATTCCAATTTAGATTGATGTCTTAAAGGACTGGTACTAACTTACTATTAAGTTAGTGCTTCTGAAGCTCAGTGTCAGCGTTAGATTTTTAGTTTGAATTTTAGTTTGTAGCCGTATTGGCTCTGCATTTATTATTTCTTATTAAATTTTAGTTTATCAAGGGGTCAGTGTTGGGACCATTGTATTTAATTATTCTGTAAATGATTTGGATGCAAATATATACAGCATAATGTTCACTGTACCCTCAATCTTGGTATCATCTGCAAATTTGCTGATCGAGTTTAACATATTGTCATCTAAATCATTAATACAAGTGACCAACAACAATGGATCAAGCACCGATTCCTGCAGCACAGCACTAGTCACAGGCCTCCAGGCAGAGTGTCAAACACTAACCACCATTCTCTGGCTGCTTCCGGTAAGCCAACATTCAACCCAACCGACTACTTCATCCTGATTGCCAGGTGACTTAATTTTCTTGACGATTCTGCCAAGTCATAATTTATCAAAGGCTTTTCTAAAGACCATTGTGTTCCCTTCAACAAACTTCTTCATAACCGCCTTAAAAAAAATCTCTATAAATTAGTTGGACATGACTTACCATGCATTAAGCCATATTGCTTATCTCTTTTCAGGCCCTGTCTATACAAACACTGGTACATGTACATCCTATCCATGAAAAAACCTTCCGAAGATTTACCGACGACTAATGTCAGGTTCACCAGGCTCTAATTTCCTGATTATTCTGAGAACCATTCTTAAATGTTAGCGACCCTCCAATCCTCCAGTACCTCATCCATGGGTAAGGATGTTTTAAGTATTACTGGCCAGGGCCCCTGTAATTTCTGCACTAGCCTCCCACAAGTTTGGAGAGGACACCTCGTCAGGACTTTGGGATTTATTCACCCTAAATTCATCTCAAGACATCAAGCACTTCCTCTTCTGTAATCAGAACATGTCCATAACCTCTCGTGTTTTCCAAGATTCTATGTTATCTGTGTCTATCTCCTGAGTAAATGCAAACACAAATATAAACCATTTAATATTTTTCTGCATCTCTTTTAGCTCCATGCATATATGACCAACTTGATCTTCAAGGGGACCAATTTTGTCCCTTGCTATCCTCTTGCTCTCAGTATCTATAGAACCCTTGGAATCTGGTTTACCTTGTCTGCTAGAGCAACCACTTATCCCTTTTCAGCCTTTCTGATCATTCGCTTGTGTTCTCTTGTATGTCTTATACTCCTCAATTGCCCCATTTAACACTAGCTGCCAATACCTGAAATGTGCTTCCGTTTTGTTTACCAGGTCCTCAATATCCCATAATAAATAAGGTTCCCTCAACCTGCCAACCTTGCTTTTTATCCTAATAGAAATATACATATTGTGTACTCCCTATATTCAATTCTGTTGAAGAACAACCACCTGCCAGTGTCTCTTTGTTAGAAAACATCCTATCCCAATCCACAGCTGGCAGATTGCTTCTGCTGCCATTAAAATTGCTCTTCCTACAGTTTAGAATCTTAATCTGAAAACCAATCCGATCCAATCTCCCTAATTATTTTGAAGTCAATGGAATTATGATCACTATATCCAAAGTGTTTCCCTATATTCACCTCTGTCACCTGCCCCGTCTCATTTCCGAAGAAGAGGTCCAATATTGTGTTCTCTTTAGTGGGAATTCTGCATATTGATAATGAAGTTTCCCTGAACTGTCATAAGGAAGTGGCTTGGAACGGACCCAAGTGTAAGGCACAGACACTGACGTACTAGGGACAGGACTAGGATACAGGGTGAGGGTAAGGACATGGATACGAAAACCGGGAACCCGGAACACGACTGGACAAAAGAGCTAGGAGCCCGGGCTTGGACTCCGAGCCAGAGACTGGACAAGAACCCAGTACCTGGGTCTTGCCTCTGGCTCGGACCCCAGAACTAGGCAAGGACGAGGCTTGGACTGCAGGCAGGACGAGGTTGGAGTCTTCAGGCTTGAGGCTAGAGACTAGAGGCGAGGCTTGGCACGAGGAAGGAGTCTGCAGTCTTCAGGCTTGAGGCTAGAGACTAGAGGCGAGGCTTGGCAGGAGGAAAGAGGCTGAAGTCTTCAGGCTTGATGCTAGAGACTAGAGGCGAGGCTTGGCAGGAGGCAGGAGGCTGAAGTCTTCAGGCTTGATGCTAGAGACTACAGGCAAGGCTTGGCAGGAGGCTGGAGTCTTCAGGCGAGGCAGGAGGCTGGAGGCTGGAGATGAGGCGAGGCTTGGCTGGAGGCTGGAGACTTCAGGCGAGGCTGGGCAGGAGTCTGGAGGCTAGAGGCTTGGCTGGAGACTGGAGACGAGGCGAGGCTTGGCTGGAGGCTGGAGACTTCAGGTGAGGCTGGGCAGGAGGCTGGAGGCTAGAGGCTTGGCTGGAGACTGGAGGCTAGAGGCTCCTCCTAGGCAGGGTGCGGTACTCCTGGGCAGGACGCGGATCACCACCCGATGGAGGCAAGGGACAGGAAGGGACAGAACCAACTGCAGGTAATGGCAAGACGGCCTGGCTTACCTGACGGAGGCAAGGGACAGGAAGTGACAGAGCCAACTGTAGGTAATGGCAATACGGCCTTCCTTACCCAACGGAGGATAGGGATAGGAACGGACAGAACCAGAAGCAGGGTAATGGCAAGACAGCCTGACTTACCCAGCAGAGGCAAGGGACAGGAAGGGAGCTAGGTACAGTATGGCTCCAGGACAAGACTGCAGGCGAGACGAGGCGAGAGTTACCAGCAAGACAAGGCAAGGCTTCAGGCAATGCAAGGCGAGACGGGAACTTCAGGTGAGGTGAGAGTTACCGGTAATACAAGGCAGGGCTTCAGGCGAGGAAACAGAAGGCACAGGAAGGGTTGCAAGGAGTAAGGACAAGAACAATCCAACAGCTACACCCTGGTCTCTGAAGGTATTTATGCAGCCAGCCCCAATGAGCATCAGCTGGCTCAATTAGAGGTCAACAAGAACAGAAACAGGGTAGACAGGAAGTCCTGGAGCAAGGGGTGATGGACCGGACCGTGAACCGTAATACAGACTTCACGGACCGGACCATGACATGAACACATTTCACAAACTCTATCTTATCCAGTTCTTTTACAGTTTGGGAGTCCCAATCAATATGCAGAAAGTTAAAATCATCCACTATCTCAACTTGAACACTGGAGATTCTGCAGAAGCCGGAAATCCAGAGTAACACATAAAAAATCCTGGCTGAACTCATGAGGTCAGGTTTTTCTAAGAAAAGGAACAAAGCGTCAATTGTTCAGGCCAAGACCATTCATCAGGACCCTTCATGAATCCTGAGGAAGGGTCTCAGCCAAAAACATTGACTGTTTATTCTTTTGTAGTTGCTGCCTCCCCTGCTGAGTTACTCTTGCATCTTGTATGTGTTACTGTAACAACCTTATATTTCTTGCAACTGTCTGCTATCTCCCTATGAATTTGTTCCTCCAAGTCCTGCTGACTATTAGAAACTCTATAAAGTCCCATTAACATGATCATCCATTTTTTATTCCACAATTTCATGAAAATTGCCTTGGCAGATGAGCCTTCCGTACATCATCTAAGCATTGCTGTGACATTATCTCTAATGAGTAATATGAGTACTCCCTCCGCCTTTAATACCTGCTTCTCTGACATGTCTAAATCAGCAGAATGCCAGAACATTGGGCTGTCAGACTTCCCCGTTATGTAACCATGTCTCAATAATGGTTTCAACATCATAAGTCCACACATGGCTCCATGCTCTATGTGCATTAGCCTTGGGGTGTATGGGGTGTCAGGAAGGGGTAGCACCTCTGGTGGGGGAACATGTCCCGTCCTTTTCAAGCCAGTTAGTCCACCTTTGATCCCCACCTGGCACTCAAATCTCACCTGTGCCTCCCCGTAGCAGTTTGCATGCGACAGCGGCCACATCCCGGGCGACGGCTTCGACAAGCCGGCTAAACCAGGGGAGGGTAGCCGACGGGTCTCAAACCTTCAGTGCGATAAGAGAGTTGTCTATCCCAGCATGTGAAGACAGACTCCGGCGGATTGAGCGGACAAGACCAAAGGTCCAACGGTCAAGAAGACGGTCTCTGCAAGCGTCATAGAACGTGTAGAGCAGGTCAAATAGTCATAGCCATACTTTATTAATCCCGGGGGAAATTGGTTTTCGTTACAGTTGCTCCATAAATAATAAATAGTAATAGAACCACAAATAGTTAAATAGTAATATGTAAATTATGCCAGTAAATTATGAAATAAGTCCAGGAGCAGCCTATTGGCTCAGGATGTCTGTCCCTCCAAGGGAGGAGTTGTAAAGTTTGATGGCCACAGGCAGGAATGACTTCCTATGATGCTCAGTGTTGCATCTCGGTGGAATGAGTCTCTGGCTGAATGTACTCCTGTGCCCACCCAGTACATTATGTACCAAGATGGCATGCAACTTAGACAGTATCGTCTTTTCAGACACCACAGTGAGAGAGACCAGTTCCATCCCCCAAATATCACTGGCCTTACGAATGAGTTTGTTGATTCTGTTGGTGTCTGCCACCCTCAGCCTGCTGCCCCAGCACACAACAGCAAACATGATAGCACTGGCCACCACAGACTCGTAGAGCATCCTCATCATCGTCCGGCAGATATTAAAGGACATCAGTCTCCTCAGGAAATAGAGACGGCTCTGACCCTTCTTGTAGACAGCCTCAGTGTTCTTTGACCAGTCCAGTTTATTGTCAATTTGTATCCCCAGGTATTTGTAATCCTCCACCATGTCCACACTGACGCCCTGGATATAAACAGGGGTCACCGACAAGACACAGAAGATGTCCTGGTCATCTACTGCACCTAGTCCCATCTCCAGTCGTCTCGACTCTGTCTTGCCACTGGATCCAGATGGGAATTGGGTAGAGAGAGTGAGGCTGACGCTGTGCAACTCTCCCTCACTTAAATCCAAACCACGCGCTAGTCTAAACGCCATAATACTGGTGTCGAGGTCTTCATCGACGTCGACGATGGACGAATGCATTAGCCTTACCTACAACTGTCCTTGTCTTGCAATAGATGAAACTCAAACTACCCAGCTCAATTTTTCAGTTTCCATCTCTGCTTAAAAATGAAAAATGCTGCAGATGCTGGAAATCCAAAGCAACATCTACAAAATCTTTGATTGTAGTCATTACATCTCTTTCTTTCCACAACCACTTCATTGCTGTTCTGCCACTCTGGATACCATCACTGTTAAACTTTAGTTTGAACACTTCAGAGCAGGATTAGCAAACCTTCCTGTGAGGATATTGGTTCCTCTCCAGTTTGGGTGAAAACTGTTCTAATTGCAGAGATCCCACCTGCCCTGGAATGGAGTTCAGTGATCCAGAAACTCTGGATCTATGAAACCCTCTCCAATGCACCATCTGCTTAGTCACGTGTTCAACTGCACTGTCTTCCTAATTCTTTACCTCACTAGCATGGATAGCTTCATCTCCATCTTGGAGGTCCTGTCTTTCAACTTCGTACCTTATTCCCTGAACCCATTTTGCAAGTCCTCATCACTTTTCCTGCTTATATCATTTGTATCAATATATACCATGACTTATTACTTCTCACTCTCTCACTTAAGATGGCTATGGACTCAATTCAAGATATATCTGATCCTCTATACCAGGGAGGCAATATACCATCCAAGAGTCTTTTTCTTTTCTCAGGTCCTTCTGTCTGTTTCACTGACCAGTGCTAACCAATGACCTCCATCACTACTACTGACCTCTTCTTCCTCCCCCACCCACCTTCCTTTCTGAACAAAAGAGACATACTGAGTGCCGAGACCACTGAGCACTGTGGTGGGTCATCTCCCTAAAACTATATAAAATGATAAACCTGCTCAGGGGCATGGCCACAGGGGTATTCTGCACTGTCTGCCAATAACTCTTCCCTCTCTTCATGATCACCCAACTACCTGTTTCCAGCAACACTGTCTCTCTGTAACTCCTATGAACCCCTCAATTTTCTGAATGAACTGAAGGTCATCTAGCATCAACTCCAATTCCCTAGTACAGTTTGTCAATGTGTCATGGTCCGGTCCATGATGTCCATATTCTGGTTCACAGTCCGGTCTATCAACCCTTGCTCCAGGTTTTCCTGGCTACCCTGTTTCTGGCTTGTTGGGCTCTAATTGAGTCAGCTGATGCTCGTAGGGGCTGGCTGCATAAATACCTTCAGAGACCAGGGTGTGGCTGTTGAATTGTTCTTGTCCTTACTCCTTGCATCCCTTCCTCTGCCTTCTGTTTCCTCGCCTGAAGCCCTGCCTTGTCTTGCCGGTAACTCTCACCTCACCTGAAGTTCTGTCTCACCTTGCTTTGCCAGAAGCCTTGCCTTATCTTGCCGGTAACTCTCACCTCACCTGAAGTTCTCGTCTCGCTGTCATGGTCCGGATCGGGGTCCCTTTAAATTTACCTTGTTTATGTTACAATTCGAACCATTGATTCTCTGTTTTCCCATGTCCCTCGACTTTGGTAATTAGAGGCAATTAATGCTCGGCTGAACCGGTAGTTTATCTTCTCCGGCTTTCAGCCGTTCGGCGCAGGAGCATCTGCAAAGTCATTTAAGGTACGGTGTGCCGATGTCATCTGGACGGAGCAAGCCTAGTTTCTGCCGAAACGAGTGCCGGTAATTCGCCTTTTCCTCACCAGAGCAACCCTGTCCAGTTACCTCGCCAAATCGAGCCTGCAAAGTTTCCTCACTGAGGTGGGTCCGTCAGTTAACCCGCCAGAGGGAATCAAGAAACACTGTCTACTGTTCCCTGGCCGAGTTGAGAGCTCGCCACTATCCTGAGGCTCCAAGTCAAGTCCTGTCTCCGGTGGCATTCAAGCACCAAGTCAAGTCCCGGACCTGGCGGCATTCAAGCACCAAGTCAAGTCCTGACCTGGCGGCATTCTAGCACCAAGTCAAGTCCAAACCCTGGCGGCATTCTAGCACCGAGTCAAGACCCGGCCCTGGCGGCGTTCTAGCACCGAGTCAAGACCCGGCCCTGACGGCGTTCTAGCACCGAGTCCAGACCCTGTCCTGGCGGCGTTCTAGCATCGAGTCAAGTCCCGGCCCTGGCGGCGTTCTAGCACCAAGTCAAGACCCGGCCCTGGCGGCGTTCTAGCACCGAGTCAAGACCCGTCCCTGGCGGCGTTCTAGCACCGAGTCAAGACCCGTCCCTGGCGGCATTCTAGCACCGAGTCAAGACCCGTCCCTGGCGGCTTCCCAGTTCTGAATCAAGTCCTGGCCCTGGCGGTCTGTGATTCCTGTCCTACCCCCTTTTCTGTATCCCTTCTCTGCCCCTCTCGCCTCTAGCCCTCGTCTGCAGCCCCCGCCTGCACTTCGGTCTAGTTCCATCTCCAAAGCTAGATAGGTACCGTCTGGTGTTCATTCGTGTTGGTCTTGTCTTCTATTGTCCTCGCCTCTGTGGGGTAGGTCAGGCCGTCTTGCCGTTGCCACGCGGAGGGTCATGAGTCCCGGCCCTATGTCCTGTACCCAAGGATGGGTCCTGGCTCTCTGTTCTGTGTGTGAGTCCCGGCCCTATGTCCTGTAGCAAAAGAGGGGTCCCGGTTCTCTGTTCTGTGTATGTGTCCATGATTCCATGTACCTGCTCCCCCGAGACCGAGGCTCTGTGTTCCCATGTTCCTCCTCTCCCTAGCCCATGTCATGTCCTTGCCTGGTTCTGGGGTTCGAGCCTGAGGCAAGGCCCAGGTACTGGGTCCTTGCCCAGTCTCAGGCTCTGAGTCCATACCCCAGCCTCTTCATGTCTCCTCTCGTTCTGGGAGCCGATTCAGAGTCCTAGCCCAGACCCTTGGTCCCAGCCTAGTCGTAGTCCTCAGTCCTTGTCCAGTTTGCTACTCCTGCTCCTGCCTAGCTCTCCTGATATCGAACAATAAACTAAATTTAATTAACCTCACAAGATGTGTCTTGCATTTGGGTCCACCCTTGCTCCCTATGCCCCCACCATTGTGACACTTGCCTTCCATTGCCTGAAGCCTAGCCTTGTCTTGCTGGTAACTCTCGCCTCACCTGGCCTGCAGACTTGTCCTGGAGCCACCCTGTACCTAGCTCCCTTCCTGTCCCTTGCATCCGCCCAGGTAAGCCAGGCCATCTCGCCGCTACCTGTGGTTGGTTCTGTCCCTTCCTGTCCCATGCCTCTGTCGGGTGGTGATCCGCGCCCTGCCCAAGTGTACCACGCCCTGCCCAAGCGAACCACGCCCTGCCCGGGAGGAGCCTGCCCGGCCTCAAGTCTGAAGGCTCCGGCCCGCTGCCCGGCCTCAAGCCTGAAGGCTCCGGCCCCCAGGCTCCTGCCTCTTGCCAAGCCTCGCCTCAAGTCTCTGGCCTCCTGCCTCCTGCCTAGCCTCACCTCAAGTCTCTGGCCTCCTGCCTCCTGCCTAGCGTCGCCTCAAGTCTCTAAGACTCCAGCCCCATCCTGCCTGCCAGCCAAGCCTAGTCCTTGCCTAGTGCTGGGGTCCGAGCCAGAGGCAAGACCCAGGTACTGGGTCCTTGTCCAGTCTCTGGCTCGGAGTCCAAGCCTGGGCTCCTAGCTGTTTTGTCCAGTCCTGTTTCAGGTTCCCGGTTTTCCTGTCCATGTCCTTGCCATCGCCCTGTATCCTATTCCTGTCCCTAGTACTTCAGTGTCTGTGTCTTGCACTTGGGTCCATTCCTAGCCACCGCCTTATGACGCAATGTGGATGCACTTATCACAGGTACAGACATCTCCCTAACTTCCACGTCATGCAAGAGAAGCACACCACTGCTCTAGCTTCTATTCCCACTGGTCTCTCTGTATAACAATAAAGAAAGGAGTTAGAAGAACTTAAACTCGTAGAAGTTTATAAAATCATGAGGGGTATAGACAGGTCATAGCCTTTTCCCCAGGATTGGAGAGGCAAAAACTAGAGGACACTGATACAAGATAATAGAAGAGATTTAAAAGAGACCTAAAACATAATTTCTTTATGCAAAGGATAGTGAGCTACCTGAGGACGTTGAGATGGTGCATTTGTAATGTTTAAGATGTATTTGCATAGGTAAATGGAAGGAAAGGGCTTGAAGGACTATGAGACTAATGCAGCAGCTGAAACTAGCAGGGATAATGTTGTGTTCAGCATGGACCATTTGGGCCGAAAGACCTATATCCAGGCTATGTTGCTCTATGATTCTATGAAATACAAACATAAAATGCTTAAAGTATTCATATGGTCAGATTGTTCACCAGATTGTCTTGATCACAAAGACATCCTTGCCATAGAGGGAGTACAAAGAAGGTTCAACAGATTGATTCCTGGGATGGCAGGACTTTCATATGATGAAAGACTGGATGGACTAGGCTTATACTCTCTGGAATTTAGAAGATTGAGGGGGGGATCTTATTGACACGTATAAAATTCTAAAGGGATTGGACAGGCTAGATGTAAGAAGATTGTTGGGGAAGTCCAAAACGAGGGGTCACAGTTTGAGGATAAAGGTGAAGCCTTTTAGGATCGAAATGATGGAAAAATTTCTTCACACAGAGAGTGGTGAATCTGTGGAATTCTCTGCCACAGGAAACAGTTGAGGCCAGTTCATTGGCTTTATTTAACAGGGAGTTAGATATGGCCCTTGTAGCTAAAGGGATCGAGGGTATGGAGAGAAGGTAGGCACAGGGTTCTGAGTTGGATGATCACCCATGATCATACTGAATGGCAGTGCAGGGCCGAATGGCCTACTCCTACATCTATGTTCTATGTTTCTATGGTATCTGTGTAAAAAGAAAGAGTCAAGGGAAGTCAAAGATAGCATAAAAGCAAAAGATAGGTCAGGAAGTCTGGAAAAGGACTAGGATAGATTATGACAATGGACAAAAAGTGGCAGATGGAACACAGTGTAGCGAAGTGTATGGCCATGTACTTTGGTAGAAGGAATAAAGGCACAGAATATTCTCTGAAGAGAGGGAGAAAGCAGAAACTGAATGTGCAAGAAGACTTCAGAGTTCTGGTGCAGGATTCCCGAAAGGCTAACTTGCTGTTTGAGTCAGTATTGGAGAAGGCAAATGCAATGACCGCAATCATTTTGAGGGGTCTGGAATATAATCAGAATAGAATGGGAATCAGGTTTAATATCACTGGCATAGGACGTGGAACTTGTTATATTGCAGCTGCAGTACAGTGCAATATATAATAAAAACTATAAATTACAATAAGATATATATTAAATTAAGTAACTAGAGAAAAACAGAGCAAAGCCAGAAAAAACAGTGAGGTAGCCCATGTGGATTAATTGTCCATTCCGATACCTAGTAAATAAAAAATTGTAATGTTGAGTCTTTATAAGAGATTGGTAGACAATATATGGAGTATTTTGAGCAAATTTGGCTCCATATCCGAGAAAGTATGTCCTGGTATTAGAAAGGGTCCAGAGGAGGTTTAAGAGAATGGCTCCAGGAATGAAAGGGTTATCACATAAGGAACGTTTGATGGTACCAGGCCTGTTCTTGCTGGAGCCTAGAAGACTAAGGGATATCTCTTTGAAACCTACTGAATATGTAAAGGCCTGGATGATGAGAGGATTTTCCAGTAGTGGGGGAGTCCAGGACCAAAGGGCACAGACACATAATAGAACATCATTTCAGAACAGAGACGAGGAGGAATCTCTGAGAATCTGTCAAAGTCATTGGCACAAACGGCCATGGGGGCCAAGTTATTGGGTTTATTGACGCCGAGGCTGATAGGTATTTGATTAGTCATGGTGTCAAAGGGAACTCGGAGAAGACAAAGAAATAGGTCTGAAAGGGAAAAGGTAACAGATATGATTAAATGGCCGAGCTGACTCAATGGATCGAATGGCCTAATCCTACTCCTGTGTCTTATCGTCTTACAGCTGGGAGAGCGATTGCAGTCGGAGCATGTACACAGGAAGTTTCTGAATCGATTAACCTAACCTGTCCTAAAGGAGTTATCAGAAGGAGAAATTGTTAACGAATAAGTTGATTTAAGGAGAAGGTTTGCAGGGGGTGTGCAACTAGGACTTGGTTAGTTACGGCACTTGGACGTTTACAGCGACAGGAAAAGAGGGTCCTGGGCATTCGATAAAGGACGTACACTGCCCAGGCACCGCGGTTGCGTAGCGATTAGCGCGACGCTATTACACCTCCGGGTTGTAAGTTGTTCCGTGACTGGGTTAGGGTTATTACCGTTTTTCGGGGGTGATTGGGCCTACTTCATGCTGTATCGCTAAATAAACAAATTAGATATCGTCCTTTCAAATTTCACAGCGGAAGCCAATGTAAATTAATATTTACTGACAGGTTCCACCCATCTGGAATAATTAAAACCACGTTAATAGGGAAAGATGAACAGATTCACAGACATGGTACAGATCGCATTCGGTTCATCAAATATCCCACCCAACGGAACGTACACGGAATACGGTCGCGGCGACGGGGCGGCTGCGAGACAGGTCCAGGGTCGGCACTTTAAGAGCGCGTGTGGGGAGGATATCGCTCTCCTTGCTCTGTAACAGACTCCGGAGACAAGAGATTAGACAAAGTGAAGGTCAAGATGGAGAAACCGGGGGTGTCTGTGAGAATTATCTCCATGTATTCCTGACGTCTGAAGGCGCCGAGCAACACTCCAACCCACCTCCCCCGTCCGCCGCTCTGAAGCCACTTGCTCCAACTATGGTGTTCGTCGGGAAATTTTGGGAATGTCACAAAACCGCGATAAAGGGATGATAAATATTTTAAATATGTTGACGTGTAACTGAAAAGACAACTGGCAGGAGATGCCTAATTTGGGAAAGTTTTGGGACGGAACGGTACCGGATCGGTTAGTGTAACGCTATTATAGCGCCAGCAACCAAGGTTAAATTCCGTCGTTGTCCTGAAAGGAATTTGTACGTTCTTCCTGTGACCGCGTGGGTTTCCTCCCACGTTCACAAGACGTAAGGATTAGTAGTCGCCCAAAGCAACGTACAATAAATGCTGGAGGAACTCAGTAGACCAAGCAGCACTTACGGAAAAGAGTAAATAGTCGACGTTTCGGGCCGAAACCCTTTTTTCAGGACTCAGATGACCAGAATCCGTGAGAAGTCCTTCAGCATCTGCAAAATTTCTCCTGTTTGTGGGTTAGCAGGTTAATTGATCACATTGATGGAATTGGATGGCCCGTGCTTGTTGGCCCCGAAAGGCCCGTTATCGTGACGGATTTCTTCATGTTAAGCGAGAGCAAGTTCGAACAGGAAAAAAAAATCGTCTAGTGAACTGCTGTGCAATTCTAACAAAATCTCAATTTATGCAAAGGAACTAATCGTGTGTCGTTTTCAAATAGGGTTGGAAGACGTGGTCTGTGACACGTTGAGCGAAAGTGGGACGTGAGGCGTGCTGTTATTTATAACTAACCAGACCACGTCCAAATCCGTGTCAAATACAATCACAACTCGACAAACACCATGCGGCTGGGTTGCACGGCTTGTGTGATACTTTTCCTCCGTTAGTTGATTGATTTTCATCCGTTTGCTCTGTTTGTTTCAGACTTTTAAACCTGTTCTGAGTTTGATTTCTATTTCCACAGGCGGATGTCTCGGTGCTGAATTGATACAGTCTCCGAGGTCCATCACGAAAAACGTGGGCAAAACTGTCGTCATGAGCTGCGATCTGAGCAGAGTGAGCACGGACTATATCCACTGGTACCGGCAGCCAGAGGTCACACGAATCATTTCCGACTCAGAGATTTCGCAGATTATGTCATAAGAGCCTTCACCTTTCTTCGGGTAAAGAACTCTATCCAGTTCCACGAAAATTACCCGATCAGCCTCATCGACAGTCTATTCATTTACACCCGTCGGTCGAGAATAGGGAGTTGGGAGAGTATTTCCAAAGGGTACGAGAGCCCAAACTTAGACCCTCTCCCTCCTCTCGTCCTGGTGGATGGGTCACTGGACTATTCCTCCTGGCGTCTCGCCCAGTGTGGGACAGGGTCCAGTACCAAGTTGACTGGGAGAGATAGGGTCCAGAGAATCTTTCTTGGGTTCCAATTCGTGACATCCTGGACAAGTCACTCATCCAGGACCTCCAGCGGACACAGGACTCTAGTGCCCCCGGAGCTGTGCCTCGTGGCGGGGTGAGGGTGGTGATCTATAAAAACCATGGACTCTGCTGTGGAGAGGGCAGCTGAAAGCGGTCATCAGCAATCAGCTCGTGAGAATGCACGTTGCAGCCAATTAGGGTTGCATTGTAGTTTTATTTGACTCCCTTCAGTCTTGTTGAGTCTTGACTGAAGCACAACTACGGCGACACCCCCCGAGTACCTTAGCCCACTTTCCAAGATAGAAGACTCCAATTTAGATTGACGCCTTAAAGGAGTCGTACTAACTTACTATTAAGTTACTCCTTCTAAAGCTCAGTGTCAGCGTTAGATTTTTAGTTTGAATTTTAGTTTTTAGCCCTATTGGCTTTGCATTTCTTATTTTCCTTTTATTTTGTACAGTGATTATTAAATTTCAGTTTACCCAGGGGTCAGTGTTGGGACCTCTGTCATTAATTATTCTGTAAATGATTTGGATGTGAATGCATACAGCACGATGTTCACTATACCCTCAATCTTGGTATCATCCGCAAATTTGCTGATCCAGTTTAACAATATTGTCATTTAAATCATTAATATAAGTGACCAACAACAATGGATCAAACACCGACTTCTGCAGCACAGCACTAGTCACAGGCCTCCAAGCAGAGAGTCAAACACTAACCACCATTCTCTGGCTTCTTCCGCTAAGCCAACATTGAATCTAACTGACTACCTCATCCTGAATGCCAGGCGACTTAATTTTCTTGACGATTCTGCCATGTCGTAGTTTATCAAAGGCTTATCTAAAGACCATTGTGTTCCCTTCAACAAACTTCTTGGTAACCTCTTTAAAAAAATCTCTATAAATTAGTTAGACATGACTTACCATGCATTAAGCCATATTGCTTATCTCTTTTCAGGCCCTGTCTATCCAAACACTGGTACATGTACATCCTACCCATGAGGAAACCTTCCGATAATTTACCCACGACTAATGTAAGGTTCACCAGGCTCTAATTTCCTGTTTATTCTTAGTACCGTTTTGAAATGTTAGCGACCCTCCAGTCCTCTACTACCTCACTCATGGGTAAGGATGTTTTAAGTATTACTGCCAGGGCCCCTTTAATTTCTGCACTAGCCTCCCACAAGTTTGGAGGGGACACCTCGTCAGGACTTTGGGACTTATTCACACTAAATTCCTCTCAAGACAGCAAGCACTTCCTCTTCTGTAATCGGAACATGGTTCATGACCTCTAGTGTTTTGCCAGATTCTATGGTATCTGTGTCTGTCTCATTTCATACTTTTCATACATTTCATACTTTTCCGCATCTATTTTAGCTTCATGCATATATGACCAACTTGATCTTCAAGGGGACCAATTTTGTCCATCTCTATCTTCTTGCTCCCAGTAACTATAGAACCCTTGGATTCTGGTTTAACTTGTCTTCTAGAGCAACCACTTATCCTTTTGCAGCTTTCCTGATCTTCCGCCTGTGTTCTCTTGTATGTCTTATATTCCTCAGGTGCCCCATTTAACACTAGCTGCCAATACTGATATGTGCTTCCTTTTTGTTTATCTGGTCCTCAATATCCTATGATAAATAAGGTTCCCTCAACCTGCCAACTTTGCTTTTTATCCTCATAGAAATACACATATTGTGTACTCTCAATACACAATGCTGTTGAAGACCAACCACCTGCCAGTGTCTCTTTGTTAGAAAACAACTTATCCCAAGCCACACCTGGTAGATTGCTTCTGATGCCATCAAAATTGCTCTTCCTCCAGTTTAGAATCTAAACTTGAAAAACAAACCTATCCAATCTCCATAATTATTTTGAAGTCGATGGAATTATGATCACTATACCCAAAGTGTTTCACTATATTCATTTCTGTCACCTGCCCTGTCTCATTTCCGACAAAAAGATCCAATCTTGTGCTCTCTTTAGTTCGGAATTCTACATATTGATAATGAAGCTGTCCTGAACACATTTGACAGACTCCATCTAATCCTGTTCTTTTACAAGGTGGGAGTCCCAATCAATATGAAGAAAGTTAAAATCACCCACTATCTCAACCTAAACACTAGAGATTCTGCAGATACTGGAAATCCGGAGTAACACATAAAAAATCCTGGTGGGACTCATGAGGTCCGGTTTTCCTATAAAAAGGAAGAAAGCATAAAAGCTTCAGGCCAAGACCCATCATCAGCACCCTCAATGAATCCTGATGAAGGGTCTCAGCCAAAAACATTGACTGTTTATTCCTTCTACAGTTGCTGCCATCACTGCTGAGTTACTCTTGCATCTTGTATGTGTTATTGTAACAACCTT
The DNA here is from genome assembly GCF_030028105.1 of Mobula birostris. Classification (NCBI taxonomy): domain Eukaryota; kingdom Metazoa; phylum Chordata; class Chondrichthyes; order Myliobatiformes; family Myliobatidae; genus Mobula; species Mobula birostris. The sequence continues at coordinate 113,824,949 of NC_092370.1, read as the reverse complement.
ATATTTCTTGCAACCGTCTGCAGTCTCCCTAAAAATATGTTTGCCCAAATCCTGCTGACTATTAGAAACTCTATAAAGTCACGTTAACATGATCATCCATTTTATATTCCACAGATTCATGAAAATTTCCTTGGCAGATGAGCCTTCTGTATATCATCTGAGCATTGCTATGAAATTATATTACTTATGTAAGAGTAATCCTTCTCCCTTTAATACCTCCTTCTCTGACATGTCTAAATCAGCGGAATGCCAGAACGATGGGCTGTCAGTCTTCACACTCCTGTAACCATATCTCAATAATGGTTTCAACATCGTAAGTCCACACATGGATCCATGCTCTATGTGCATCAGCCTTACCTACAACCGTCCTTGTCTTGCAATAGATGAAACTCAGAACATTTATCCACCCTGCTCAATCTTGCAGTTTGCATCTCTGCTTAAAAACGAGAAATGCCGAATATGCTGGAAAGCCAGAGCAACATCCACAAAATATGTGCTTGTAGTCATTACATCTATTTTTTTTCAACAACCACTTCATTGCTAGTCCTTCCACTCTGGATACCATCCCTCTTAAGTATTAGTTTGAACACTTCTGAGCAGAATTAGCAAACTTTCCTGTGAGGATATTGGTTGCTCTCCAGTTTGGGTGAAAACTGTCTTATTTACAGAGATCCCGCCTGCCCTGGAATGGAGTTCAGTGATCCAAAAAATCTGAAGCCCTCTCCCATGTACCATCTGCTGAATCACATGTCAAACTGCACAGTGTTCCTTATTTTCTACCTCACTACAATGCATAGCTTTGTGCGATCTCCATCTTTGAGGTCCTGTCTTCTAACTTGGTAGCTTATTCCCCGAACTCATTTTGCAAGTCCTCGTCACTTTTCCTGCTTATATCATTGGTATCATTATGTACCATGACTTATCGCATCTCACCCTCCCCCTTAAGATGGCTATGGACTCAATTCAAGATATCTCTGATCCTCTATACCTGGGAGGCAATATACCATCCAAGAGTCTTGTTCTTGTCTCAGGTTCTCCTATCTGTTTCACTAACTAGTGCTAACCAATGACCTCCATGACGACTACTGGCCTCTTCTTTCTCCTCCCCCCCCCCCCACCTTCCTTTCAAAACCAAAGAGATATACTGACTACCGAGACCACTGACCACTGTGGTAGGTCATCTTCCTAAAATTATATATGATGATACACTTGTTGAGGGGAATGGCCACAGGGATATTCTGCACCCTCTGCCAATACCCCTTCCCTCTCCTGATGATTACCCAGCTACCTGTTTCCAGCAACACTATCTCTCTGTAACTCCTATGAACTCCTCAATTTTCTGAATGATCTGAAGGTCATCTAGCACCAGATCCAATTCCCTAATACGGTTTGTAAATGTTGATGCACTTATCGCAGGTATAGACATCTCCCTAACTTCCACGTCATGCAAGAGAAGCACATCACTGCTCTAGCTTCTATTCCCACTGGTCTCGCTGTGTAACAATAAAGAAAGAAGTTCGAAGAACTTAAACTTGTAGAAGTTTATAAAATCATGAGGGGTATAGAAGGGTCATAGCCTTTTCCCCAGGATGGGAGAGACAAAAACTAGAGGACACTGATACAAGATAATAGAGAAGAGATTTAAAAGAGAACTAAAAGATAATTTCTTTATGCAAAGGATAGTGAGCTGCATGAGGAAGTGGTTGAGATGGTGCATTTGTAATATTTAAGATGTATTTGCATAGATAAATGGAAGGAAAGGGCTTAAAGGACTATGACTCAAATGCAGCAGCTGGAACTACCAGGGATGATGCTGTGGTCAGCATGGACGATTGGGGCCAAAGGGCCTCTATCCAGGCTCTGTTACTCAACGATTCTATAAAATAAAAACATAAAATGCTTAAAATACTCATATGGACAGATGGCATCTGTGTAAAGAGAAACAGAGATAAGGGAGGTCAAAGATAGCATAAAAGCAAAATAGAGGGCAGGAAGTCTGCAAAAGGACTTCGACAGATTAAGAGAATGGACAAAAAAGTGGCAGATGGAACACAGTATAGTGAAGTATATGGCCATGCACTTTGGTAGAAGGAATAAAGGGACAGAATATTCTCTGAAGAGAGGGAGAAAGCAGAAACCGAATGTGCAAGAAGACTTGCGAGTTCTGGTGCAGGATTCCCTAAAGGTTAACTTGCTGTTTGAGTCAGTAGTGGAGAAGGCGAATGCAATGACAGCAATCATTTCGAGCGGTCTAGAATATATTTAGAATAGAATCGGAATCAGGTTTAATATCATTGACATATGTCGTAGAATTGGTTATTTTGCAGCTGCAGTACAGTGCAATAAATAATGATGCCTATAAATTAGAGAAAAAGAAAGCAAAAAAAAATATTGAGGTAGTACATGTGGATTCATTGTCCATTCAGAAATCTAATCAATAAAAAATTGTAATGTTGTGTCTTTCAGAGACCGGTAGAATATATATGGAGTATTGGGAGTAATTTTGGCTCCATATCCGAGAAAGAATGTCCTGGTATGAGAGAGGGTCCACAGAAGGTTTAAGAGAATGGTTCCAGGAATGAAAGGGTTATCACATAAGGAACGTGTGATGGTTCCCGGCCTGTTCTCGCTGGAGCCCAGAAGACTAAGGAATATCTGTTTGAACCCTACTGAATATGCGGACTGGGAAATCATTTCGCTGAACACTTACGCTCTGTCCGCCAGAGAAAGCAGAATCTCCCAGAGGATCCACATGATAGAACGTTCTTTCAGAACAGAGACGAGGAGGAATTTCTCAGAATCTGTGAAATTCGTTGCCACAAACGGTCATGGAGACCAAGTGATTGGGTTTATTAAAGCCGAGGCTGAGAGGTATTTGATTAGTCATGGTGTCAAAGGGTATTCGGAGAAGTCAACGAAATGGGGCTGAAAGGGGAAAAGGAAACAGATATCATTAAATGGCCGAGCTGACTCAATGGATCGAATGGCCTAATCCTGCTCCTGTGTCTTATCGTCTTACGGCTGGGAGAGCGATTGCAGTCGGAGCATTTACACAGGAAGTTTCTGAATCGATTAACCTACCTGTCCTAAAGGAGTTATCGGAAGGAGAAATTGTTAACGAATGAGTTGATTTAAGGAGAAGGTTTGCGGGAGGTTTACAACTAGGACTTGGTTAGTTACGGCACTTGGACGTTTACAGCGACAGGAAAGAGGGTCCTGGGCATTTGATAAAGGACGTACACTGCCCAGGCACCGCGGAAGCGCAACGATTAGCGCGTCGCTATTAGACCTCCGGGTTGTAAATTGTTCCGTGACTGGGTTAGGGTTAATACCGTTTGTCGGGGGTGATTGGGCCTACTTCGTGCTGTATCGCTAAATAAACAAATTAGGTATCGTCCTTTCAAATTTCACAGCGCAACCCAACGTAAAGTAATATTTAATGACAGGTTCTGCCCAGTTGGAATAATTAAAACCACGTTAATAGGGAAAGATGAACAGATTCACAGACATGGCACAGATGGCATTCGGTTCATCAAACATCCCACCCAACGGAACGTACACGGAATACGGTCGCGGCGACGGGGGCAGATGCGAGACAGGTCCAGGGTCGGCACTTTAAGACCGCGTGTGGGAAGGATATCGCTCTCCTTGCTCTGTCACAGACTCCGGAGACAAAAGATTAGACAAAGTGAAGGCCAAGATGGAGAAACCGGGGGTGTCTGTGAGAATTATCTCCATCTACTCCTGACGTCTGAAGGAGCCGAGCAACACCCCAACTCACCTCCCCCGTCCGCCGCTCTGAAGCCACTTGCCCCAACTGTGGTGTTCGGCGGGAAATTTAGGGAATGTCAACAAAATATCCATAAAGGGAGGATAAATATTTTAAATATGTTCACGTATAACTGAAAAGACAACTGGCTGGTGACGTCTAATTTGGGGAATGTTTTTGGACGGAACGATCCCAGAGCGGTTAGTGTAACGCTGTTACAGCGCCAGCGACCCAGGTTAAATTCCATCATTGTCCTGAAAGGAATTTGAACGATCTTCCTGTGACCGTTGGGTTTCCTCCGGCTGCTCCGGTTTCCTCCCATGTTCAAAAGACGTAAGGATTAGTAGGTGCCCAAAGCAATACACAAAAAATAATGGAGGAACTCAGTAAGGCAAGCAGCATTTATGGAAAAGGGTAAATAGTCGACTTTCCGGACTGAACCCCTTTTTCAGGACTGGAAAGGAAGGGGAGAAGTCAGCGTTCGAAGTCCTTCAGCAACTGCAAAATTTCTCCTGTTTGCGGGTTAGTAGGTTAATTGATCACATTGATGGAATTGGATGGCCCGGGCTTGTTGGTCCCGAAAGGCCTGGTATCGTGACGGATTTCTTCATGTTAAGCGGAGCAAGTACGAAACCCAAAAAAATCGTCCAATGAACTGCTGTGCAATTCTAACAAAATCTCATTTTATGCAGAGGAAAAAATATGTGTGTGGTTTTCAAATAGGGTTGGAAGGCGTGGTCTGTGACACGTTGAGAGAAAGTGGGACGTGAAGCGTGCTGTTATTTATAACTAGCCAGGCCACGCCTAAATCCGTGTCAAATACAGTCACAACTCGACAAACACCATGCGGCTGGGTTGCGTGGCTTTTGTGATACTTTTCCTCCGTTAGTTGATTGATTTTCATCCATTTACTCTCTGTTTGTTTCAGACTTTTAAACACGTTATGACTTTGATTTCTGTTTCCACAGGCAGATGTCTTGGTGCTGAATTGATACAGTCTCCGATGTCCATCACCAAAAATGTGGGCAATCATGCCGTTATGAGATGCGATCTGGGATCAGCGAACACGGAGGTAATCCACTGGTACCGGCAGCCAGATGGGCAACGCCCGGTCAGGATCCTCTATTACAGTAATGGGAAGACCAGACGCGACGATGGAATTGATAACAGATTTACAGCGAGAAATGTTGTACAAAAGCAGTATATTCTAACTGTGAGCCGTCTCGAGAAAGAGGATTCCGGCATCTATTACTGTGCCTATTGGGACCCACAGAGTTAAACTGCAACCGGAGCTGCTGACAAAAACTCTTCCTCAGGGTAGAGGTCACACGAATCATTCCCGACTCAGCGAATTCGCAGCTTATGCCATAAATGCCATCACCTTTCTTCGCATAAAGAACTCTATCCAATTCCACGAAAGTTACCCGATCAGCCTCATCAACAGTCTATTCATATACAGGCGTCGCTCGAGAACAGTGAATTGGGAGAATATTTCCGCAGGGTACGAGAGCCCAAACTAGAGACGATAGATTTAAAGTGAGCGGGGAAAGATCTATAAGAGACATGTGTGGTAGGTTCTTCAGGGAAAGGACGGTGGGTACAGACAACAAGCTGCCAGAGGAAGAGTTAGAGGCAGGAACCATCGAGAGATTTAAAAGTCATTTGGGCATCTACGTGGATAAGAAAGGTTCAGAGAAATACGCGTTCAATGCAGATAAACGGGACTGGTTTACGTGCGAAACTTGCTCGGTAAGGACGAGTTTGGCATAAGGGCCTGATTCTGTGCTGTACAACTCAATGGTCCTTAGAATTGTTTTAAATCTCTGCACTGTCGCCAGTCAGACTCCTTTATTCCGTGGAAAACAGTCTCAACATATCCGATCTCTATCACTAAAATCCTCCAATCCCAGAAACATACTTGTGAATCTTTTCTGCGTCTTATCTTTAATAATTCAGCAATAAATACTGAGGAGATGAGGTGAATATCCTTGACGGGGACCCCATATGTTGTGGGAACATTTCAGTGATGGGTCAAGTGAAGTTATACCATTTGGTTCAAGAGCCTGATTGTGGAGGGGTAATACCTGTTGCTGAACCTGGTGGTGTAGTTCTGAGGCTCCTGTCGGTACTTCCTGATGGGAGCAGTGAGAGGGGAGCATGATCTGCAATGTGGGGGAGGGTTGGGGTGGGTGGTGTTTCTGATGACGGATGTTGCTTTCCTTAAAACATCACTTCTTAAAACATTTCCTCACTGTGGATGTAAGTGATACTGGACTTTAGTCATTGGGGCAGGTTACCATGTTCTTCTGAGGCACCAGAATCAGAGAAGTCTGATTGAAGCAGATGGGTACATCAGCCAAAGAGACAGGTTAAAGATCAGTGAACAGTCCCGCCAGTTAATTAACACTGGTCTTCAGTACTTGGCCAGGTATCATGTCTGGCCTAAATGATTTTCGTCTTCCAGAAGGTTGCCCGTACATTACCCTCAGAGACTAAAATCACTCGATCGTCCGGCGCTGTGAGTGTTTGTGATGGTTCCTCCATGTTTTGACGGTCGAAGCAAGCACAGACGGCATTGCGTTCATCTGTAAGTGAGCCCTGTTGTCACCTTTGTCACTTGATTTTACTTCATAAGAAGTGACAGCATTCAAGCCCTGCCACAACTATTGACTATCCTTTGCTGATTCAGGTTTCGTCTGGCAAATAAGGAGGCTTTGCCCATAAGGAGGCTTTCCAGAGAGTGTACCAGGACCTCTTGTAACTTTATTGGTCACCAGACTTGAATGCCTCTGACCTGGCCCTCAGCAAATTTCTGATTTCATGGTTCATTCAAGGCTTCTGGCGGGAGAAGACCCTGAATGAGCTTATGGGGAGACACTCGTCTACAACTGTTTTTCTAATGGCCATGATGTAGGTGCCCATTGAACCTACATGGTGTAGGTGTATTTATTCAGATCCATAGATGTGTCCTTGAAAATGGCTCAGACCACTCGAAGGAATTCCATATAGCAATAACTACTCATATGCCTCCCTCGACCACATCGTTGTTGTCCTTATCTCTGGAAATTATATCCAGTTCCTTGATTTGCCTCCCTCATAGCTTGACCTATCCCTCATACGGATATTGGCTTTCAGAGAATAATGTGCAAAGGCACCCTGGGCCCTCTGAACATACACACCTTGCAAACTGCCATCATTTGAAAGAAAGCTACTATTAAACGGGATAGGGTGACATCATATTTTCTACTATTCATTCCCTTCAGCATCAAATATTCCTTTGGATACTACAGTGGGGGATGGGGGAAGAATGACCTGTCAGTGCACGGCAGCAGCAGCCAGGCCAGTGGCAGTATGGCCGGCTCTGTGGCTCAGCAGAGAAGGGTAAAATCAGGTAGAGAGATAGTGATAGCAGACTCAGTAATTAGGGATTGGACAAGTGATTTGGTGGCCGCAACAAAGACGCAGAATGGTGTGCTGCCTCCCAGGTGCCAGGATTAAGCAGGTCTCAGAACAGCTGCAGAAGAGGTTGAGTAACCAGACAAAGGCGGATGTGTACATTGACACCAATGACATGGGTAAAAACAGGGAAGAGATTTTGCAGGGCCACAGAGCATGTGTAATCTCTGAATTATACCCAGTTCCATGTGCTAGTTAGGACACAAGTAGGACGAATGAGTGGCTGAGGATCTGGTGTAGCGGGCAGGGTTTCAGATTGTTGGATCATTGGGATCTCATCTAGGGAAAATATGCCTTGTACAAAAAAAGATCGGTTAAACCTGAACCAAAGGGGGATCAATATCTTTGTGAGTAGGTTTGCTAGAGCTGTTGGAGAAGGTTGAAACTAAGTTAGCAGGGGATTGGAAGCATGAGTGATGGGGCTGAGGATGAGACAGTCGATGCAGCGTGTAACGAGACTGTGAGGAAGGTTAGGCAGATGATACTAAGGCCGATGTTCTTTTCTGTCAGTTTGATGTCTCTGAGGTCAACGCCAATCTAGATCACATCTTTCCTCGCACAAGCATAGCTGTTCCAGTGATTTGGGGAATAGAAACAAGTGAGGACTGCCGAACAGTCAGATCCAGGCCCAGACGGAGAAGTTCCTAACCAGCTGTTTGTCCCTGCCTCTGTGTGTTCCTAAATCTTTGCCTGAGGTCACTCTTCCCATCTGGTTGGCCATCCAGGGATTCAACAGACCCTGGAATTCATAAAGAGATGATTGACATGGCAGTCTACGTCCCAAGATGTCCACGACTTTGTCTCTGCCTGTCCCATTTGTGCCCAAAACAAGACGTCACATCAGCAACTAGTGAACTGGGAGAGAAAGGGCCCAGAGAATCTTTCTTGCGTTCCAATTTGTGACATCCTGGACAAGTCTCTCATCCTGGACCTCCAGTGGGCACAGGTCTCTAGTACCCCTGGAGCTGTGCATCATGGCGGGGTGGAGTTGCAGGGGTGGTGAGGGTGGTGATCTGTAAAAACCATGGATTCTGCCGTGGGGTGGACAGCTGAAAGCGGTCATCAGCAATCACGCTCGTGAGAATGCACATTGCAGCCAATTGGGGTTGCATTGTAGTTTTATTTAATTTCCTTCAGTCTTGTTGAGTCTTGACTGAAGCACAACAACGGCGACACTCCCCCGATTACCTTAGCCAACTTTCCAAGATAGAAGACTCCAATTTAGATTGACGCCTTAAAGGAGTGGTACTAACTTACTATTAAATTACTCCTTCTGAAGCTCAGTGTCAGAGTTAGATCTTTAGTTTTAATTTTAGCTTGTAGCCCTATTGACTTTGCATTTATTATTTTCCTTTTATTTTGTACAGTTCTTATTAAATTTCAGTTTACCCAGGGGTCAGTGTTGGAACCTCTGTTATTAATTATTATGGAAATGATTTGAATGTGAATCTATAAAGCACAATGTTCCCTATGCCCTCAATCTTGGTGTCTTCCGCAAATTTGTTGATCCACTTTAACATATTGTCATTTAAATCATTAATATAAGTGACCAACAACAATGGATCAAGCACCGATTCCTGCAGCACAGCACTAGTCACAGGCCTCCAAGCAGAGAGTCAAACACTAACCACCATTCTCTGGCTTTTTCCCCTAAGCCAACATTCAATCTAATTGACTACTTCATCCTGAATACAGTACCAGGCAACTTAATCTTCTTGACGATTCTGCCATTTTATCAAAGGCTTTTCTAAAGCCCACAGTGTTCCCTTCAACATACTTCTTGGTAACCTCCTTAAAAAAGTTCTCTATAAATTAGTTAGACATGACTTATAGAGCATTAAGCCAGTGTTCCCGGGCCGCGGACCGCTTCCGGGCCGCAATGCATGACCAACCGGGCCGTGAGGAAACGATGTGAGTCAGCTGCACCTTTCCTCATTCCCTGTTACGCACTGTTGAACTTGAACATCGGGTTGCCATCTGTCCCGTCTTTGCCGGGACATCCCGTATATTGGGCTAAATTGCTTTGTCCCATACGGGCCCGCCCGTGTTCCGTATTTCACCCGCTAACGTAGAGTGTTCCTTTGAAACCGTTCGTGCCGAAATGGCGTGAAGCGAAGAAGCATGTACCATTAATTTATATGGGAAAAAATTTTCAGCGTTCCCAGACCCAAAAAATAACCTACCAAGTCATACCAAATAACAAAAAAACCTAAAATAACACTAACATACAGTAAAAGCAGGAAAGATATGATAAATACATAGTCTATATAAAGTAGAAATAATGTATGTACAGTGTAGTCGGGAAGATGAAGCCAAAACCGACAGGCGGGGGGTAAAAAAAATTGGCACATACGCGCATGCGCATGCGCACGGAGGTGCTCGCGCAAGGCTTCATAGGCATGGTAGTCTTTCACGGGGTAAATCTTAATGTCCCGTATTGGACTTCAACTTTTGTCCCTTATTTGAGAGTGAGAAAGTTGGCAACCGTAACTGTAAAAGAAATGTTGAGGTGAGTTTAAGCCTACTTGAACAACCCCCGCCCCTCGTTCGGTCAGTCCGCAAGAATTTTGTCAACATTAAACCTGTCCACGCTGCAAAAAAGGTTGGGGACCACTGCATTAAGCAATATTGTTTATCACTTTTCCGGCCCTGTCTATTCAACACTGGTACATGTACATCCTTTCCATAAGAACAGCTTCCGATAATTTTCCCACGTCTAATGTCAGGTTCACCAGGCTCTAATTTCCGATTTATTCTGAGAACCATTCTTAAATGTTAGCGACCCTCCAGTCCTCCAGTACCTCACCCATGGATAAGGACGTTTTAAATATTACTGCCTTGGCCTCTGTAATTTCTGCACTAGCCTCCCACAAGTTTGGAGGGGACACCTCGTCAGGACTTTGGGACTTATTCACCCTAAATTCTTCTCAAGACAGCAAGCACTTCCTCTTCTGTAATCAGAACATGGTCCATGACCTCTAGTGTTTTCCCAGATTCTATGTTATCTGTGTCTGTCTCCTGAGTAAATGCAAACACAAATATAAACCATTTAATATTTTTCTGCATCTCTTTTAGCTCCATGCATGTATGACCGACTTGATCTTCAAGGGAACCAACTTTGTCCCTTACTATCCTGTTGCTCCCAGTACCTATAGAACCCTTGGATTCTGGTTTAACTTGTCTTCTGGAGCAACCACTTATCCCATTTCAACCTTCCTGATATTTCGCTTGTGTTCTCTTGTATGTTCTAAATTCCTCAAGTGCCAAATTTAACACCAACTGTCAATACCTGATATGTGCTTCCTTTTTGTTTACCAGGTCCTCAATATCCCATGATAAATACGGTTCCCTCAAACTGCCAACCTTGCTTTTTATCCTAATAGAAATATATATATTCTGTACTCTCAATACTCAATTCTTCTGAAGAACACCCACCTGCCGTGTATCTTTGTTAGAAAACAACCTATCCCTATCCACACCTGGCAGATGGCTTCTGAAGCCATCAAAATTGCTCTTCCTCTAGATTAGAACCTTAGTCTGAAAACCAATCCTATCCAATCTCGCTAATTGTTTTGAAGTCCATGAAATTATGATCACTATATCCAAAGTGTTTCCCTATATTCACTTCTGTCACCTGCCCTGTCTCATTTCCGAAGAAGAGATCCAATATTGTGCTCTCTTTAGTTAGGAATTCTGCATATTAATAATGAAACTTTCTAGAACACATTTGACAAACTCCATCTCATCCAGTTCTTTTACAGTGTGGGAGTCCCAATCAATATGAAGAAAGTTAAAATCAACTGCTATCTCAACCTAAACACTAGAGATTCTGCAGATGCTGGAAATCCAGAGTAACACATAAAACAACCTGGAGGAACTCATGAGGTCAGGTTTTCCCATGAAAAGGAATAAAGTGTCAATGTTTCAGGCCAAGACTCTTCATCAGCACCCTTCATGAGAACTGATAAATGGTCTCAACCAAAAACATAGATTGTTTATTCCTTCTGCAGTTGCTGCCTTCCCTGCTGAGTTACTCTTGAATCTTGTATGTGTTACTGTAACAACCTTGTATTTCTTGAAACTGTCTTCTATCTCCCTATGAATTTGCTTGTCCAAATCCTGCTGACGATTAGAAACTCTATAAAGTCCCATTAACATGATCATTCATTTTTTTATTCCACAAGTTCATGAAAATTGCCTTGGCAGATGAGCCTTCCGTACATCATCTCAGCATTGCTGTGACATTATCTCTGATGAGTAATATGAGTATAATCTCCCCCTTTAATACCTGCTTCTCTGACATATCTAAATCAGCAGAATGCCAGAACATTGGGCTGTCAGTTTTCACCCTCCTGTAACCATGTCTCAATAATGATTTCAACATCATAAGTCCATACCTGGATTCATGCTCTATGTGCATCAGCCTTCCTTGTCTTGCATTAGATGCAACTCCAAATATTTATCCACCCTGCTCTATCTTGCAGTTTCCATCTCTGCTTAAAAACGAGAAAATGCCACAGATGCTGAAATCCAAAGCAACATACACAAAGTATTTGCTCGTAGTCATGACATCTCTTTCTTTTCCCCCAAAAACTTCATTGCTGGTCCGGCCACTCTGGATACCATCCCTCTTAAACATTAGTTTGAACACTTCCGAGCAGGATTAGCAAACCTTCCTCTAAGGATACTAGTTCCTCTCCAGCTTGAGTGAAAAGTGTCCTATTTGCAGAGATCCCACCTGCCCTGGAATGGAGTTCAGTGATCCAAAAACTCTGAAACCCTCTCCCACGAACCACCTGCTTAGTCACATGTTTCTTTCTCTTTAAATCTTTTTATTAATTATTATTGAAAATCAACAAAAAATACATTAAAGTAGTCAAATCAACATATCAATATATACAATAAGAGTCAAACTATCAAATAACTGATTACCAAAGCTAAACAGTATACCAATAGTAATAAGAAAAGAGAAAATGTTAAAACTACTATTTTTTTGGAAAAAAGAAAGGAGGAAAAATGAACCCCTACTAACTAAAACACAAAAGAAACTACTAACCAAAACAAAACGAGAAAAAAACCCATTGGGAGCACAACCCCAGAGCTATACGCCATAGAGGCTTCCATAAAAGAAAAACATCGATCCGCCAACCAAAACCAATTACACAAGAATCAGAAGCGGACTACCTTAATTAACTCAGATGAAATGGTAGTGCGGGCAAAAGAACACTACCTTTTCTCAAAGTCAAATCGGGGATCAAAAGTTCGTCTTCAAATTTTCTCCAAACTAGGACATAACGTCACCTGAGACAACCATTGTATCATAGTTGGAGTAGGGGCATCTTTCCATTTCAATGAAATAGCCCATCTGGCCAATAATGTGACAAATACAATTACATATTGGTCTGATAGAGAAATACGATGAATATATTGAGGAATTATCCCGAAAAGCACTGTCAATTTATAAGTCACATGTTCAACTGCACAGCCTTCCTTATGTTTTACCACACAACAATGGATTGCTTCATGCGATCTCCATCTTGGAGGTCCTGTCTTTTAACTTCGTACCTTATTCCCTAAACTTATTTTGTAAGTCCTCATCACTTTTCCTGCTTATATCATTGGTATGAAAGTGCACCATGACTTATCGCTTCTCACCCTCCCCCTTAAGATGGCTATGGACTCAATTCAAGATATCTCTGATCCTCTATACCTGGGAGGCAATATAACATCCAAGAGTCTTTTCCTGTCTCAGGTCCCCCTGTCTGTTTCACTAACCAGTGCTAACCAATGACCTCCATCACTACTATTGGCCTCTTCTTCCTCACCCACCCACCTTCCTTTCTGAACCAAAGAGACATACTGAGTGCTGAGACCACTGACCACTGTGGTAGGTCATCTCCCTAAAACTAGATAAAATGAAACACTTGTTGAGGGGAATTCCCACAGGGGTATTCCGTACTGTCTGCCAATACCCGTTCCCTCTCTTCATGATCACTCAGCTACCTGTTTCCAGCAACACTATCTCTTTGTAACTCCTATGAACCCCTCAATTTTCTGAATGATCTGAAGGTCATCTAGCACCAGCTCCAATTCCCTAGTACAGTTTGTAAATGTGGATGCACTTATCACAGGTATAGACATCTCCCTAACTTCCACATCATGCAAGAGAAGCACACCACTGCTCTAGCTTCTATTCCCACTGGTCTCTCTGTATAACAATAAAGAAGGAAGTTAGAAGAACTTAAACTTGTAGAAGTTTATAAAATCATGAGGGGTATAGACAGGTCATAGCCTTTTCCCCAGGATTGGAGAGACAAAAACTAGAGGACACTGATACAAGATAATACAGAAGAGATTTAAAAGAGACCTAAAAGGTAATTTCTTTATACAAAGGATAGTGAGCTGCCTGAGGAAGTGGTTGAGATGGTGCATTTGTAATATTTAAGATGTATTTGCATATGTAAATGGAAGGAAAGGGCTTGAAGGACTATAACTCAAATACAGCAGCTGGAACTAGCAGGGAGGATGCTGTGGTCAGCATGGACGATTGGGGCTGAAGGGCCTCTATCCAGGCTCTGTTACTGAATGATTCTATAAAATAAAAACATAAAATGCTTAAAATACTTATATGGCCAGATGGCATCTTTGTAAAGAGAAACAGAGTTAAGGGAGGTCAAAGATAGCATAAAAGCAAAATAGAGACAGGAAATCTGCAAAAGGACTCGGACAGATTAGGACAATGGACAAAAACGTGACAGATGGAACACAGTGTAGGGAAGTGTATGACCATGCACTTTGGTAGAAGGAATAAAGGCACAGAATATTCTCTGAAGAGAGGGAGAAAGCAGAAACCGAATGTGCAAGAAGACTTGAGAGTGCTGGTGCAGGATTCCCTAAAGGTTAACTTGCTGTTTGACTCAGTAGTGGAGAAGACAAATGCAATGACAGCAATCATTTCGAGGGGTCTAGAATATAATCAGAATAGAATGGGAAACAGTTTTAATATCACTGACATAGGTCGTGGAACTTATTATTTTGCAGCTGCATTACAGTACAATATATAATAAAATCTATAAATTACAATAAGATATATATTAAATTAAATAAGTAGAGAAGAAGAGAGTTAAGCAAGAGGAAGATAGTGAGGAAGTACATGTGGATTCATTGTCCATTCAGTAATCTAATAAATAAAAAAATTGTAATGTTGAATCTTTATAAGAGATCGGTAGACTACATATGGAGTATTTTCAGTGATTTTGGGCTCCATATCCGAGAAAGAGTGTCCTGGCATTAGAGAGGGTCCAGAGGAGGTTTAGGAGAATGGTTCCAGGAATGAAAGGGTTATCACATAAGGAACGTTTGATTGTACCAGGACTGTTCTCGCTGGTGCCTAGGAGACTAATGGATATCTCTTTGAAACCTACTGAATATGTAAAGGCCTGGACGATGGGTGTCCTTCTCACGTCCACATCTCACATGAGAGGCACATTACCATCTCAGGAGGCATTGTAAAGACCAACTGCAAACAAGCTTGTCCTCCGCCTCTTCTCGTCGAAGCCTCTCAAGTCAAAGCCTCAAAGCTCTACTCCTTCACTGGCCCACTCACTCACTGGCCGCTTTCCACAGGCCGCTTCGCTTGAGCTATCCCTCTATTTATCTGTTTGAGCTATTCAAAATGCATGGTCAGCTGACCTCGATTCCCAATCAGCTTCTTTCTGCTGAGTCTGAGCTATTCAAATCTCGATTGTCCAATCAACGACTTTCTGCTGATCTATTCAAATCTGGATTGACTTGATTGTACAGACCAACTGCCAAAACTGCCAGAATCTCTCGAGTCAAATCCTCAAAGCTCCACTCCTTCACTGGCCCACTCACTCATGTCTGGCTGGATGATTTTCATGGGTTCATCTTCCCGAAGGCTGCCCGTACATCAGCCTCAGAGACAAAAATCACTCGATCATCTGGCGCTGTGAGTGTTTGTGATGGTTCCTCCGTGTTTTCACAGCCGAAGCAAGCACAGAAGGCATTGCATTCATCTGGAAGTGAGCCCTGTTGTCACCTTTGTCACTTGATTTTACTTTATAGAAGTGATAGCATCCAAGCCCTGTGACTACTATTGACGATCCTTTGTTGATTCAGGTTTGGTCTGGCAAATAAGGAGGCTTTGCCCATAAGGAGGCTTTTAAGAGAATGTACCTGGACATCTTGTAACTTTATTGGTCACCAGACTTGAATGCCTCTGATTTGGCCCTCAGCAAATTGCTGATTTTATGGTTCATACAAGGCTTCTGGCGGGAGAAGACTCGGAATGATTTTGTGGGGAGACACACGTCTACAACTGTTTTTCTCAAGTTCATGATGTAGGTGCCCATTGAACCTACGTGGTGGAGGTGTATTTATTCAGATCCATAGATGTGTACTTGAAAATGTCCCAGTCCACTCAAAGGAATTCCATATAGCAATAACCACTCATATTACTCCCTCGACCGCCTCGTTGTTGTCAATTTCTCTGGAGATTATATCTAGCTCCTTGATTTGCCTCCCTCATAGCTTGATCTATCCCTCATGTGGATACATGTATTGGTTTTCAGTGAATAATGAGCAAAGGCACCCTGTGTCATAGGGTGGTGGCTGGGAATGGACCCAAGTGCAAGACACAGACACTGAAGTACCAGGGCCAGGACTAGGATACAGGCTGAGGGCAAGGACATGGACACAAAAACCAGGAACCTGGAACAGGACTGGACAAAAGAGCTAGGATCCTGGGCTTGGACTCTGAGCCAGAGACTGGACAAGGACCTAGTACCTGGGTCTTGCCTCTGGCTCGGACCCCAGAACCAGGCAAGGACGAGGCTTGGCAGGCAGACAGGACGAGGCTGCAGTCTTCAGGCTTGATGCTAGAGGCGAGACTTGGCAGGAGGCTGGAGTCTTCAGGCTTCAGGCTTGAGGCTAGAGGCTAGAGGCTAGAGATGAGGCAAGGCTTGGCAAGAGGCTGGAGTCTTCAGTCTTGAGGCTAGGCAGGAGGCTACAGTCTTCAGGCTTGAGGCTAGGCAGGAGGCTGGAGTCTTCAGGCTTGAGGCTAGGCAGGAGGCTGGAGTCTTCAGGCTTGAGGCTGGGCAGGCTCCTCCGGGGCAGGGCGCGGTTCACCAGGACAGGGCGCGGTACTCCTGGGCAGGGCGCGGATCACCTGGGCAGGGCAGGGCACGGTACTCCTGGGCAGGGCGCAGTACTCATGGACAGGGCGCGGTTCACCACCCGATGGAGGCATGGGACAGGAAGGGACAGAACCAACCGCAGGTAATGGTGAGATGGCCTGGCTTACCTGGGTGGAGGCAAGGGATGGGAAGGAAGCTAGGTACAGGGTGGCTCCAGGACAAGACTGCAGGCGAGACGAGGCAAGAGTTACCGGCGAGACAAGGCAAGGCTTCTGGCAAAGCAAGGCGAGACGAGAACTTCAGGCAAGACAAGAGTTACCGGCAAGACAAGGCAGGGTTGCAGGTGAGGAAACAGAAGGCAGAGCAAGGGATACAAGGAGTAAGGATAAGAACAATCCAGCAGCCACAACCTGGTCTCTGAAGGTATTTATGCAGCCAGTCCCAACGAGCATCAGCTCCCTTAATTAGTGCTTAACAGGAACAGAACAGGGTAGACAGGAAAACCTGCGGCAAGGGTCGATGGACCGGACTGTGAACCGCAATACGGACTTCACGGACTGCACCATGACACCCTGGGCCCTCTATACATACACACCTTGTAAATTGCCATCATTTGAAAGAAAACTACTATTAAATGGGATAGGACGACATCATGTTTTCTAATATTCATTCCCTTCAGCAACAAATATTCCTTTGGGTACTACAGTGGGGGCTGGGGGAAGAATGATTTATCAGTACACAGCAGCAGCAGTCAGGCCAGTGGCCGTATGTGGCTCAGCGATGACGGGTAAAATCAGGTAGAGAGATAGTTATAGGAGACTCAGTAATTAGGGATTGGACAAGAGATTTAGTGGCCGTAACAAAGACGCAGAATGGTGTGCTGCCTCCCAGGTACTAGGATTAAGGAGGTCTCAGAGCAGCTGCAGAAGAGGAAGGGTAACCAGACAATGTCCAAGGTGTACATTGACACCAATGACACAGGGAAAAACAGGGAGGAGATTTTGCACGGTAAGTATAGGGAGTGAGGGAAGATGCCACAGAGCATGTGTAATCTCTGGATTACTCCCAGTTCCATGTGCCAGTTAGTGCAGAAGTAGGACGAATGAGTGGCTGAGGATCTGGTGTAGCGGGCATGGTTTCAGATTGTTGGATCATTTGGATCTCATCTAGGGAAGTTATGCCTTCTATTAAAAAGATCGGTTAAACCTGAACCCAAGGGGGATCAATATCTTTGTGATTAGGTTTGCTAGAGCTGCTGGAGAAGGTTTAAACTAAGTTAGCAGGGGATTGGGAACAGGAGTGATGGGGCTGAGGATGGGGCAGTTGATGCAGTGTGTAGCGAGACTGTGAGGGAGATTAGGCAGATGATACTAAGGCCGATGCTCTCTCCTGTCAGTTTCATGTCTCTGAGGTCAACACCAATCTAGATCACATCTTTCCTCGCACAAGCATAGCTGTTCCAGTGATTTGGGGGAATAGAAACAGGTGAGGACTGCTGAACAGTCAGATCCAGGCCCAGATGGAGAAGTTCCTAACCAGCTGTTTGTGCCTGCATCTGTGTGTTCCTAAATGTTGGCCTGGGGTCACTCTTCCCATCTGGTTGGCCATCCAGGGATTCAACAGACCCTGGAATTCATAAAGAGATGATTTACATGGCAGTCTATGTCCCAAGATGTCCATGACTTTATCTCTGCCTGTCCCATTTATGCACAGAACAAGACGTCACATGTCACAACAGGGGGTGTTCGGAATGGACCCAAATGCAAGACACAGACACTGAAGTACTAGAGACAGGTCTAGGATGCAGGACCTGGGCTAGGATACGGACAAGAAACAGGGAAACCGGACAAGGATCTATCAACTAGGAGCTTGTCTTGGAATCCGAGCCAGAGACTGGACAAGGACCCAGAACCTGGGTCTTACCTCTGGCTCGTGCCCAGTCCAGAGAGTGGTGAATCTGTGGAATTCTCTGCCACAGGAAACAGTTGAGGCTAGTTCATTGACTATATTTAACAGGAAGTTAGATGTGGCCCTTGTGGCTAAAGGAATCAGGGGGTATGGGGAGAAGGCAGGTACAGGGTTCTGAGTTGGATGATCAGCCATGATCATACTGAATGGCAGTGCAGGCTCGAAGGGCCAAATGGCCTACTCCTTCACCTATGTTCTATGTTTCTGTATTTCTATGGTATCTGTGTAAAGAAAAACAGAGTTAAAGGAAGTCAAAGATAGCATAAAAGCAAAAGATAGAGCAGGAAGTCTGCAAAAGGACTAGGACAGGTTAGGACAATGGACAAAAAATTGGCAGATGGAACACAGTGCAGGGAAGTGTATAGCCATGCACTTGGTAGAAGGAATAAAGGCACAGAATATTCTCTGAAGAGAGGGAGAAAGCAGAAACTGAATGTGCAAGAAGACTTCAGAGTTCTGGTGCAGGATTCCCGAAAGGCTAACTTGCTGTTTGAGTCAGTAGTGGAGAGGGCAAATGCAATGACAGCAATCATTTTGAGGGGTCTAGAATATAATCAGAATAGAAAGGGAATCAGGTTTAATATCACTGTCATAGGTTGTGGAACTTGTTATTTAGCAGCTGCAGTACAGTGCAATATATAATAAAAACTATAAATTACAATAAGATATATATTAAATTAAGTAACTAGAGAAAAAGAGAGCAAAGCAAGAAAAAAAGTGAAGTAGTACATGTGGATTCATTGTCCATTCAGATATCTAATAAATAAAAAGTTGTAATGTTGAGTCTTTATAAGAGATCGGTAGACTATATATGGAGTATTGTGAGTAATTTTGGCTCCATATCCGAGAAAGAATGACCTGGCATTAGAGAGGGTCCAGAGGAGGTTTAAGAGAATGGTTCTAGGAATGAAAGGGTTATCACATAAGGAACGTTTGATGTTACCAGGACTGTTCTCGCCGAGCCTAGAAGACTAAGGGATATCTCTGTGAAACCTACTGAATATGTAAAGGCCTGGACGATGAGAAGATTTTCCAGTAGTGGGGGAGTCCAGGACCAAAGGGCACATTTCAGAACAGAGACGAGGAGGAATTTCTGAGAATCTGTGAAATTCGTTGCCACAAATGGCCATGGAGGCCAAGTTATTGGGTTTATTAAAGCCGAGGCTGATAGGTACTTGATTACTCATGGTGGCAAAGGGTATTCGGAGAAGACAATGAAATAGAGCTGAAAGGGAAAAGGAAACAGATATGATTAAATGGCCGAGCTGACTCAATGGATCGAATGCCCTAATCCTGCTCCTGTGTCTTATCGTCTTACGGCTGGGAGAGGGATTGCAGTCAGAGCATGTACACAGGAAGTTTTTGAATCGATTAACCTAACCTGTCCTAAAGGGGTTATCAGAAGGAGAAATTGTTAACAAATGAGTTGATTTAAGGGTAAGGTTTGCAGGGGGTGTGCAACTAGGACTTGGGGAGTTATGTCACTTGGACGTTTACAGCGACAGGAAAGAGGGTCCTGGGCATTCGATAAAGGACGTACACTGCCCAGGCACCACGGTAGCGTAGCGAATAGCGCGACGCTATTACAGCTCCAGGTTGTAAATTGTTCAGTGATTGGGTTAGGCTTAATACCGTTTGTTGAGGGTGATTGGGCCTACTTCATGCTGTATCGCTAAACAAATAAATTAGATATCGTCCTTTCAAATTTCACAGTGGAAGCCAATGTGAGTTAATATTTACTGACAGGTTCTGCCCATTTGGAATAATTAAAACCACGTTAATAGGGAAAGATGAACAGAATCACAGACATGGTGCAGATGGCATTCGGTTCATCAAACATCCCACCCAACGGAACGTACACGGAATTCGGTCGCGGCGACAAGGGCAGCTGCGAGACAGGTCCAGGGTCGGCACCTTCAGAGCGCGTATGGGGATGATATCGCTCTCCTTGCTCTGTCACAGACTCTGGAGACAAAAGATTAGACAAAGTGAAGGCCAAGATGACAAACCGGGGGTGTCATGAGAATTATCTCCATGTACTCCTGACATCTGAAGGCGCCGAGCAACACCCCAACTCACCTCCCCCGCCCGCTGCTCTGAAACCACTTACTCCAACTGTGGTGTTCGGCGGGAAATTTCGGGAATGTCACAAAACCGCGATAAACGGATGATAAATATTTTAGGTATGTTGACGTGTAACTGAAAAGACAACTGGCAGGAGATGACTAATTTGGGGAAAGTTTTGTGACGGAACGGTACTGGATCAGTTAGAGTAATGCCAGCGACCCAGGTTAAATTCCGTCATACTCCTGAAAGGAATTTCTACGTTCTTCCTGTGACCGCGTGGGTTTGGTCCGGCTGCTCCAGTTTCCTCTCACGTTCACAAGATGTAAGGATTAGTAGGCGCCCAAAGCATCACACACAAAATGCTGGAGGAACTCAGCAGGCCAAGCAGCAATTACGGAAAAGAGTAAATAGTCGAAGTTTCGGGCCGAAACCATTTTTTCAGGACTTAGATGAACAGAATCACACCCATGGTGTTGATGGCATTTGGTTCATCAAACATCCCACCCAAAGGAAGGGGAGAAGTCAGTGTGAGAAGTCCTTCAGCATCTGCAAAATTGATGGAATTGGATGGCCCAGACTTGGTGGTCCGGAAAGGCCTGTTATCGTGATAGATTTCTTCATGTTAAACGAGAGCAAGTTCGAAACCCAAACAAAAAAAATCATCCAATGAATTGCTGTGCAATTCTAACAAAATCTCATTTTATGCAGAAGAAATAATAGTGTCTTTTTCAAATGGGGTTGAAGGCGTGGTCTGTGACATGTTGAGAGAAAGTGGGACGTGAAGTGTGCTGTTATTTATAACTGGCCAGGCCACATCTAAATCCGTGTCAAATACAGTCACAACTCGACAAACACCATGCGGCTGGGTTGTGTGGCTTTTGTGATACTTTTCCTCCGTTAGTTGATAGATTTGCATCTGTTTACTCTCTGTTTACTTCAGACTTTTATTTTTTTTTAATTTTTTATTTTTATTTGGATAACGAATTCACAAGTATCATGGACTTTTTTCACATGTATAACCTTTTCCATTTTTCTTTGTATATGTATAAAACTATAATTATTTATACATTCCTAAGTACACATTAAGATGATATAAAAAGAAAATAGACACTTAAATAGATAATTATGTGCAGTTGAAATTCTAATCTATTAGGCTAAGTAATGATATTAGTTGTTAAGAAAAATAGTAATAATAGTGGATTAATAATAATTTCTATATATCTCTCCTGGACCATTTCTTCTGGTCCAAAATGTTGTATGTAAGCCTATGTAACAACCATTATAACACACATTAAAGTTGCTGGTGAACGCAGCAGGCCAGGCAGCATCTCTAGGAAGAGGTACAGTCGACGTTTCAGGCCAAGACCCTTCGTCAGGACTAACTGAAAGAAGAGTGAGTAAGGGATTTGAAAGTTGGAGGGGGAGGGGGAGATCCAAAATGATAGGAGAAGACAGGAGGGGGAGGGATAGAGCCAAGAGCTGGACAGGTGATAGGCAAAAGGGGATACGAGAGGATCATGGGACAGGAGGTCCGGGAAGAAAGACGGGGGAGGGAGGGGGGACCCAGAGGATGGGCAAGAGGTATATTCAGAGGGACAGAGGGAGGAAAAGGAGAGTGAGAGAAAGAATATGTGCATAAAAATAAGTAACAGATGAGGTACGAGGGGGAGGTGGGGCCTTAGCGGAAGTTAGAGAAGTCGATGTTCATGCCATCAGGTTGGAGGCTACCCAGGCGGAATATAAGGTGTTGTTCCTCCAACCTGAGTGTGGCTTCATCTTTACAGTAGAGGAGGCCGTGGATAGACATGTCAGAATGGGAATGGGATGTGGAATTAAAATGTGTGGCCACTGGGAGATCCTGCTTTCTCTGGTGGACAGAGCGTAGATGTTCAGCAAAGCGGTCTAACAACCATTGTAGGTGTTTATATCCTAACTTGGTCATGTTTGCTCCTACCCCCAAACATAATTATCCAATCCCTATCTACTTATTTACTTAATTTTATCATTTTTTATCCCTTTCCCAAATCTTTTCCTTTATTTGTGTTAATTCTTTATTTTCCAAAAAAAAACAAAAACAGTAAACATTTAGACCAGGGGTGTTTACGTTAGCAATATTACTGTGTTGATAAGAAGCGCAGTATAAATCATTAGGAGAGTCATCTAAAGTCTGCTCGCTTTGGGGTTATATATTCAATCCATTTATTCCAAATTTGATAAAATTTTTCTTTTTGAATTCTCAGGGAGTAAGTCATCTTTTCCATTTTAAATATTTCCAAGATAATTTCGTGCCAATCTTCTAATGTAGGTGGTATTGGATTTAGCCACTTTCTGGTGATTGATTTCTTACTTGCTGCTAAACGGGCCTGAAGCAACTTTATATCTTTCTTCTGTTCAAGAAACAATACATGCCCCAAATAGAACGTCTCAAAGTTCAGAGGTATCTGGGTCTTAAGTACCTTAACTAATGTTCTATGAATACCTTTCCAAAATAAACTTAATTTAGGGCAATCCCAGAAAATATGGAAATGATTTGCCTCCTTGGAGCCGCACCTTCTCCAACACGTCACTTTTGTGTCTTTATATTTTTCCTGATATGGTGTCTTGAAGTATCTTATAATATTTTTCCAACAATGTTTTCTCCAAGTCAAAGAATTAGTCGAAGACCACTGAAAGCTACATATTTTCCCCCAAGCCTCCTCTGAAAGTACCAACCCCGCTTCTTTCTCCCACTTCTCTTTAATATACAATGTGTTTACATTTTTAGCATGGGACAGTGCATTATATAATCGAGAAACTGATTTACTTGGTATTGAACTGCAAGCCGAATTCAGAATCTTGAAAAATTCTAGTTCTACTGTTGATAGGTCTGTATATCTACAACTCTGGTTAACATTGTGTCGTACTTGAAGGTACCTAAAAAAAATCATTGTGTTCTAGGCCATGTTTGTCCTGCAGGAATTGGAAACTTTGTAATACTCTTTTATGTGTAAATGAGAGGTAGGTTGTAAGACCTTTCTTCATCCATAGTTCAAATCTTTTATCTCCTCTGTTGGGAAGGAATTTGGTATCATATGCACACCATCTGAAAAGTTTTAACATGTTATCGATTCCACATGAATTAACCACCTTCTGCCATATTTTTAATGTAAGATTTATCCAGCTGATTTTCAACTTTTCCAACTGGGCCATCAATCCTTTGTCAGCTATTGAGGCCTGTAGAGGAAAACTGTCAACCAATCCAAATTCTAGTCCCTTCCATCTAGCCTTATATTCCCTATTACACCAATATAACAGAGGGGTTATCTGTGTAGCATAAAAATAATTTCTCAAGCAAGGAAGTACCATACCTCCTCCTTCCTTCCCTAACTGTAAGGTGTTATATCAAATTCTAGGTTTCTTTCCTTGCCAGATAAAGCGGGAAATCCATTTGTCCCATTCTCTGAATTGATTATCATCCACCTCCACAGGTAAAGTCCAAAAAAGATACAGTAACCGAGGGAGAATATTCATTTTTATGGTAGTTATCCTTGAATTTAAACTTAAAAAGGGGATAAGATTCCATCTATGCATATCTGCATCTATCTCTGAAATTAATGGCCCATAATTTACCTGTGACAGCGTTGAAAGATCCTTCGGCAGGGTTATTCCTAAATATTTTAATGATTTAGCTTCCCACTTAAGATCATATGTATCCTGCAGTTTTTCGGATGGTGTATAATTTAGGGACATAACCTGCATTTTCTTTACATTTATTTTATAACCTGATATTTTCCCAAAGTCATCCAACAGTGTAAACAACCCTATAAATGATTTTTCTGGTTCACTCAGATGGACTAAAACATCATCTGCGAATAACGCCACTTTCTGTTCAATCCCTGCCACCTTGATACCTTTTATGATTCCGCTTTGTCTTATTAGTTGGGCAATATATAGCGCAAAAAGGAGAGGAGAAATTGGGCATCCCTGTCTAGTGCCTCTCTCTAAAATAAACAAGTCAGAGAGATCCCCATTTATCTTAATTCAAGCTGTAGAGCTGTCATGTAGAGTCTGGATTACTTTAATAAACTTTTCTTGAAAGCCGAATCTTCCTAACACTCTGTATAGGAATCCCAACTAACTGAATCAAAAGCTTTCTCAGCGTCTAATCCCACTACCATTGTCTCTGTCTCGTTCTTAATAACTTGTTCTAGTACGTGTAGAGTTCTCCTTATGTTGTCCTGTGTTTGTCTTTGTTGAGTAAATCCAGTCTGGTCTAAGTGGATTAGGCCACGTAAAAACTTTTCCAATCTGCACGCTAATATAGGTGTAAATAATATGTAATCTAAATTAAGAACACTAATTGGCCAATAATTACCACATTCTAGTTTATCTTTACCCTCTTTAGGAATAACTGAAATAATCGCTTCTCTCCAGGAAGGTGGAGTTTCTCCTCTCTGCAAGACCCAATTAAAGGTGTTAAGTAGTAATGGGGCGAACTGTGACTTCAGCCATTTGTACCACTCTGGGGTAAACCCATCAGAACCTGAAGACTTTCCAGCCTTTAATCTAGAGATGGCCACATTTAGTTCTTTGACAGTTACTGGTTCTAATAGGCATTCATTTTGTAAATCTGTAAGCTTGGGTAGATCTAAAGAATTCAATAAAGTGTCTATATAGGCCTCATTGGAGGCCCGGGGTTGGGAGTACAGCTCTCAATAATATGTTTCAAAACTCTCTTGAATTTTCCCTATTGTACTCTCCACAAGCTTCGTCTTTGGATTCTTTATTTTATGAGTTGTATTGTCTGCTTGTTGTTTTCGTAATTTATATGCTAATAATTGAGCTGATTTACCTCCTACTTCATAATTCTTTTGTCTCAGGTAAAGAAAATTTCTTTGAGTTTCCAATGTATAAATATCATCAATTTCACTTTGCAATTTTCTAATTTCCTGTTTTAAATTAGAATTACTTTTGTTGCTATCTACAACTTGAAGTTGTTTTAATTTTTCTTGAAGGTCTGCTAATTTTTGTGCATTGATTTTTTTCATGTGAGTGGTAATGGAAGTAATTTTTCCTCTCAGTACAGCTTTCAATGTATCGCATAAGATCACTGGTGATGTTTCTCCCGTGTCATTCAGGTCTAGGTATTCTTTGATTTCTCCCCTTAATCTGTCCATTACTTTCGGGTTATTGAGTATATGTGAATTTAACCTCCACAGTGTTTTCCTCATTTTCCTTTCCAGGATTAGAGACATAGAGACTGGGCTATGATCTGACAGATCAATTGTAGTAATATTACAGTTTTTTATCCTGAGTCTATCTGTATTAAAGATAAAGAAATAGTCTATCCTTGAATATGCTGAATGAGGGAAAGAGTTATCTGTATAATCTTTACCAGTGGGGTGTAATTCCCTCCACACATCTATAATTCCCAACTCCTCCATCAATAAATTTATTTTCTGAGTCAGAGGTTTATTCTGAGTAACGATTCTTGAAGAATCTAATGCAGGATTTAACCTAATATTAAAATCCTCTCCACAGATTACTACCCCTTAAGAACTGACCATTAGGTCAAAAATGTGTCTATAGAATAACCATTCACAATCTGGTGGAGCATAAACATTCAGCAATGTTATTTCTGTACCTTCTATTCTTCCTGTAATTTTTACAAATCGTCCACCTTTGTCTTCAGTCTCTGAAATATGTTCATAATTAAGAATACTTGATATTAAAATAGCTACCCCTCTTTTGTGGCTCAATTTATATGATGAATAAAATACATGCTTAAAGCCCATTCTTTTTAATTTTTCATGTTCGGGTTGGCTCATATGTGTTTCCTGAAGGAAAGCTATTTGTGCCCTCTCTTTTTTCAATTTAGACATAATCTTATTTCTTTTAATTGGATTCAAAACCCCATTAACATTATAGGAAATTATTTTTATCAATTCAATTTGCATTTTTCTCTAGTAGAAAAAAAACCCTCCTTTTCTAACCAAACAGTAAGCAATCCCTTCTCAACAGTAAACCAAAACATATAACCACATCCTAGACATTTTTGAACGTGTAACATTTGAAAATTTTTCCCGACTTCCCACAGTGAGGCCGGAGCACCGACCCGCCTCAGTTCAGAGGAATAACCTCTATCTTCACCCTGTGTTAGAGGGCCCTCCGCAGTTTGCATAATCATAGAGAATTTTCTCCTATTTATGTCTCGACCATATTGCTATCATTCAAGTTATTCCGTCTAGTTTATTTTCAGTTATCAGCTTTCATTTTACTTTTAAATCCGATTTACTCTTTTCAGTCATTTCTCTTAATTAATCTGTATTCTCTGTACATTCGCGTCTGAATATTTGCAGCTTTTCCTTGTAGTTTGACACTCTGGTTCGTGTGGAGCGTCCTCGCCCCACTGACTGCCACGACTTCTGCCGAATCCTCTCCAGTAGCGACTCCGGTTGGGTAATAACTTTAATAGGTAGTCCCCGATCCGCCAGGTCTGACGTTGCCTCCTCCACCGTAGCGTAAGTTTTTGTTCTTTCATCGTAAAAGACTCTCAGCCGAGCTGGATACAGGGTCTGGAATCTGATGTGGTTTTCCTTCAGGACCCTCTGTGTTTCAACATATTCCTTCCGTCTGGCAAGTATCCCCGGTGCGTAATCGTGGTCAAAGCTGATTTTACAGTTGCTCCACATGAAACCTTTATTTTGCCATGCCCGTTTAAGCACCTCTTCCTGCGATCTGTAACTGAGAAATCTGACTAGAATTGATCTGGGCTGGGCGCCTGCCGGGGGTAGCAGTGCCAACGCGCCGTGAGCCCTTTCTATCTGTAGGTCTTTTGCGTCCGGTATATCAAGGTTCTCTCTAAGCAGCTTCTCCACGAAGGGAATCATCAATCCGGGTTTACCTTCAGTTCCTTCGGGAACTCCGTAGATCCTCACATTTTCCCTTCTTGAGCGGCCTTCTTGGTCTGTTAGCTTCCACTGGAGCTGCTCTTGTAGCTTCAGCATTTCTGCTATCACTTCCTCTGCGTTTTGTAGCTTCTCCTCAATTCCTACAATCCTCGCTTCGGCTTCATCTATCCTCGAATTAGTTTTTAGTATTTCTCCTTTAATATCTTCCAGCTGTTTATTGTTATCTTGTCGGAACTCGCGAATCTCTCCGAGAATCAAAGACAGATTCACCGATTCCTCCTCATTATCTCCGTCCTGGCTTGCCGTGGGAGAGCTAGGACCGTTGCCTTGCTGCGTCTCTTTGTGTTTATCAGCCTTCTGAGCGGACTTTTTAATCTTGTTCTTAGACATCATCCTTGCCCCCTTTATTAATGTAGTTATATAATATTAAGTATTTGTCTAATTTCGATTTGGAGGCAGTTTACCTTTTTTGTCGAGAGACCTTTTCCTTACGCCGCCATTCCCTTGATGACCCGGAAGTCCAACTCCCTCGGAATCCTTTTGTTTTAGACTTTTAAACATGCTCTGACTTTGATTTCTGTTTCCACAGGCAGATGTCTCGGTGCCGAACTGACACAGTCTCCGATGTCCATCACCAAACAAGTGGGCAAAACTACGGTCGTGAGCTGCGATCTGAGCAGAGTGAGCATGGACTATATCCACTGGTACCGGCAGCTAGAGGTTACACGAATCATCTCTGACTCAGAGATTTCGCAGCTTATGCCATAAATGCCTTCACCTTAGTTCGGATAAAGAACTCTATCCAATTCCACGAAAGTTACCCGATCAGCCTCATCGACAGTCTATTCATTTACACTCGTCGATCAAGAATAGGGAGTTGGGAGAATATTTCCAAAGGGTACGAGAGCCCTAACTTAGACACTTTCCCTCCTCTCATCTTGGTGGTTGGGTCACTGGTCTATTCCTCCTTGCGTCTCGCCCAGTGTGGGACAGGGTCCAGTACCTAATGGACTGGGAGAGATAGGGCCAGAGAATCTTTCTTGGGTTCCAATTCGTGACATCCTGGAAAAGTCACTCATCCAGGACCTCCAGCGGGCACAGGTCTCTCGTGCTTCTGGAGCTGTGGACAGGTGGGGTTGCGGGAGTGGTGAGGGTGGTGATCTGTGAAAACATGTACTCTGTTGTGGAGAGGGCAGATGAAAGCGGTCATCAGCAATCACGCTGGTGAGAATGCACATTGCAGACAATTAGGGTTGCATTGTAGTTTTATTTAACTCCCTTCAGTCTTATCGAGTCTTGACTGAAGCACAAAGACGGCGACACTCCCCTGATTACCATAGCCCACTTTCCAAGAAAGAAGACTCCAATTTAGATTGACGCCTTAAAGGAGTGCTACTAACTTACTATTAAGTTACTGCTTCTAAAGCTCAGTGTCAGCGTTAGATTTTTAGTTTGAATTTTAGTTTGTAGCCCTATTGGCTTTGCATTTATTATTTTCCTTTTATTTTGTGCAGTGGTTATTAAATTTCAATTTACCCAAGAGTCAGTGTTGGGACCTCTGTCATTAATTATTATGTAAATGATTTGGGTGTGAATGTATACAGCACGATGTTCACTTGTCATTTAAATCATTAATATAAGTGACCAACATCAATGGATCAAGCACCAATTCCTGCAGCACAGCACTAGTCACAGGCCTCCAGGCAGAGAATCAAACACTAACCACCATTCTCTGGCTTCCTCCGCTAAAACAACATTGAATCTAACTGTCTACTTCATCCTGAATACCAGGCGACTTAATCCTCTCGACGATTCTGCCATATCGTAATTTATCAAAGGCTTTTCTAAGGACCATTGTGTTCCCTTCAACAAACTTCTTGGTAACCTCCTTAAAAAAAATCTCTATAAATTAGTTGGACAGGACTTACCATGCATTAAGCCATATTGCTTATCTCTTTTCAGGCCCTGTCTATCCAAACACTGGTACATGTACATCCTATCCATGAAAAAACCTTCCGAAGATAAACTGACGACTAATGTCAGGTTCACCAGGCTCCAATTTCCTGATTATTTTTAGAACCATTCTTAAATGTTAGCGACCCTCCAGTCCTCTACTACCTCACCCATGGGTAAGGATGTTTTAAATATTACTGCCAGAGTCCCTGGAATTTCTGCACTAGCCTCCCACAACTTTGGAGAGGACACCTCATTAGGCCTTTGGGATTTATTCACCCTAAATTCTTCTCAAGACAGCAAGCACTTCCTCTTCTGTAATCAGAACATAGTCCATGACCTCTAGTGTTTTGCCAGATTCTATAGTATCTGTGTCTGTCTCCTGAGTAAATGCACACACAAAAATAAAACAGTTAATACTTTTCCGCATCTATTTTAGCTTCATGCATATATGACCAACTTGATCTTCAAGGGGATTAATTTTGTCCATCTCTATCTTTTTGCTCCCAGTACCTATAGAACCCTTGGATTCTGGTTTAACTTGTCTTCTAGAGCAACCACTTACCCTCTTTCAGCTTCCTGATCTTTCGCTTGTGTTCTCTTATATGTCTTATATTCCTCAAGTGCCCCATTTAACACTAGCTGCCAACACTGATATGTGCTTCCTTTTTGTTTATCTGGTCCTCAATATCCTATGATAAATAAGGTTCCCTCAACCTGCCAACTTTGCTTTTTATTCTAATAGAAATATACATATTGTGTACTCTCAATACACAACACTGTTGAAGACCAACCACCTGCCAACGTCTCTTTGTTAGAAAACATCCTATCCCAATCCACACCTGGCAGATTGCTTCTGATGCCATCAAAATTGCTCTTCCTCCAGTTTAGAATCTTAACTTGAAAAACAATCCTATCCAATCTCCATAATTATTTTGAAGTCGATGGAATTATGATCACTATATCCAAAGTGTTTCACTATATTCATTTCTGTCATCTGCCCTGTCTCATTTCCGATGAAGAGATCCAATCTTGTGCTCTCTTTAGTTGGGAATTCTACATATTGATAATGAAACTTTCCTGAACACATTTGACAAACGTTATCTAATCCAATTCTTGTACAGTATGGGAGTCCTAATTAATATGCAGAAAGTTAAAATCACCCACTATCTCAACCTAAACACTAGAGATTCTGCAGATGCTGGAAATCTGGAGTAACACAAATAACGTCCTGGAGGAACTCATGAGGTCAGGTTTTCCTATAAAAAGGAAGAAAGCGTAAAAGCTTAAGCCAAGACACTTCATCGGCACCCTCAATGAATCCTGATGAAGGGTCTCAGCCAAAAACATTGACTGTTTATTCCTTCTGCAGTTGTTGCCTTCCCTGCTGAGTTACTCTTGCATCTTGTATGTGTTATTGTAACAACCTTATATTTCTTGCAACTGTCTGCTGTCACCCTATGAATTTGTTTGCCCAAATCCTGCTGACTATTAGTAACTCTACAAAGTCCCATTAACATGATCATCCATTTTATATTCCACGGATTCATGAAAATTGCCTTGGCAGATGAGCCTTCTGTATATCATCTGAGCATTGCTATGACATTATATGAGTTATGTAAGAGTAATCCCTTCCCCTTTAATACCTCATTCTCTGACTTGTCTAAATCAGCGGAATGCCAGAACGATGGGCTGTCAGTCTTCACACTCCTGTAACCATATCTCAATAATGGTTTCAACATCGTAAGTCCACACATGGATCCATGCTCTATGTGTATTAGCCTTACCTACAACCGTCCTTGTCTTGCAATAGATGAAACTCAGAACATTTATCCACCCTGCTCAATCTTGCAGTTTGCATCTCTGCTTAAAAACGAGAAATGCCGAATATGCTGGAAAGCCAGAGCAACATCCACAAAATATTTCCTTGTAGTCATTACATCTATTTTTTCTCCACAACCACCTCAGTCTTCGTCCTTCCACTCTGGATACCATCCCTCTTAAACATTAGTTAGAACACTTCCGAGTAAGAAAAGCAAACCTTCCTGTAAGGATATTGGTTGCTCTCCAGTTTGGGTGAAAACTGACCTATTTGCAGAGATCCCGCCTGCCCTGGAATGGAGTTCAGTGATCCAAAAACTCTGAAACCCTCTCCCATGCACCATCTGCTGAATCACATGTCAAACTGCACAGTCTTCCTTATTTTCTACCTCACTGCAATGCATAGCTTTGTGCGATCTCCATCTTGGAGGTCCTGTCTTTTAACTTTGTAGCTTATTCCCTGAACTCATTTTGCAAGTCCTCGTCACTTTTCCTGCTTATATCATTGGTATCATTATGTACCATGACTTATCGCATCTCACCCTCCCCCTTAACATGGCTATGGACTGAATTCAGGATATCTCTGATCCTCTATACCTGGGAGGCAATATACCATCCAAGAGTCTTGTTCTTGTCTCAGGTCCTCCTGTCTGTTTCACTAACTAGTGCTAACCAATGACCTCCATCACGACTACTGGCCTCTTCTTTCTCCTCCCCAGCCACCACTTTCCTTTCCAAACCAAAGAGATATACTGCCTGCTGAAAACACAGACCACTGTGGTAGGTCATCTCCCTAAAACTATATAAAATGATACACTTGTTGAAGGGAATAGCCACAGAGGTATTCTGTACTATCTGCCAAAACTCCTTCCCTCTCTTGATGATCACCCAGCTACCTGTTTCCAGCAAAACTATCTCTCTGTAACTCCTATGAACCCCTCAATTTTCTGAATGATCTATTCCCACACGTCTCACAATAAAGAAAGAATTTCGAAGAACTTAAACTTGTAGAAGTTCATAAAATCATGAGGGGTATAGAGGGTTCATGGCCTTTTCCCCAGGATTGGAGAGACAAAAACTAGAGGACACTGATACAAGGTAATAGAGAAGAGATTTAAAAGAGACCTAAAAGGTAATTTCTTTATGCAAAGGATAGTGAGCTGCCTGAGGAAGTGGTTGAGATGGTGCATTTGTAATATTTAAGATGTATTTGCATAGGTAAATGGAAGGAAAGGGCTTGAAGGACTCTGACTCAAATGCACCAGCTGGAACTAGCAGGGAGGATGCTGTGGCCAGCATGGCCGATTGGGGCCGAAGGGCCTAAATCCAGGCTTTGTTACTCAATGAAACTATGACATAAAAACAAAAAATGCTTAAAATACTCATATGGACAGATGGCATCTGTGTAAAGAGAAACGGAGTTAAGGGAGGTCAAAGCAAAATAGAGGGCAGGAAGTCTGCAAAAGGAGTCGGACAGATTAGGAGAATGGACAAAAAAGTGGCAGATGGAACACAGTGTAGGGAAGTGTATGACCATGCACTTTGGTAGAAGGAATAAAGGCACAGAATATTCTCTGAAGAGAGGGAGAAAGCAGAAACCGAATGTGCAAGAAGACTTGAGAGTTCTGGTGCGGGATTCCCTAAAGGCTAACTTGCTGTTTGACTCAGTAGTGGAGAAGGCAAATGCAATGACAGCAATAATTTCGAGGGGTCTAGTATTTATTCAGAATAGAATGGGAATCAGGTTTAATATCACTGACATAGGTCGTGGAACTTGTTATTTAGCGGCTGCAGTACAGTGCAATATATAATAAAATCTATAAATTACAATAAGATATATGTTAAATTAAATAAGTCGAGAAGAAGAGAGCAAAGCAAAAAAAAAATAGTGATGAAGTACATGTGGATTCATTGTCCATTCAGAAATCTAATAAATAAAAATTGTAATGTTGAGTCTTTATAAGAGATCGGTAGACTACTTATGCAGTATCCTCAGTGCTTTTGGGCTCCATATCCGGCAAAGAATGACCTGGCATCAGGGAGGGTCCGGAGGAGGTTTAAGATAATGGTTCCAGGAATAAATTATCATATAAGGAACATTTGATGGTAGCAGACCTGTTCTTGCTGGAGCCTAGAAGACTAAGGGATATCTCTGTGAACCCTACTGAATATGTAAAGGCCTGGACGATGAGAGGATTTTCCAGTAGTGGGGGAGTCCAGGACCAAAGGGCACAGACACATAATAGAACATCATTTCAGAACAGAAACGAGGAGGAATTTCTGAGAATCTGTAAAATTCGTTGCCAGAAACGGCCATGGAGGCAAAGTTATTGGGTTTATTGAATCGGAGGCTGATAAGTACTTATTTAGTCATGGTGTCAAAGGGTATTCGGAAAAGACAACGAAATGGGGCTGAACGGAGTAAAGGAAACAGATATGATTAAATGGCCGACCTGACTCAATGGATCGAATGGCCTAATCCTGCTCCTGTGTCTTATCGTCTTACGACTGGTAGAGCGATTGCAGTCGGAGCATTTACACAGGAAGTGTCTGAATCAATTAACATAACCTGTCCTAAAGGAGTTATCGGAAGGAGAAATTGTTAACGAATGAGTTGATTTAAGGAGAAGGTTTGCGGGAGGTGTGCAACTAGGACTTGGTTAGTTATGTCAATTGGACGTTTACAGCGACAGGAAAGAGGGTCCTGGGCATTCGATAAAGGACGTACACTGCCCAGGCACCGCGATAGCGTAGCGATTAGCGCGACGCTATTACACCTCCGGGTTTTAAATTGTTCCGTGATTGGATTAGTGTTAATACCGTTTGTCGAGGGTGACTGGGCCTACTTCGTGCTGTATCGCTAATTTAGCAAATTAGATATGGTCCTTTCAAATTTCACAGCGGAAGCCAATGTAAATTAATATTTACTGACAGGTTCTGCCCAGTTGGAATAATTAAAACCACGTTAATAGGGAAAGATGAACAGAATCACAGACATGGTGCAGATGGCATTCGGTTCATCAAACATCCCACCCAACGGAAAGTACACGGAATTCGGTCGCGGCGACGGGGCGGATGCGAGACAGGTCCAGGGTCAGCACTCTGAGACCGTGTGGGGAGGATATAGCTCTCCTTGTTCTGTCACAGACTCCGGAGACAAAAGATCAAAAGATTAGACAAAGTGAAGGCCGGGATGGAGAAACCGGGGGTGTCTGTGAGAATTATCTCCATCTACTCCTGACGTCTGAAGGAGCCGAGAAACACCCCAACCCACCTCCCCCGTCCGCCGCTCTGAAACCACTTGCTCCAACTGTGGTGTTCGGCGGGAAATTTCGGGACCGTCACAAAACATCAATAAAGGGAGGATAAATATCTTAAATATGTTGACGTATAACTGAAAAGACAACTGGCAGGAGATGACTAATTTGGGGAAAGTTTTACGACGGAACGGTACCGGATCGGTTAGTGTAACGCTATTATAGCGCCAGCGACCCAGGTTAAGTTCCGTCGTTGTCCTGAAAGGAATTTGTACCTTCTTCCTGTGGCTGCGTGGGTTTCCTCCGGCTGCTCCGGTTTCCTCCCTCGGTCAAAAGACGTAAGGATTAGTAGGCGCCCAAAGCAACATACACAAAATGCTGGAGGAACTCAGCAGGCCAAGCAGCATTTATAGAAAAGAGTAATTAGTCTTGGGCCGAAACCCTTTTTCAGGACTGGAAAGGACTGAGAGAAGTCAGAGTGAGAATTCCTTCAGCATCTGCAAAATTTCTCCTGTTTCCGGGTTAGTAGGTCAATTGATCACATTGATAGAATTGGATAGCCCAGACTTGTTGGCCCCGAAAGGCCTGTAATCGTGACGGATTTCTTCATGCTAAGCGAGTGCAAGTTCGAAACCAAATAAAAATCGTCTACTGAGCTCAATGGCCCTTAGAATTGTTTTAAATCTCTGCACGGTCGCCGGTCAGACTACTTTATTCCGTGGAAAACAGTCCCAACATATCCGATCTCTATAACTAAAATCCTCCAATCCCAGAAACATACTTGTGAATCTTTTCTGCGTCCTCTCTAGTTCACTCACACGCAAATAATTAAGCAATAAATACTAAGGAAATGAGGTGAATATCCTTGACAGTGAGCCCATATGTTGTGGCAACATTTCAGTGATGGGTCAACTGAAGCTATACACTTTGGTTCAAGAGCCTGATTGTGGAGGGGTAATACCTGTTCCTGAACCTGGTGGTGTAGTTCTGAGGCTCCTGTGCGTACTTCCTGATGGGAGCAGTGAGAGGGGAGCATGATCTGCAATGTGGGGGAGGGGTGGGGTGGGTGGTGTTACTGATGACGGATGTTGCTTTCCTTAAAACATCACTTCTTAAAACATTTCCTCACTGTGGATGTAAGTGATACTGGACTTTAGTCATTGAGGCAGGTTACCATGTTCTCCTGAGGCACCAGAATCAGAGAAGTCTGATTGAAGCAGATGGGTACATCAGACATAGAGACAGGTTAAAGATCAGTGAACAGTCCCACCAGTTGATTAGCACTGGTCTTCAGTACTTGGCCAGGTATCCTGTCTGGGCTGGATGATTTTCATGGGTTCATCTTCCGGAAGGCTGCCCGTACATCAGCTTCAGAGACTAAAATCACTCGACAGTCAGGCGCTGTGAGTGTTTGTGATGGTTCCTCCATGTTTTGATGTTCGAAACAAGCATAGAAGGCATTGCGTTCATCTAGAAGTGAGCCCTGTTGTCACCTTTGTCACTTCATTTTACTTTATAAGAAGTGATAGCATTTAACCCCTGCCACAACTATTGACTATCCTTTGTTGATGCAGGTTTACTCTGGAAAATAAGAAGTCCTTGCCCATAAGGAGGCTTCCCAGAAAATGTACCAGGACCTCTTGTAGCTTTATTGGTCACCAGACTTGAATGCCTCTGACCTGGCCCTCAGCAAATTGCTGATTTCATGGTTCGTACAAGACATCTGACGAAAGAAGACTCTGAATGAGTTTGTGGGGAGACACTCGTCTACAACAGTTTTTCTAATGTCCATGATGTACGTGCCCAGTGAACCTACATGGTGTAGGTGTATTTATTCAGATCCATATGTGTGTCCTTGAAAATGGCCCAGACCACCCGAAGGAATTCCATATAGCAATAACCACTCATATCACTCCCTCAACCAACTCGTTGTTGTCCTTATCTCAGGAGATTATATCTAGTTCCTTGATTTGCCTCCCTCATACTTTGACCTATCCCTCACACAGATATTGGCTTTCAGTAAATAATGTGCAAAGGCACCTTGGGCCCTCTGAACATACGCACCTTGCAAACTGCCATCAATTGAAAGAAACCTACTATTAAACGGGATAGGATGACATCATATTTTCTACTATTCATTCCCTTCAGCAACAATGGATGGATTTCATTGATGGAATTGGATAGCCCGGGCTCGTTGGCTCCGAAAGGCCTGTTATCGTGACGGATTTATTCATGTAAAGCGACAGCAAGTTCGAACGCAAGAAGGCCGTCCAGTGAACTGCTGTGCAATTCAAACAAAATTTCATTTTATGCAGAGAAAATTCTAGTGTCGTTTTAAAATAGGGTTGGAAGGCGTGGTCTGTGACACGTTGAGAGAAAGTGGGACGTGAAGCGTGCTGTTATTTATAACTAGCCAGGCCACGTCTAAATCCGTGTCAAATACGGTCACAACTCGACAAACACCATGCGGCTGGGTTGCGTGGCTTTTGTGATACTTTTCCTCCGTTAGTTGATTGATTTTCATCCATTCACTCTCTGTTTGTTTCAGACTTTGAAACACGTTATGACTTTGATTTCTGTTTCCACAGGCAGATGTCTCGGTGCTGAATTGACACAGTCTCCGATGTCCATCACTAAAAATGTGGGCAAAACTGCCGTCATGAGATGCGATCTGGGCACAGCGACCACGGACTATATCCACTGGTACCGGCAGCCAGATGGCCAACGCCCGGTCAGGATCCTCTATTACAATAATGGGGCCAACGTACACGACGATGGATTTGATAACAGATTTGAAGCGAGCAATGCTGGAGAAAAGCAGAATATTTTAACCGTGACCCGTCTCCAGAAAGAGGACTCCGGCACCTATTACTGTGCCTATTGGGACCCACAGAGTTAAACTACAACCGGCGCCGCTGACAAAAACTCTTCCTCAGCGTAGAGGTTACACCAATCATTTCCGACTCAGTGAATTCGCAGCTTATGCCATAAATGCCATCATCTTTCATCGGATAAAGAACTCTATCCAGTTCCACGAAAGTTACCCGATCAGCCTCATCAACAGTCTATTCATTTACACCCGCCGCTCGAGAACAGTGAATTGGGAGAATATTTCCGCAGGGTACGAGAGCCCAAACTAGAGACCATAGATTTAAAGTGAGAGGGGAAAGATCTATAAGCAACCTGTGTGGTGGATTCTTCAGGGAAAGGGCGGTGGGCACAGACAACAAGCTGCCAGAAGAAGAGATAGAGGCAGGAACCATCGAGAGATTTAAAGTCATTTGGGCATCCACATGGATAAGAAAAGCTCAGAGAAATACCGGTTAAATGCAGGTCAAGCGGACTGGTTTACGTGGGTAACGTGCTCGGTAGGGACGAGTTAGGCTGAAGGGCCTGATTCTGTGCTGTACAGCTCAATGGCCCTTAGAATTGTTTTCAATCTCTGCAGGATCGCCAGTCAGACTCCTTTATTCCGTGGGAAACAGTCTCAACATATCCGATCTCTATCACTAAAACCCACTAATCTCAGAAACATACTTGTGAAACTTTTCTGCGTCCTCTCCAATTCAATCACACACAACGAATTAAGCAATAAATACTGAGGAAATGAGGTGAGTATCTTTGACAGTGAGCCCATATGTTGTGGGAGCATTTCAGTGATGGGTCAAGTGAAGTTATACCATTTGGTTGAAGAGCCTGATTGTGGAGGGGTAATACCTGTTCCTGAACCTGGTGGTGTAGTTCTGAGTCTCCTGTACGTACTTCCTGATGGGAGCAGTGAGAGGGGAGCATGATCTGCAATGTGGGGAGGGGTGGGGTGGGTGGTGTTTCTGATGACGGATGTTGCTTTCCTTAAAACATCACTTCTTAAAACATTTCCTCACTGTGGATGTAAGTGATACTGGACTTTAGTCATTGAGGCAGGTTACCATGTTCTTCTGAGGCACCAGAATCAGAGAAGTCTGATTGAAGCAGATGAGTACATCAGCCAAAGAGACAGGTTAAAGATCAGTGAACAGTCCCACCAGTTGATTAGCACTGGTCTTCAGTACTTGGCCAGGTATCCTGTCTGGGCTGGATGATTTTCATGGGTTCATCTTCCAGAAGGCTGCCCTTACATCAGCCTCAGGGACTAAAATCACTCGATAGTCTGGCGCTGTGAGTGTTTGTGATGGTTCCTCCATGTTTTGACGGTCGAAGCAAGCACAGAAGGCATTGCATTCATCTGGAAGTGAGCCCTGTTGTCACCTTTGTCACTTGATTTTACTTCATAGGAAGTGATAGCATTCAAGCCCTGCCACAACTATTGACTATCCTTTGTTGTTTCAGGTTTCGTCTGGCAAATAAGGAGGCTTTGCCCATAAGGAGGCTTTCCAGAGAATGTACCAGGACCTCTTGTAACTTTATTGGTCACCAGACTTGAATGCCTTTGATCTGAACCTCAGCAAATAGCTGATTTCATGGTTCATACAAGACATCTGACGGGTGAAGACTCTGAATGAGTTTGTGGGGAGACACTCGTCTACAACTGTTTTTCTAATGTCCATGACGTAGGTGGCCAGTGAACCTACATGGTGTAGGTGTATTTATTCTGATCCATAGATCTGTCCTTGAAAACGGCCCAGACCTCTCGAAGGAATTCCATATGGCAATAAACACTCATATGCCTCCCTCGACCAACTCGTTGTTGTCCGTATCTCTGAAGATTATATCCAGTTCCTTGATTTGCCTCCCTCATAGCTTGACCTATCCTTCGTACGGATATTGGCTTTCAGTGAGCCCTCTGGACATACACACCTTGCATCTGCCATCAATTGAAAGAAAGCTACTATTAAACGGGATAGGATGACATCATATTTTCAATATTCATTCCCTTGAGCAACAGATATTCCCTTGGATACTACAGTGGAGGATGGGGGAAGAATGACCTGTCAGTGCACGGCAGCAGCGGCCAACCCAGTGGCAGTATGGCCGGCTCTGTGGCTCAGCAGGGAAGGGTAAAATCAGGTAGAGAGATAGTAATAGAAGACTCAGTAATTAGAGATTGGACAAGAGATTTGGTGGCAGTTGCAAAGACGCAGAATGGTGTTCTGCCTCCCAAGTGCTAGGTTTAACGAGGTGTCAGAGCAGCTGCAAAAGAGGTTGGGTAACCAGAAAAAGGCCGAGGAGTACATTGACACTGATGAAATAGGTAAAAACAGGGAAGAGATTTTGCACAGTAAGCATAAGGAGTGCTGGAAGAGGCCACAGAGCATGTGTAATCTCTGGATTACTCCCAGTTCTGCGTGGTAGTTAAGGCAGAAGTAGGATGAATGAATGGCTGAGGATCTGGTGTAGCGGACAGGGTTTCAGATTGTTGGATCATTGGGATCTCATCTAGGGAAGATGTGTCTTGTACAAAAAAGATCGGTTAAACCTGAACCCAATGGGGGTTAATATCTTTGCGAGTAGGTTTGCTAGAGCTGTTGGAGAAGGTTTAAACTAAGTTAGCAGGGGATTGGGAAAGGAGTGATGGGGCTGAGGATGCAGCGTGTAGCGAGACTGTGAGGAAGGATAGGCAGATGATGCTAATGCCGATGCTCTTTCCTGAAAGTTTGATATCTCTAAGGTCAACGCCAATCTAGATCACATCTTTCCTCGCACAAGCATAGCTGTTCCAGTGACTTGGGGAATAGAAACAGGTGAGGACTGCCGAACAGACAGATTCAGGCCCAGATGGAGAAGTTCCTAACAAGCTGTTTGTCCTTGCCCCCGTGTGTTCGTAAACGTTGGTCTGGGGTCACTCTTCCCATCTGGTTGGCGTTCCAGGGATTCAACAGACCCTGGAATTCATAAAGAGATGATTTACATGGCAGTCTATGTCCCAGGATGTCCAGGACTTTGTCTCTGCTTATCCCATTTGTGCCCAGAACAAGCCGTCACATCAGCACCTAGTGAACTGGGAGAGGCAGGGCCCAGAGAATCTTTCTTGGGTTCCAATTCGTGACATCCTGGACAAGTTTCTCATCCAGTAACTCCAGCGAGCACAGGTCTCTAGTGCCCCCCGGAGCTGTGCCTCGTGGCGGGGTGGGGGTGGGGTGGTGAGGGTGATGATCTGTAAAAACCATGGACTCTGCTGTGGGGTGGGCAGCTGAAAGCGGTCATCAGCAATCACGCTCGTAAGAATGCACATTGCAGACAATTGGGGTTGCATTGTAGTTTTATTTAACTCCCTTCAGTCTTGTCGAGTCTTGACTGAAGCACAGCGACGGCGACACTCCCCTGCTTACCTTAGCCCACTTTCCAAGATAGAAGACTCCAATTTAGATTGACGCCTTAAAGGAGTGGTACTAACTTACTATTAAGTTACTCCTTCTGAAGCTCAGTGTCAACGTTAGATTTTTAGTTTGAATGTTAGTTTGTAGCCCTATTGGCTTCGCATTTATTATTTTCCTTTTATTTTGTACAGTTCTTCTTAAAATTCAGTTTACCCAGGGGTCAGTGTTGAGACCTCTGTTATTAATAAATACGTAAATGATTTGGATGTGAATCCATAAAGCACGATGTTCACTATACCCTCAGTCTTGGTATCATCCGCAAATTTGCTGATACAGTTTAACATATTGTCATTTAAATCATTAATGTAAGTGACCAACAACAATCGATTAAGCACCGACTCCTGCAGCACAGCACTAGTCACAGGCCTCGAGGCAGAGAGTCAAACACTAACCACCACTCTCTGGCTTTTTCCGGTAAACCAACATTCAATCTAACTGACTACTTCATCTGAATGCCAGGCGATTTAATCTTCTTGACGAGTCTGCCATGTCGTAATTTATCAAAGGCTTTTCTAAAGCCCACTGTGTTCCCTTCAACATACTTCTTGGTAACCTCCTTTAAAAAATCTCTATAAGTTAGTTAGACGTGACTTACAAAGCATTAAGCCAGTGGTCACCAACCACCGTCCGCGGACCGCTTCCGGGCCGCAAAGCATATGCTACCGGGCCGTGAGGAAACGATGTGAGTCAGCTGCACCTTTCCTCATTCCCTGTTACGCACTGTTGAACTAGAACATAGGGTTGCCAACAGTCCCGCATTTGCCGGGAAATCCCGTATATTGGGCTAAATTGGTTTCTCCCACAGGGGATCGCCCTTGTCCCGTATTTCTCCCGCAAAGGTAAAGCGTTCCTTCGAAACGTTCGTGCCGAAATGGCGTGATGCGAAGAAGCTACTATTATTAATTTATAAGGGAAAAATTAATGAGCGTTCCCAGACACAGAAAATAACCTACCAAATCAGACCAAATAACACATAAAACCTAAAATAACACTAACATACAGTAAAAGCAGGAATGATATGATACATACACAGCCTGTATAAAGTAGAAATAATGTATGTACAGTATAGACGGGAAAATGAAGGCAAAACTGATTTGTGGAGAAATAAATCCGCACGTACGCGCATGCTTACCTCGCATACGCGCAGGCGCACAGAGGAGCCCGCGCAAGGCTTCATGGTCATGGTAGTCTTTATTTATTGGCGGAAACCCAAGTGTCCCGGATTTGACTGCTACTTTTGTCCCTTATTTGGGAGTCAGAAAGTTGGCAACCCTAACTGTAAAAGACATGTTGAGGTCAGTTTAACCCTTAATTTTCTCAAAACTAAGACATAATATCACCTGAGAGAACCATTGTATCAAAGTGGGAGCAGAGGCATCTTTGCATTATACAATTACATGTTGGTCTGATATAGAAAATTCCGTGAATATATTGAGGAATTCTACCGAACAAAACTGTCAATTTATAAGTCAGATGGTAAACTGCACAGTCTTCCTTATTTTTTACCTCACTACAATGGATAGCTTCGTGCGATCTCCATCTTGGAGGTCCTGTCTTTTAACTTCGTACCTTATTCCCTGAACTCATTTTGTAAGTCCTCGTCACTTTTCCTGCTCATATTATTGGTATAAATATGTACCATAAGTTATGGCTTCTCACACTCTCACTTAAGATGGCTATGGACTCAATTCAAGATAAGTCTGATCCTCTATACCTGCGAGGCAATATACCATTCAGAGAGTATTTTTCCTTTCTCAGGTCCTCCTGTCCGTTTCACTGACCGGTGCTAGCCAATGACCTCCATCACTCCTACTGGCCTCTTCTTCCTCCCCTCCCCCCGCCCCAAATTGCATTCTGAACCAAAGAGACATACTGTGTGCCGAGACCACTGACCATCTCCCTAAAACTATATATAATGATACACTTGTTGTGGAGAATGGCCACAGGGCTATTCTGCACTGTCTACCAATACCCCTTCCCTCTCTTCATGATCACCCAACTACCTGTTTTCAGCAACACTCTCTCTCTGTAACTCCTATGAACCCCTCATTTTTCTGAATGATTTGAAGGTCATCTAGTATCAGCTCCAATTCCCTAATAC
Organism: Mobula birostris; assembly: GCF_030028105.1. NCBI lineage: Eukaryota > Metazoa > Chordata > Chondrichthyes > Myliobatiformes > Myliobatidae > Mobula > Mobula birostris. The sequence continues at coordinate 113,782,195 of NC_092370.1, read as the reverse complement.
GGTTTGTAAATGTGGATGCACTTATCACAGGTATAGACATCTCCCTAACTTCCACGTCACGCAAGAGAAGCACACCACTGCTCTAGCTTCTATTCCCACTGGTCTCTCTGTATAACAATAAAGAAAGAAGTTAGAAGAACTTAAACTTGTAGAAGTTTATGAAATCATGAGGGGTGTAGACGGTTCAAAGCCCTTTCCCCAGGACTGGAGAGACAAAAACTAGACGACACTGAGACAAGATAACAGGGAAGAGATTTAAAAGAGAACCAAAAGATAATTTCCGTATGCAAGGGATAGTGAGCTGCCTGACAAAGTGGCTGAGATGGTGCATTTGTAATATCTAAGATGTATTTGCATAGGTAAATGGAAGAAAAGAGCTTTAAGGACTATGAGACTAATGCAGCTGCTGGAACTAGCAGGGAGGACGCTGTGGTCAGCATGGACGATTGGGGGCGAAGGGCCTATATATCCAGATTCTGTTACTCAAAGGTTCTATGAAATAAAAACATAAAATGCTTAAAATACTCATATAGACAGATGGCATCTGTGTAAAGAGAAACAGAGTTAAAGGAAGTCAAAGATAGCATAAAAGCAAAAGGTAGAGCAGGAAGTCTGCAAAAGGACTAGGACAGATTAGGAGAATGGACAAAAATGTGGCAGATGGTACACAGTGTAGGGAAGTGTATGGCCATGCACTTTGGTAGAAGGAATAAAGGCACAGAATATTCTCTGAAGAGAGGGAGAAAGTAGAAACCGAATGTTCAAGAAGACTTGAGAGTGCTAGTGCAGGATTCCCTAAAAGCTAACTTGCTGTTTGAGTCAGTAGTGGAGAGGGCAAGTGCAATGACAGCAATCATTTCGAGGGGTCTAGAATATAATCAGAATAGAATGGGAATCAGGTTTAATATCACTGTCATAGGTTGTGGAACTTGTTATTTAGCAGCTGCAGTACAGTGCAATATATAATAAAAACTATAAATTACAATAAGATATATATTAAATTTAATCAGTAGAGAAAAAGAGAGCAAAACAAAAACAGTGAGGTAGTACATGTGGATTCATTGTGCATTCAGAAATCTAATAAATAAAAATCGTAATGTTGAGTCTTTATAAGGGATCGGTAGACTATATATGGAGTATTTTCAGTGATTTTGGCTCCATATCCTAGAAGGAATGTTCTGGCATTAGAGAGGATCCAGAGGAGGTTTAAGAGAATGGTTCCAGGAATGAAAGGGTTACCACATAAGGAACGTTTGATGTTACCAGGACTGTTCTCGCCGAGCCTAGAAGACTAAGGGATATCTCTGTGAAACCTACTGAATATGTAAAGTCCTGGACGATGAGAGGATTTTCCAGTAGTGGGGGAGTCCAGGACCAAAGGGCACAGACACATAATAGAACATCATTTCACAACAGAGACAGGAGGAATTCCTGAGAATCTGTGAAATTCATTGCCACAAACGGCCATGGAGGCCAAGTTATTGGGTTTATTGAAGACGAGGCTAGTCATGGTGTCAAAGGGTATTCGGAGAAGAGATCGAAATAGGTTTGAAAGGGAAAAGGAAACAGATATGATTAAATGGCTGAGCTGACTCAATGGATCGAATGGCCTAATCCTGTTCCTGTGTCTTATCGTCTTACGGCTGGGAGAGCGATTGCAGTCGGAGCATGTACACAGCAAGTTTCTGAATTGATTAACCTAACCAGTCCTAAAGGAGTTATCGGAAGGAGAAATTGTTAACAAATGAGTTGATTTAAGGAGAAGGTTTGCGGGAGGTTTACAACTAGGACTTGGGGAGTTATGTCACTTGGACGTTTACAGCGACAGGAAAGAGGGTCCTGGGCATTCGATAAAGGACGTACACTGCCCAGGCACCACGGTAGCGTAGCGAATAGCGCGACGCTATTACAGCTCCAGGTTGTAAATTGTTCCGTGATTGGGTTAGGTTTAATACCGTTTGTCGAGGGTGATTGGGCCTACTTCATGCTGTATCGCTAAATAAATAAATTAGATATCGTCCTTTCAAATTTCACAGCGGAAGCCAATGTGAGTTAATATTTACTGACAGGTTCTGCCCAGCTGGAATAATTAAAACCACCTTAATAGGGAAAGATGAACAGATTCACAGACATGGTGCAGATGGCATTCGATTCATCAAACATCCCACCCAACGGAACGTACACGGAATACGGTCGCGGCGACGAGGGCAGCTGCGAGACAGGTCCAGGGACGGCACTTTCAGAGCGTGTGTGGGGATGATATCGCTCTCCTTGCTCTGTCACAGACTCCGGAGACAAAAGATTAGACAAAGTGAAGGCCAAGATGAGAAACCGGGGGTGTCTGTGAGAATTATTTCCATCTCCTCCTGATGTCTGAAGGCGCCGAGAAACACCCCAACCCACCTCCCCCGTCCGCCGCTCTGAAACCACTTGTTCCAACTATGGTGTTCGTCGGGAAATTTCGGGAATGTCACAAAACATTGATAAAGGGAGGATAAGTATTTTAAATAAGTTGACGTATAACTGAAAGACAACTGGCAGGAGATGACTATTTTGGGGAAAGTTTTGTGACGGAACGGTACCGGATCGGTTAGTGTAACGCTATTATAGCGCCAGCGACCCAGGTTAGGTTCCGTCGTATTCCTGAAAGGAATTTGTACGTTCTTCCTGAGACCGCGTGGGTTTCCTCGGGCTGCTCCGGTTTCCTCCCACGTTCAAAAGACTTAAGGATTAGTAGCCGCCCAAAGCAACATACACAAAATGCTGGAGGAAATCAGCAGGCCAAGCAGCATTTATGGAAAAGAGTAAATAGTCGACGTTTCGTGCCGAAACCCTTTTTCAGGACTGGAAAGGAAGGGGAGAAGTCAGCGTGAGAAGTCCTTCAGCATCTGCAAAATTTTTCCTGTTTGCGGGTTAGTAGGTTAATTGATCACATTGATGGAATTGGATGGCCCGTCCTGTTGGCCCCGAAAGGCCTGTTATCGTGACGGATTACTTCATGTTAAGCATGAGCAAGTTCGAACCACACCCCCCCCCCCCCAAAATCGTCTAATGAACTGCTATGCAGTTCTAACAAAATCTCATTTTATGCAAAGGAAACAATAGTGTCGTTTTCAAATGGGGTTGGAAGGCGTGGTCTGTGACACGTTCAGAGAAAGTCGGACGTGAAGCGTGCAGTTATTTATAAATAGCCAGGCCACGTCTAAATCCGTGTCGAATACAGTCACAACTCGACAAACACCATGCGGCTGGGTTCCGTGGCTTTTGTGATACTTTTCCTCCGTTAGTTGATTGATTTTCATCCGTTTGCTCTCTGTTTGTTTCAGACTTTGAAACACGTTATAACTTTGATTTCTGTTTCCACAGGCAGATGTCTCGGTGCTGAATTGATACAGTCTCCGATGTCCATCACCAGAAATGTGGGCAATCGTGCCCGCATGAGCTGCGATCTGGGCACATCGAACACGGACGATATCCACTGGTACCGGCAGCCAGATGGCCAACGCCCGGTCAGGATCTTCTATTACAATAATGGGGGCATCGTACGCGACGATGGAATTGATAACAGATTTTCAGCGAACAATGCTGGACAAAAGCTGTATTTTCTAACTGTGACCCGTCTCGAGAAAGAGGATTCCGGCACTTATTATTGTGCCTATTGGGACCCACAGAGTTAAACTGCAACCGGAGCTGCTGACAAAAACTCTTCCACAGCGTAGAGGTCACACGAATCATTTCCGACTCAGCGAATTCGCAGCTTATGCCATAAATGCCATCACTTTTCCTCGGATAAAGAACTCTATCCAATTCCACGAAAGTTACCCGATCAGCCTCATCGACAGTGTATTCGTTTACAACCGTCGCTCGAGAACAGTGAATTGGGAGAATATTTCCGCAAGGTACGAGAGCCCAAACTAGAGACGATAGATTTAAAGTGAGAGGGCGAAGTTCTATAAGCGACCTGTGTGGTGGATTCTTCAGGGAAAGGGCGGTGGACACAGGCAACAAGCTGCCAGTGGAAGAGTTAGAGGCAAGATCCATCGAGAGATTTAAAAGTCATTTGGGCATCTACATGGATAAGATAGGTTCAGAGAAATACCGGTTAATTGCAGGTAAACGGGGCTGGTTTACGTGGGTAACGTGCTCGGTAAGGACGAGTTAGGCTGAAGGGCCTGATTTTGTTCTGTAGAGCTCAATGGCCCTTAGAATTGTTTTAAATCTCTGCACTGTTGCCAGTCAGACTCCTTTATTCCGTGAAAAACAGTCCCGACATATCCGATTGCTAAAACTAAATTCCTCCAATCCCAGAAACATACTCGTGAATTTTTTCTGCGTCCCCTCTAGTTCAATCACACACAAATAATTAAGCAATAAATACTGAGGAAATGAGGTGAATATCCTTGACGGGGACCCGATATGTTGTGGCAACATTTCAGTGATGGGTCAACTGAAGTTATACCATTTGGTTCAAGAGCCTGATTGTGGAGGGGTAATACCTGTTCCTGAACCTGGTGGTGTAGTTCTGAGGCTCCTGTCGGTACTTCCTGATGGGAGCAGTGAGAGGGGAGCATGATCTGCAATGTGGGGGAGGGGTGGGGTGCGTGGTGTTTCTGATAACGGATGTTGCTTTCCTTAAAACATCACTTCTTAAAACATTTCCTCACTGTGGATGTAAGTGATACTGGACTTTAGTCATTGGGGCAAGTTACCATGTTCTTCTGAGGCACCAGAATCAATGAAGTCTGATTGAAGCAGATGGGTACATCAGCCAAAGAGACAGGTTAAAGATCAGTGAATAGTCCCACCATTTGATTAGCACTGGTCTTTAGCACTTGGCCAGGTATCATGTCTGGCCTAAATGATTTTCATGGGTTCATCTTCCAGAAGGCTGCCCGTACATCAGCCTCAGAGACTAAAATCACTCAATGGTCTAGCGCTGTGAGTGTTTGTGATGGTCCTTCCATGTTTTGAAGCTCAATGCAAGCAAAGAAGGCATTGTGTTCATCTAGAAGTGAGCCCTGTTGTCACCTTTGTCACTTGATTTTGCTTTATAAGAAGTGATAGCATTCAAGCCCTGCCACAACTATTGACTATCCTTTGTTGATTCAGGTTTAGTCTGGCAAATAAGGAGGCTTTGCCCATAAGGAGGCTTTCCAGAGAATGTACCAGGACCTCTTGTAACTTCATTGGTCACCAGACTTCAATGCTTCTGATCTGGCCCTCAACAAAATTGCTGATTTCATGATTTATACAAGGCATGTGGCGGGAGAAAACTCTGAATGAGTTTGTGGGGAGACACTCGTCTACAACTGTTTTTCTCAAGTCCATGATGTACGTGCCCATTGAACCTACATGGCGTAGGTGTATATATTCAGATCCATAGATGTGTCCTTGAAAGTGGTACAGACCACTCGAAGGATTCCATATAGCAATAACCACTCATATGCCTCCCTCGGCCATCTCGTTGTTGTCCTCATCTATGGAGATTATACCAGTTCCTTGATTTGGCTCCCTCATAGCTTGACCTATCCCTCATATGGACATTGTCTTTCAGTGAATAATGTGCAAAGGTACAGGACTCGGATGCAGGACCTGGGCTAGGACATGGACAAGAAACAGTGAAACCGGTCAAGAAACTATGAACTAGGAGCCTCTCTTGGGCTCCAAGCCAGAGACTAGACAAGCACCCAGAAACTGGGTCTTGCCTCGGTCTCGGGCCCCAGAACCAGGCAAGGACATGACATGACTACAGGACTGGAGGCTGGGTCTTGAGATTTGAGCTTAGAGACAGACTGGGGTCTTGATGATTGAGCTTGGAGACAGGCTGGGGTTTTGAGCCTTGAGCTTAGACACAGGCTGGGGTCTTGAGGCTGCAGGCTGGGGTCTTGTGCCTTGAGGCTGCAGGCTGAGAGCTGGGGTCTTGGAATGCGGAGACTGATAACTCGCAGGCTGGAGCTCGAAGACAGACTGGGAACTGTACATCAACATAGAGCCGGGACTTATCCTTAGACAAGCCGGGACTCATCTTTAACAGGACACCAACATGAGACTGGGCAGAACATAGACTTACAGCCGGGACTCAATTTCATCTCCAAATCAAAATGGGAAAGGTCCCTCCGTCGGGTAACGGCACATGGCCTGACTTACCCAACAGAGGCAAGGACAAGACAAGACAGATCCCCCCGCAGGGCAACGGCAGAACAGCCTGACTTATCCCACGGAAGCGAGGATAAGAAGAGACAAACATCGGAGAACGACAGACAGTTCCATCTCTGCTTCGGTGTTGTTCCGAGCCGCAGTTACGGTCAGCAACTCAGCTGGCTACGGAAACAGCCGGATCCCTACCTAACTCAGCTGGTCCAAGAAACGGCAGAATCCATACCACAACGACAACTCCGACTACTGACAGCAAGGGTCCATGAGGGGATGGTTCCCCAACGCGGCCTAAAGATGGCAAGTGGTCGCTCTAGCCTTCCACCGGCAGGTTGCTCCCAGGTGATCTTGACAATACAATCCAGCAGCCCACAGTCGTCCACAAGGCTACTTATATTATAAGCCCCATGGTGGGAATCAAGTGCCTATGATTAACCCAACCGGAACAAGGGACAGCCGGAAGACCCGGACTCCTTAGTCCACGGACCGGACCGTGACCCGGAATGCGGACTTCGGGGACCGGACCATGACATCACAGCAGCTCACTGCTGGTTTACTGTACCCACAACCTGTGCCTCTTTGCCCCAAGTCCCACCTCCCGGTGGATTTCATCGCTGGTCTGTGTCCGTCAGATGGAAACACTATCTTCCTGGTGTTTGTGAACCAGTTCTCTAAAGCAGCCCACTTCATTGCTCCCCCAAGCTCCCATCGGCTCAGGAAACTGCCACTTTCTTAGTTCAGCTTGTGTTCGGGCTGCACAGCTTCCCCCGGGACAGCAGGTCCGACTAAGGAGCACATTTCCTGTCCCATTGTTGGAATGCTTTCTGTTCTCCTTTGGGATCCACAGCCAGCCTTTCATCACTTTTCCACCCGCAATCTAATGGCCAGCTGGAGAGAATGAATGAGGGGCTGGAGACAATCCTGACTCGATGACCTGGAGCTCCCAAGTCAGAGATTGCTCATAATAAGCTGGACTAGCATTGCATGGCAAAATGGATTCCAGCTACTGATCTTCCCAGACCGTGATTGACATGGGAGTTCCTGCTGTTGAACAGTTGGTACAAAGCTGCAAGCACACATGGAGATGGGCCAGGGCTTCCCTGCTGCACACTCAGAAACTATATGCCCAGCAGGATAATCAGCTCCTCAGAGAGGTGAGGCTTCTCAATCCAGGGAGAAAGCCTGGCTGGTATCTAGGGATCTTCCTTTGAAAGTTGGGAGCCTCAAGGTTGCCCCAGGCTACCTGGGACTATTCACAGTGGGGAAGGCTATCAATCGATCTTCCTAGAGACTGTGCCTGCAATTATCTGTTAAGATTTACCTTGTATTCCATGTTTGCAGCTCACAGTGGAGACTTCCTCCCATCTTGCTCCAGTTAGACCCTCTCCCTCACTCATCTTGGTGGATGGGTCACTTGTCTATTCCGTGCAGCACCCCCTGGCATCTCGCACAGTGTGGGGCAGGGTCCAGCACCTAGTTGACTGGGAGAGATAGGGCCCAGAGAGTCGTTCTTGGGATCCAATTCGTGCCATCTTGGACAAGTCACTCATCCAGGACCTCCAGAGGGCACAGGTCTCTCGTGCCCCTGGAGCTGTGCCTCGTGGCGGGGTGGGATTGCGGGGATGGTGAGGGTGGTGATCTGTAAAAACCATGAACACTGCTGTGGAGTGGGCAGCTGAAAGCGGTTATCAGCAATCAGCTCGTGAGAATGCACATTGCAGCGAATTAGGGTTGCATTGTAGTTTTATTTAACTCCCTTCAGTCTTGTCAAGTCTTGACTGAAGCACAACGACGGCGACACTCCCCTGCTTACCTTAGCCCACTTTCTAAGATACAAGACTCCAATTTAGATTGATGCCTTAAAGGAGTGGTACTAACCTACTATTAAGTTACTCCTTCTAAAGCTCAGTGTCAGCGTTAGATTTTTAGTTTGAATTTTAGTTTGTAGCCCTATTGGCTTCACATTTATTATTTTCCTTTTATTTTGTACAGTGCTTATTATATTTCAGTTTACCCAGGGGTCAGTGTTGGGACCTCTGTCATTAATTATTCTGTAAATGATTTGGATGCGAATATATACAGCACAATGTTCACTATACCCTTAGGCTTGGTATCATCTGCAAATTTGCAGAACCAGTTTAATATATTGTCATCTAAATCATTAATATAAGTGACCTACAACAATGCATCAAGCACCGATCCCTGCAGCACAGCACTAGTCACAGACCTCCAGGCAGAGAGTCAAACACTAACCGCCGTTCTCTGGCTTCTTCCGCTAAGCCAACATCGGAATGAACTGGCTACCTCATCCTGAATGCCAGGCGACTTAATCTTCTTGACGAGTCTGCCATGTCGTAATTTATCAAAGGCTTTTCTGAAGACCATTTTGTTCCCTTCATCAAACTTCTTGGTAACCTCCTTAAAAAAATTCTCTATAAATTAGTTAGACATGACTTACCATGCATTAAGCCGTATTGCTTATCTCTTTTCAGGCCCTTTCTATCCAAACACTGGTACATTAACATCCTATCCATGAGAAAAGCTTCCGATAATTTACCCACGACTAATGTCAGGTTCACCAGGCTCTAATTTCCTGTTTATTCTTTGAACCATTCTTAAATGTTAGCGACCCTCCAGTCCTCCAGTACCTCACCCATGGGTCAGGATGATTTAAATATTTCTGCCAGGACCCCTGTATTTTCTGCACTGGCCTCCCACAAGTTTGGAGAGGACACCTCGAGAGGGTTTTGGGACTAAATCACCCTAAATGCTTCTCAAAACAGCAAGCACTTCCTCTTCTGTAATAAGATCATGGTCCATGACCTCTAGTGTTTTGCCAGATTCTATGGTATCTGTGTCTGTCTCCTGAGTAAATGCAAACACAAAAATAAAGCATTTAATATTTTTCCACATCTCTTTTAGCTCCATGCATATATGACCAACTTGATCTCCAAGGGGACCAATTTTGTCCCTTGTTATCCTCTGGCTCCCAGTACCTATAGAACCCTTGGATTCTGGTTTACCTTGTCTGCTAGAACAACCACTTATCCCTTTTCAGCCTTCCTGATCCTTCGCTTGTGTTCTCTTCCATTTCATATATTCCTCAAGTGTCCCATTTAGAGTGAGAGGGGAAAGATCTATAAGAGACCTGTGTGGTAGGTTCTTCAGGGAAAAGGCGGAGGGTACAGGCAACAAACAGCCAGAGGAAGAGATAAAGGCAGGAACCATCGAGAGATTTAAAATTCATTTGGGCATCTACATGGATATGAAAGGTTCAGAGAAAAACAGGTGAAATGCAGGTAAGTGGGACTGGTTTACGTGGGAAACTTGCTCGTTAAGGACGAGTTAGGCTGAAGGGCCTGATTCTGTGCTGTAGAGCTCAATGGCCCTTAGAATTGTTTTAAATCTCTGTACTGTCGCTAGTCAGACTCCTTTATTCCGTGGAAAACAATCCCGACATGTCCAATCTCTATAACTACAATCCTCCAATTCCAGAAACATACCTGTAAATCTTTTCTGCATCATCTCTAGTTCATTCACATACAAATAATTAAGCAATAAATACTAAGGAAATGAGGTGAATATCCTTGACAGTGAGCCCATATGTTGTGGCAACATTTCAGTGATGGGTCAAGTGAAGTTATACCCTTTGGTTCAAGAGCCTGATTGTGGAGGGGTAATACCTGTTGCTGAACCTGGTGGTGTAGTTCTGAGGCTCCTGTACGTACTTCCTGATGGGAGCAGTGAGAGGAGAGCATGATCTGCAATATGGGGGAGGGGTGGGTGTGTGGCATTTCTGATGACGGATGTTGCTTTCCTTAAAACATCACTTCTTAAAACATTTCCTCACTGTGGATGTAAGTGATACTGGACTTTAGTCATTGAGGCAGGTTACCATGTTCTTCTGAGGCACCAGAATCAGAGAAGTCTGATTGAAGCAGATGGGTGCATCAGCCAAAGAGACAGGTTAAAGATCAGTGAACAGTCCCGCCAGTTGATTAGCACTGGTCTACAGTACTTGGCCAGGTATCCTGTCTGGGCTGGATGATTTTCATGGGTTCATCATGCAGAAGGCTGCCGCACATCAGCCTCAGAGACTAAAATCATTCGATCGTCTGGCGCTGTGAGTGTTTGTGATGGTTCCTCCATGTTTTGACGGTCGAAGCAAGCACAGACGGCATTGCGTTCATCTGGAAGTGAGTCCTGTTGTCACCTTTGTCACTTGATTTTACTTCATAAGAAGTGATACCATTCATGCCCTGCCACAACTATTGACTATCCTTTGTTGATTCAGGTTTCGTCTGGGAAATAAGGAGGCTTTGCCCGTAATGAGGCTTTCCAGAGAATGTACCAGGACCTCCTGTAACTTTATTGATCACCAGACTTGAATGCCTTTGGTCTGACCCTCAGCAAATTGCTGTTTTCGTGGTTCATACGAGGCATCTGGCGGGAGAAGACTCTGAATGAGTTTGTGGGGAGACACTCGTCTACAACTGTTTTTCTGAAGTCCATGATGTAGGTGCCCATTGAACCTACATGGTGTAGGTGTATTTATTCAGATGCATAGATGTGTCCTTGAAAATGGCTGACCATTCGTAGGATTTCCATATAGCAATAACCACTCATATGCCTCCCTCGACCACCTCGTGGTTGCCCTTATCTCTGGACATTATATCCACTTCCTTGATTTGCCTCCCTCATAGCTTGACCTATCCCTCATACGGATATTGGCTTTCAGTGAATAATGTGCAAAGACACCCTGGGCCCTCTGAACATACACACCTTGCAAACTCCCATCATTTGAAAGAAAGCTACGATTAAACGGGATAGGATGACATCATATTTTGTACTGTTTATTCCCTTCAGAAACAAATATTCATTTAGATACTACAGTGGGGGGTGGGGGAAGAATGACCTGTCAGTGCACCGCAGTAGCTGCCAGGCCAGTCGGAGTATAGCCGATTCTATGTCTCAACAGGGAAAGGTAAAATCAGGTAGACTCAGACGAACAGCATCACAGACATGGTGTTGATGGCATTCGGTTCATCAAACATCCCACCCAAAGGAAGGGCAGAAGTCAGCGTGAGAAGTCCTTCAGCATCTGAAAATTTCTCCTGTTTGCGGGTTAGTAGGTTAATTGATCACATTGATGGAATTGGATGACCCGGGCTTGTTGGCCCCGAAAGGCCTGTTACCGTGACGGATTTCTTCATGTTAAGCGAGAGCAAGTTCGAACCCAAAAAGTTCGTCTTATGAACTGCTGTGCGATTCTAACAAAATCTCATCTTATACAGAGGAAACAATAGTGTGTCGTTTTCCAATGGGGTTGGAAGGCGTGGTCTGTGACACGTTCAGAGAAGGTCGGACGTGAAACGTGCTGTTATTTATACATAGCCAGGCCACGTCTAAATCCGTGTCAAATACAGTCACAACTCGACAAACACCATGCGGCTGGGTTGCGTGGCTTTTGTGATACTTTTCCTCGGTTAGTTGATTGATTTTCATCCATTTACTCTCTGTTCGTTTCAGACTTTTAAACATGTTCTGACTTTGATTTCTGTTTCCACAGGCAGATGTCTCGGTGCTGAATTGATACAGTCTCCGATGTCCATCACCAAAAATGTGGGCAAAACTGCCGTCATGAGATGCGATCTGGGCACAGTGAACACGGAGAATATCTTTTGGTACCGGCAGCCAGATGGGCAACGGCCGGTCAGGATCCTCTATTATAATAATGGGGGCAACGTACGCGACGATGGAATTGATGACAGATTTACAGCGAGAAATGATCGACAAAAGCAGTATTCTCTAACTGTGGCCCGTCTCGAGAAAGAGGATTCCGGCACCTATTACTGTGCCTATATAGACCCACAGAGTTGACATGCAACCGGCGCCGCTGACAAAAACTCTTTCTCAGCATGGAGGTCACACGAATCATTTCCGACTCAGAGATTTCGCAGCTGATGCCATAAATGCCATCACCTTTCTTCACATAAAGAACTCTATCCAGTTCCACGAAAGTTACCCGATCAGGCTCATCGACAGTCTATTCATTTACACCAGTCGCTCGAGAATAGGGAGTTGGGAGAATATTTCCAAAGGGTACGAGAGCCCAAACTAGAGGGTATAGCTTTAAAGAGAGCGGGGAAATATCTATAGGAGACCTGTGTGGTAGGTTCTTCAGGGAAAGGGTGGTGGGTACAGTCAACAAGCTGCGAGAGGAAGAGTTAGAAGCAGGAACCATCGACAGATTTTAAAGTCATTTGGGTATCTAAATGGATAGAAATGTTCAGAGAAAAGGGAAAAATCAGTTAGAGAGATAGTGACAGGAGACTCAGTACTTAGGGATTGGACAGGAGATTTGGTGGCCGTGACAAAGACGCAGAATGGTGTGCTGCCTCCCAGGTGCAAGGATTAAGCAGGTCTCAGAGCAGCTGCGGAAGCGGTTGGGTAACCAGACAAAGGCCGAGGGGTACATTGACACCAATCACATGGGTAAAAACAGGGACGAGATTTTGCACAGTAAGTATAGGGAGTGCGGGAACAGGCCGAAGAGCATGTGTAAAATCTGGATTACTCCCAGTTCCGCGTGCTAGTTAAGGCAGAAGTAGATGAGTGAGTGGTTGAGGATCTGGTGTAGCGGCAGAGTTTCAGATTGTTGGATCATTGGGATCTCACCTAGGGAAGTTATGCTTTGTACAAAAAAAGATCGGTTAAACCTGAACCCAAGGGGGATCAATATCTTTGCGAGTAGGTTTGCTAGAGCTGTTGGAGAAAGTTTAAACTAAGTTAGCAGGGGATTGGGAAAGGAGTGATGGGGCTGAGGATGGGGCAGTCGATGCAGTGTGTAGCGAGACTGTGAGGAAGGATAGGCAGATGATACTGAGGCCGATGCTCTCTCCTGTCAGTTTGATGTCTCTGATGTCAACGCCAATCTAGATCACATCTTTCCTCGCACAAGCAAAGCTGTTCCAGTGATTTGGGGAATAGAAACAGGTGAGGACTGCCGAACAGTCAGGTCCAGCCCCAGGTGGAGAAGTTCCTAACCAGCTTTTTGTCCTTGCCTCTGTGTTCCTAAATCTTGGCCTGGGGTCACTCTTCCCATCTGGTTGGCCATCCAGGGATTCAACAGACCCTGGAATTCATAAAGAGATGATTTACAGAGAAGATATATGTCCCAAGATGTCCACGACTTTATCTCTGCCTGTCCAATTTGTGCCCAGAACAAGACGTCACATGTCATAACGAGGTGGGCGGGGGAGGGGGGGTGCATTCGGAACGGACCCAAATGCAAGACACAGACACTGAAGTACTAGGGACAGGACTGGGATGCAAGACCTGAGCTAGGATATGGACAGAAAACAGGGAAACCGGACTAGGAACTATGAACTAGGAGCCTGTCATGGGGTCCGAGCCAGAGACTGGACAAGGACCCAGAACCTGGGTCTTGCCTTGGGTTCGGGCCCCAGAACTAGGCAAGGACATGACATGACTACAGGACAGGAGGGTGGGGTCCTGAGCCTTGAGCTTAGACACAGGCTGGGGTCTTGAGGATGCAGGTTGGGGTCTTGAGGCTGCAGGCTGGGGTCTTGGGTCTTGGGTCTTGAGGCTGCAGGCTGGGGTCTTGGGTCTTGAGACGGCAGGCTGGAGTCTTGAGGCTGCAGGCTGGGGTCTTGGTTCTTGAGGCTGCAGGCTGCGGTCTTGGGTCTTCAGGTTGCAGGCTGGGAGCTGGGGTCTTGGAATGCACAGGCTGATAACTCGGAGGCTGGAGCTCGGAGACAGACTGGGAACTGTACATCAACATAGAGCCGGGACATATCCATAGACAAGCCGGGACTCATATTTAACACGACACCAACATGAGACTGGACAGAACATAGACATAGAGCCCGGACTTATATTTAGACAAACCGGGACTCAAGCTCATCTCCACACCAAGGTGGGAAAGGTCCCTCTGTCGGGTAACGTCAGAACGGCCTGACTTACCCAACAGAGGCAAGGACAAGACAAGACAGATCACCCTGCAGAGCAATGGCAGAAGGACCTGACTTACCCCACGGAGGCAAGGACAAGACAAGACAGATACCCTGCAGGGCAACGGCAGAACGGCCTGACTAACCACACAGAGGCGAGGACAAGAAGAGACAAACATTGAAGAACGACAGACAGTTCCATCTCTGCTTCAGGGTTGCTCCGAGTCGCAGTTATGGCCAGCGACCTCGGCTGGCTGCGGAAACAGCCAGATCCCTACCTAGGTCAGAGAGGCTGACGGCCACTCAGCTGGTCCGGGAAATGGTCGAAACCATACCACAAAGACAGCTCCGACTACTGACAGCAAGGCTCCATGAGGGGACAGTTCCCCAACGTGGCCTAAAGATGGCAAGTGGCCACTCTAGCCTTCCACCAGCAGGTTGCTTCCAGGGGATCACGACAAGACAAACCAGCAGCCCACAGTCGTCTGCAAGGCTACTTATATTCCAAGCCCCAAGTTGGGAATCAGGTGCCTATGATTAACCCAACCAAAACAAGGGACGGCTGGAAGACCCGGAGTCCTGAGTCCACAGACCGGACCGTGACTCAGAATGCGGACTTCACGGACCGGACCATGACATCACAGCAGCTCACTGCTGGTTTGCTCTATCCATTGCCCGTGGCTCTCTGCCCCAGGTGCAACCTCTCAGTGGATTTCATCACTGATCTGTGTCCGTCAGATGGAAACACTATCATCCGGGTGGTTGTGGACCAGTTCTCTAAAGCAGCCCACTTCATTGCTCTCCCCAAGCTCCCATCGGCTCAGGAAACTGCCACTTTCTTGGTTCAGCTTGTGTTCACGCTGCACAGCTTCCCCCGGGACAGCAGGCCTGACTGAGGAGCACATTTCCTGTCCCATTGTTGGAATGCTTTCTGTTCTCCTTTGGGAGCCACAACCACCCTCTCATCACTTTTCTACCTGCAATCTAATGGCCATACTGAGAGAGTGAATGAGGAGCTGGAGACAATCTTGACTCCATGACGTGGAGCTCCCAACTCAGAGATTGCCCATAATAAGCTGAACTAGCATGCCCTCCATTCAATGGCAAAATGGATTCCAGCCACTGATCTTCCCAGACCGTGATTGACACGGGAGTTCCTGCTGTTGAACAGTTGGTACAAAGCTGCAAGCACACATGGAGATGGGCCAGGGCTTCCCTGCTGCACACTCAGAAACTATATGCCCAGCAGGATAATCAGCTCCTCAGAGAGGTGAGGCTTCTCAATCCAGGGAGAAAGCCTGGCTGGTATCTAGGGATCTTCCTTTGAAAGCTGGTAGCCTCAAGGTTGCCCCAGGCTACGTGGGATTATTCACAGTGGGGAAGGCTATCAAGCGATCTTCCTAGAGGCTGTGACTGCAATTATCTGTTAAGATTTACCTCGTATTCCATGCTTGCAGCTCACACTGGTGACTTCTCCCCACCTTGCTCCAGTTAGACCCTCTCCCTCCTCTCATCCTGGTGGATGGGTCACTGTTCTATTCCCAGCAGCACCTCCTGGCACCTCGCCCAGTGTGGGGCAGGGTCCTGTGTCTAGTGGACTGGGAGAGATAGGGCCCAGAGAATCTTTCTTGGGATCCAATTCGTGATATCCTGGACAAGTCACTCATCCAGGACATCCAGCGGGCACAGGACTCTAGTGCCCCAGGATCTGTGCCTAGTGGTGGGGTGGGATTGCGGGGGTGGTGAAGGTGGTGATCTGTAAAAACCATGGACTCTACTGTGGAGTGGGCAGCTGAAAGCGGTCATCAGCAATCAGCTCGTGAGAATGCACATTGCAGACAATTAGGGTTGCATTGTAGTTTTATTTAACTCCCTTCAGTCTTGTCGAGTCTTGACTGAAGCAAAGCGACGGTGACACTCCCCTGCTTACCTTAGCCCACTTTCCAAGATAGAAGACTCCAATTTAGATTGACGCCTTAAAGGAGTGGTACTAACTTACTATTAAGTTACTCCTTCTGAAGCTCAGTGTCAACGTTAGATTTTTAGTTTGAATGTTAGTTTGCAGCCCTATTGGCTTCGCATTTATTATTTTCCTTTTCTTATGTACAGTTCTTCTTAAAATTCAGTTTACCCAGGGGTCACTGTTGGGACCTCTGTTATTAATTATTATGTAAATGATTTGGATGTGAATCTATACAGCACGGTTCACTATACTGTACTCTCAATCTTGGTATCATCCGCAAATTTGCTGATCCAGTTTAATATCTTGTCATTTAAATCATTACTATAAGTGACCAACAACAATGGATCAAGCACCGAATCCTGCAGCACAGCACTAGTCACAGGCTCCAGGCAGAGAGTCAAACACTAACCACCATTCTCTGGCTTCTTCCGCTAAGCCAACATTGAATCTAACTGACTACTTCATCCTGAATGCCAGGTGACTTAATCTTCTTGACGAGGCTGCCATGGCGTAATTTATCAAAGGCTCTTCTAAAGACCATTGTGTTCCCTTGTCAAATGCAGCAGAAGAAAGAAGCAATTGGATTTGAATTAAAAGGAAAGACAACAACTGGGCTGCAAGATGAAGACAGGAGGATATGGAACAGAGGGGGGTGTATCTGGGATGCCAGTAGCACCGTTGAGCCCTCTGGAGACGTTGTGAGCTTATCAACAAAACATCAAAGATGACGTACCTACCCCCCGCCATCACCACTCCAAACCCACCGCCAACATTGAGAGTACCAACTTACCATACGGATTGAAACATCAAGTCCTAGTAGCTCTGCTACTTCAACAAACTTCTCGGTAACCTCCCTGAAAAAATCTCTATAAATTAGTTAGACATGACTTACCATGCATTAAGCCATATTGTTTATCTCTTTTCAGGCGCTGTCTATACAAACACAGGTACATGCACATCCTATCCATGAGAAAAACTTCTGATAATTTGCGCACGACTAATGTCAGGTTCACCAGGCTCTAATTTCCTGTTTATTCTTAGAACGATTCTTAAATGTTAGTGACCCTCCAGTCCTCCAGTACCTCACTCATGGGTATGGATGTTTTAAATATTACTGCCAGGGCCCCTGCAATTTCTGCACTAGCCTCCCACAAGTTTGGAGAGGACACCTCATCAGGCCTTTGGGATTAATTCACCCTAAATTCTTCTCAAGACAGCAAGCACTTCCTCTTCTGTAATCAGAACATGGTCCATGACCTCTAGTGTTTTGCCAGATTCTATGGTATCTGTGTCTGTCTCCTGAGCAAATGCTAACACAAAAATAAAACATTTAATATTTTTCCACATCTCTTTTAGCTCCATACATATATGACCAATTTGATCTTCGAGGGGACCAATTTTGTCCCTTGCTATCCTCTTGCTCCCAGTACCTATAGAACCCTTGGATTCTGGTTTACATTGCCTGCTAGAGCAACCACTTATCCCTTTTCAGCCTTCCTGATCTTTCGCTTGTGTTCTCTTGTATGTCTTATATTCCTCAATTGCCCCATTAACACTAGCTTCGAATACCTGATATGTGCTTCGGTTTTGTTTACCAGGTCCTCAATATCCCATGATAAATAAGGATCCCTAAACCTGACAACCTTGCTTTTTATCCTAATAGAAATATACATATTGTGTACTCTCAATACACAATTCTGCTGAAGACCACCCACTGCCAGTGTCTCTTTGTTAGAAAACATCCTATCCCTATCCACACCTGGCAGATTGCTTTTGATGCCATCAAAATTACTCTTCCTCCAGTTTAGAATCTTAATCTGAAAACCAATTCTAGCCAATCTCCCCAATTATTTTGAAGTCGATGGAATTTTGATCACTATATCCAAAGTCTTTCCCTATGTTCACCTCTGTCACCTGCCCTGTCTCATTTCCGGAGAAGAGATCCAATATCGTGCTCCCTTTAGTGGAAATTCTGCTTATAAAGCGGGAGGAAAAGATGGCAGCGCGCCGCGCATGCGCGGCTCTCCGGTGAAAAATGATGTTGTGTCTGTTAAATAGGGGCCGTGGACAATTCTGATTTGATAGAGAATGCACGTGAAAGCAGGGAGGAACATCTGGAGACATTTCTGAAACGCCCGTCCGCTGCTGTCGTAACTGTGTGGTCGGGAATCTTTCCGGGGGTAGGCCTCAAAATCCCCGGCCTTGCCTGCTTTTCGCGACCGAGAAGGAGGTCGAATCGTTCGGACAGAGATGGCGCTCAGTACTCGGTGTCGGAGAGCTGATTAGAGCTCGAAGTTTTCGGATGACTCATGGTCGGATTGTGGTCGGCATAGCAGGGAGAGTTTTTCTTCCTTCTCCCGTCTGCGTGAGATGTGGGACATTTGAAAAACTTGGAGCTTTACTGGGCTCACGGACTTCTTCATCAAGTTATGGTATTGTTACACTGTTTGTAACTATATGTATAATTATGTGGTTTTGTCAGTTTTTTCAGTCTTGGGTTGTCCTGTGTTTTGTGATATCACACCAGAGGAAATAATGTATCATTTCTTAATGCATACATTACTAAATGACAATAAAATGGGACTAGGTGTCTTCATAATCTTATTGATAATGAAACTTTCCTGAACACATTTGACAAACTCTATCTCATCCAGTTCCTTTACACTATGGGAGTCCCAATCAATATGCAGAAAGCTCCAATCACCCACTATCTCAACCTGAAAACTAGAGATTGCAGATGCTGGAAATCCAGAGTAACACATAAAAAAAACTTGGAGGAACTCATGAGGTCAGGTTTTCCTAAGAAAAGGAATAAAGCATCAATTCTTCAGGCCAAGACCCTTGATCAAGACCCTTCATGAATCCTGAGGAAGGGTCTCAGCCAAAAACATTGACTGTTTATTCTTTTGTAGTTGCTGCCTTCCCTGCTGAGTTACTCTTGCATCTTGTATGTGTTACTGTAACAACCTTGTATTTCTTGCAACTGTCTGCTATCTCCCTATGACTTTGTTCATCCAAATCCTGCTTGACTATTAGAAACTCTATAAAGTCCCATTAACATGATTGTCCATTTTTTATTCCACAATTTCATGAAAATTGCCTTGGTAGATGAGCCTTCCATACATCATCTAAGCATTGCGATGACATTATCTCTGATGAGTAATATGAGTACTCCCTCCCCCTTTAATACCTGCTTCTCTGACATGTCTAAATCAGCAGAATGCCAGAACATTGGGCTGTCAGACTTTGCCGTCATGTAACCATGTCTCAATAATGGTTTCAACATCGTAAGTCCACACATGGCTCCATGCTCTATGTGCATTAGCCTTGGGGTGTATGGGGTGTCAGGGAGGGGTAGCATCTCTGGTGGGGGAACATATCGCGTCCTTTTCAAGGCGGTTAGTCCACCTTTGATCCCCACCTAGCACTCAACTCTCACCTGTGGCTCCCCGTAGATGTCTGCACGCGACAATGGCCACACCCCGGGCAACGGCTTCGACAAGCCAGCTAAACCAGGTGAGGGTATCCGACGGGTCTCAAACCCTCAGTGAGATAAAAGAGTTGCCTATCCCAGCATGTGAAGACAGACTCCGGCTGATTGAGTGGACGAGACCAATAGTCCAATGGTGAGGAAGGCAGTCTCTGCAAGCATCGTGGAACGTGTAGAGCAGGACAAGACACAGAAGATGTCCTGGTCATCCACTGTGCCTAGTCCCATCTCCAGTCGTCTTGACTCTGTCTTGCCACTGGATCCAGATGGGAATTGGGAAGAGGGAGTGAGGCTGACGCTGCACAATTCTCCCTCACTTAAATCCAAACCACGTCCTAGTCTCGACACCATAATAATGGTGTCGAGGTCCTCAATGACATTGACGATGAATGAACGCATTAGCCTTACCTACAACCGTCCTTGTCTTGCAATAGATGAAAGTCAGAACATTTATCCACCCTGCTCAATTTTGCAGTTTCCATCTCTGCTTAAAAACGAGAAATGCCGCAGGTGCTGGAAATCCAAATCAACATCCACAAAATCTTTGATTGTAGTCATGACATCTCTTTTTCTCCACAACCAATTCATTGCTGTCCTGCCACTCTGGATACCATCCCTCTTAAATATTAGTTTGAACACTTCCGAGCAGGATTAGCAAACCGTCCTGTAAGGATATTGGTTCCTCTCCAGTTTGGGTGAAAACTGTCCTATTTACAGAGATCCCACCTGCCCTGGAATGGGGTTCAGTGATCCAAAAAATCTGAAACCCTCTCCAATGCACCATCTGCTTAGTCACATATTAAACTGCACTATCTTTATTATTTTTTACCTCACTAACATGGATAGCTTCATCTCCATCTTGGAGGTCCTGTTTTTCAACTTCGTACCTTATTCCCTGAACTCATGTTGCAAGTCCTCATTACTTTTCCTGCTTATATCATTTGTATCAATATATACCATGACTTATGGCTTCTCACACTCCCCCTTAAGATGGCTATGGAATCAATTCAAGATATGTTGGATCCTCTATACCTGGGAGGCAATATACCATCGAAGAGTCTTTTTCTTTTCTCAGGTCCTCCTGTCTGTTTCACTGACCAGTGCTAAGCAATGACCTCCATCACTACTATTGGCCTCTTCTTCCTCCCCCACCCACCTTCCTTTCTGAACCAAAGAGACATACTGAGTGCCGAGACCAGTGACCACTGTGGTAGGTCATCTAACTAAAACTATATAAATTGATACACTTGTTGAGGGGAAGGGCCACAGGGGTATTCTACACTGTCTGCCAATACACCTTCCCTCTCTTCATGATCATCCAACTACCTGTTTCCAGCAACACTATCTTTCTGTAACTCCTATGAACCCCTCAATTTTCTGAATGATCTGAAGGTCATCTAGCACCAGCTCCAATTCCCTAATACAGTTTGTAAATGTGGATGCACTTATCACAGGTATAGACATCTCCCTAACTTCCACGTCATGCAAGAGAAGCATATCACTGCTCTAGCTTCTATTCCCACTGGTCTCTCTGTATAATGATAAAGAAAGAAATTAGAAGAACTTAAACTCGTAGAAGTTTATAAAATCATGAGGGGTACAGAGGGGTCATAGCCTGTTCCCCAGAATTGGAGAGACAAAAACTAGAGGACACTGATACAAGATAATAGAGAAGACATTTAAAAGAGACCTAAAAGATAATTTCTTTATGCAAAGGATAGTGAGCTGCCTGAGGAAGTGGTTGTGATGGTGCATTTGTAATATTTAAGATGTATTTGCATAGGTAAATGGAAGGAAAGGGTTTGAAGGACTCTGACTCAAATGCAGCAGCTGGAACTAGCAGGGAGGATGCTGTGGTCAGCATGGACCATTTGGGCCGAAAGACCTATATCCAGGCTATGTTGCTCTATGATTTTATGAAATACAAACAGAAAACGCTTAAAATATTCATATGGACAGATGGAATCTGTGTAAAGAGAAACAGAGTTAACGGTGGTCAAAGATAGCATAAAAGCAAAATAGAGGGCAAGAAGTCTGCAAAAGGACTCGGACAAATTAGGAGAATGGACAAAAAAGTAGCAAATGGAACACAGTGTAGGGAAGAGTTTGGCCGTGCACTTTCGTAGAAGGAATGAAGGCACAGAATATGCTCTAAAGAGAGGGAGAAAGCAGAAACCAAATGTGCAAGAAGACTTGAGAGTTCTGGTGCAGGATTTCCGAACGGCTAACTTGCTGTTTGAGTCAGTAGTGGAGAAGACAAATGCAATGACCACAATCATTTCGAGCAGTCTAGAATATATTCAGAATAGAATGGGAATCAGGTTTAATATAACTGTCATAGGTTGTGGAACTTGTTATTTAGCAGCTGCAGTACAGTGCAATATATAATAAAAACTATAAATTGCAATAAGATATATGTTAAATAAGTAGAGAAAAAGAGAGCAAAGCATGAAAAAAACAGTGAGGTAGTACATGTGGATTCATTGTCCATTCAGAAATCTAATAAATAAAAAGTTGTAATGTTGAGTCTTTATAAGACATTGGTAGATTATATATGGAGTATTGTGATTAATTTTGGCTCCATATCCGAGAAAGAATGACCTGGCATTAGAGAGGGTCCAGAGGAGGTTTAAGAGAATGGTTCCAGGAATGAAAGGGTTATCACATAAGGAACGTTTGATGGTACCAGGCCTGTTCTCGCTGGAGCCTAGAAGACTACAGGATATCTCTTTGAAACCTACTGAATATGTAAAGGCCTGGACGATGAGAGGATTTTCCAGTAGTGGGAGAGTCCAGGACCAAAGGGCACAGACACATAATAGAACATCATTTCAGAACAGAGACGAGGAGGAATCTCTGAGAATCTGTGAAATTCATTGCCACAAACGGCCATGGAGGCCAAGTTATTGGGTTTATTGAAGCCGGGGCTGATAGGTATTTGATTAGTCACATTGTCAAAGGGTATTCGGGGAAGACGAAAAATTGGGCTGAAAGGGGAAAAGGAAACAGATATGATTAAATGGCTGAGCTGACTCGATGGATCGAATGGCCTAATCCTGCTTCTGTGTCTTATCGTCTTACGGCTGGGAGAGCGATTACAGTCGGAGCATGTACACAGGAAGTTTCTGAATTGATTAACCTAACCTGTCCTAAAGGAGTTATCGGAAGGAGAAATTGTTAACGAATGAGTTGATTTAAGGAGAAGGTTTGCGGGAGGTTTACAACTAGGACTTGGTGAGTTATGGCACTTGGACGTTTACAGCGACAGGAAAGAGGGTCCTGGGCATTTGATAAAGGACGTACACTGCCCAGGCACCGCGGAAGCGCAGCGATTAGCGCGACGCTATTACAGCTCCAGGTTGTAAATTGTTCCGTGATTGGGTTAGGTTTAATACCGTTTGTCGAGGGTGATTGGGCCTACTTCGTGCTGTATCGCTAAATAAACACATTAGATATTGTCCTTTCAAATTTCACAGCGGAAGCCAATCTAAAGTAATATTTAATGACAGGTTCTGCCCAGCTGGAATAATTAAAACCACGTTAATAGGGAAAGATGAACAGAATCACAGACATGGTGCAGATGGCATTCGGTTCATCAAACATCCCACCCAACGGAACGTACACGGAATACGGTCGCGGCGACGGGGGCGGATGCGAGACAGGTCCAGGGTCGGCACTTTAAGAGCGTGTGTGTGGAGGATATCGCTCTCCTTGCTCTGTCACAGACTCCGGAGACAAATGATTAGGCAAAGTGAAGGCCAAGATGGAGAAACCGGGGGTGTCATGAGAATTATCTCCATGTACTCCTGACGTCTGAAGTCGCCGAGCAACACCCCAACTCACCTCCCCCGCCCGCCGCTCTGAAACCACTTCCTCCAACTGTGGTGTTCGGCGGGAAATTTCGGGAATGTCACAAAACAGCGATAAAGGGATGATAAATATTTTAAACATGTTGACGTGTAACTGAAAAGGCAACTGGCAGGAGATGACTAATTTGGGGAAAGTTTTGGGACGGAACGCTACCGGATCGGTTAGTGTAACGCTATTATAGAGACAGCGACCCAGGTTAAATTCTGTCATTGTCCTGAAAGGAATTTGTGCGTTCTTCCTGTGACCGCGTGGGTTTCGTCCGGCTGCTCCGGTTTCCTCCCACGTTCAAAAGACGTAAGGATTAGTAGCCGCCCAAAGCAACGTACAATAAATGCTGGAGGAACTCAGTAGACCAAGCAGCATTTATGGAAAAGAGTAAATAGTCGACGTTTCGGGCCGAAACCCTTTATCAGGACTCAGATGAACATAATCACAGCCATGGTGTTGATGGCATTCACTTCATCAAACATCCCACCCAAAGGAAGGGGAGAAGTCAGCGTGAGAAGTCCTTCAGCATCTGCAAAATTTCTCCCGTTTGTGGGTTAGCAGGTTAATTGATCACCTTGATAGAATTGGATGGCCTGACCTTTGGGCCTCGAAAGGCCTGTTATCGTGACGGATTTCTTCATGTTAAGCGAGTTAAGTTCGAACGGGAAAAAAATTGTCTAGTGAACTGCTGTGCAATTCTAACAAAATCTCAATTTATGCAAAGGAAATAATTGTGTGTGGTTTTCAAATAGGGTTGGAAGGCGTGGTCTGTGACACGTTGAGAGAAAGTGGGACGTGAAGCGTGCTGTTATTTATAACTAGCCAGACCACGTCTAAATCCGTGTCAAATACGGTCACAACTCGACAAACACCATGCGGCTGGGTTGTGTGGCTTTTGTGATACTTTTCCTCCGTTAGTTGATTGATTTTCATCCATTCACTCTCTGTTTGCTTCAGGCTTTTCAACATGTTCTGAGTTTGATTTCTGTTTCCACAGGCAGATATCTCGATGCTGAATTGATACAGTCTCCGATGTCCATCACCAAAAACGTGGGCAAAACTGCCGTCATGAGATGCGATCTGGGCACAGTGAACACGGACATAATCCACTGGTACCGGCAGCCAGATGGGCAACGCCCAGTCATGATCCTCTATTACAGTAATGGGGTCAACGTACGCGACGATGGAATTGATAACAGATTTACAGCGAGAAAAGATCGACAAAAGCAGTATACTCTAACTGTGGCCCGTCTCGAGAAAGAGGATTCCGGCACCTATTACTGTGCCTATATAGACCCACAAAGTTAAAATTTAACAGGCGCCGCTGACAAAAACTCTTCCTCAGCGTAGAGGTCACACGAATCATTTCCAACTCAGCGAATTGGCAGCTTATGCCATAAATGCCATCACCTTTCTTCGGATAAAGAACTCTATCCAATTCCACGAAAGTTACCCGATCAGCCTCATCGACAGTCTACTCATTTACACCTTTCGCTGGAGAATAAGGAGTTGGAAAAATATTTCTCGAGGGTAGGAGAGCCCAAACTAGAGGGGATAGCTTTAAAGTGAGCGGGGAAAGATCTATAAGAGACCTGTCTGGTCGGTTCTTCAAGGAAAGGGTGGTGGGTACAGGCAACAAGCTGCCAGAGGAAGAGTTAGTGGCAGGAACCATCGAAAGAATTAAAGACATTTGAACATCTACATGGATATGAAAGGTTCAGAAAAATACGGGTTAAATGCAGGTAAACGGGACTGGTTTACGTCGGTAACTTGCTTAGTAAGGACAAGTTAGGCTCAAGGGCTTGATTCTGTGTTGTAGAGCTCAATGGTTCTTAAAATTGTTTCAAATCTCTACTGGAATCTCCTGTTCCTGAACCTGGTGGTGTAGCTCCTGTCCGTACTTCCTGATGGGAGCAGAGAGAGGAGAGCATGATCTGCAATGTGGAGGAGGGGGGGGGTGTCTCTGATGACGGATGTTGCATTCCTATGACAACCCTTCTTGTAGATGCTGTCAGTGGTGGGGTTGCTTTATGCGTGATGGACTGAGCCATATCCAGTAGCTTTTGAAGGCTTTCCATTCAAGGGTATTGATGCTTCCATACTATGCTGTGATGCAGCCAGTCAATACATTATTCATCACGCATTATAGAAATTTGTCAAAGTTTTAAATGTCATACCAAATCTTCACAAACTCCGAAGGAATTAGAAGCACTGCATTTTTTCTTTGAAATAGATCTTACGTGCTGTGCCCAAGACAGGTCCTCTGAAATGATAGCACCAAGAAATTTAAAGTTGCTGACCCTCTCCACCTCTAACCTCCAGCAAGAATTCGCTCATGGACTCCTGATTTCCTCCTCCTGAAGTCAATAGCCAGCTCCTTGGTCTTCCTGTGACTGAGATAGAGATTGTTAGACTCAGTCAGATTTTTAATCTCCCTGCTATATGCTAATTCATCATCTCCCTTGATTTGACGTATGACAGTGGTGTCATCAGAAACATTGAATATGGCATTGGAGATGTGCTTCGCCACACAGTCATGTGTAAAGTGAGTAGAGCAGTGGAATAAGCACACAGCCTTGTGGTGCACCTGTGCTGATGGAGATTGTGGGGAATATGTTCTTGCCAATCTGAACTGACTGGGATCTGCAAGTGAAGAAATCGAAGATCTCGTTGCACAAGGAGGTATTGAAGCCAGGTTCTTGAAACTTATTATTAATGAGTTCTAGGGGGGTGATGGCGTTGAATGCCTGTAGCTTGGCATTCACAGAAAAGAGCATCCTGATATATGCATCTTTGCTGTGCAGATGGTCCAGAGTTGAGTAATGAACCAATGAGATGACATCTGCTGTGGACCTGTTGCGCCACTGGGAAAATTGGAGTAGACCCAATTCGCTTCTTAGGAGGAGTTGATCTGTTAAAATGTCATGTAAATGTTTACATATCATGGTAAAAACTCATTTCTTAAAACATTTCGTCACTGTGGATGTAAGTGATACTGGACTTTACTCATTGGGGCAGGTTACCATGTTCTTCTGAGGCACCAGAATAAGTGAAGTCTGATTGAAGCAGATGAGTACATCAGCCAAAAGAGACAGGTTAAAGATCAGTGAACAGTCCAGCCAGTTGATTAGCACTGGTCTACAGTACTTGGCCAAGTATCATGCCTGGGCTGGATGATTTTCATGGATTCATCCTCCTAAAGGCCGCTCGCACATCAGCTTCAGAGACTAAAATCACTCGATCGTCTGGCGCTGTGGTTGTTTGTGATGATTCCTCCATGTTTTGACGGTCAAAGCAAGCATAGAAGGCATTGCGTTCATCTGGAAGTGAGTCCTGTTGTCACTTATGTCATTTGATTTTACTTTATAAAAGGTGATAGTATTCAAGCCCTGCCACAACTGTTGAGTACTCTCCGTTGATTCAGGTCTAGTCTGGCATTGCCACTTTGCCCGTGACGTAGCTTTCCAGAGAATGTACCAGGACCTCTTGTAACTTCCTTGGTCACCAGACTTGAATGCCTCTGATCTGACCCTCAGCAAATTGCTGATTTCATGATTTGAACAAGGCTTCTGGCGGGGGAAGACTCTGAATGATTTTGTGGGAGACACTTATCTACAGCTGTTTTTCTGAAGTCCGTGATGTAGGTGTACATTGAACCTACATGGTGTAGGTGTATTTATTCAGATCCATAGATGAGTCCTTGAAAATGGCCCAGTACACTCGACACAATCCCTTATAGCAATAGTCGCTCATCTGCCTCCCTCGTCCACCTCTTTGTTGATATCACAGAGCAGCTGCAGGAGAGGGAGGGTGAGCAGATAAAGGCCGAGGTGTACATTGACACCAATGATATAGGTAGAAACGGGGAAAAAGTTTTGCACTGTGAGTATAGGGAGTGAGGGAAGAGGCTGGAGAGCTTATGTAATCTCTGGAGGTTATATCCAACTGCTTGATTTATCTCCTTCATAGCTTGTTATGTCTGATACTAGCTTTTAGTGAATAATGTGCAAAGGCACATCGGGCCCTCTGAACGTACACACCTTGCAAACTGCCATCATTTGAAAGAAAGCTACTATTAAACGGGATAGGTTGACCTTTTCAGAATGGCAGGTGGTGACTAGTGGGGTACCGCAAGGCTCAGTGCTGGGACCCCAGTTGTTTACAATATATATTAATGACTTGGATGAAGGAATTAAATGCAGCATCTCCAAGTTTGCGGATGACACGAAGCTGGGTGGCAGTGTTTGCTGTGAGGAGGATGCTAAGAGGATGCAGGGTGACTTGGATAGGTTGGGTGAGTGGGCAAATTCATGGCAGATGCAATTTAATGTGGATAAATGTGAAGTTATCCACTTTGGTGGCAAAAATAGGAAAACAGATTATTATCTGAATGGTGGCCGATTAGGAAAAGGGTAGGTGCAACGAGACCTGGGTGTCATTATACACCAGTCATTGAAAGTGGGCATGCAGGTACAGCAGGCGGTGAAAAAGGCGAATGGTATGCTGGCATTTATAGCGAGAGGATTTGAGTACAGGAGCAGGGAGGTACTACTGCAGTTGTACAAGGCCTTGGTGAGACCACACCTGGAGTATTGTGTGCAGTTTTGGTCCCCTAATCTGAGGAAAGACATCCTTGCCATAGAGGGAGTACAAAGAAGGTTCACCAGATTGATTCCTGGGATGGCAGGACTTTCATATGAAGAAAGACTGGATGAACTGGGCTTGTACTCGTTGGAATTTAGAAGATTGAGGGGGGATCTGATTGAAACGTATAAGATCCTAAAGGGATTGGACAGGCTAGATGCAGGAAGATTGTTCCTGATGTTGGGGAAGTCCAGAACGAGGGGCCACAGTTTGAGGATAGAGGGGAAGCCTTTTAGGACCGAGATTAGGAAAAACTTCTTCACACAGAGAGTGGTGAATCTGTGGAATTCTCTGCCACAGGAAACAGTTGAGGCCAATTCATTGGCTATATTTAAGAGGGAGTTAGATATGGCCCTTGTGGCTACGGGGGTCAGGGGGTATGGAGGGAAGGCTGGGGCGGGGTTCTGAGTTGGATGATCAGCCATGATCATAATAAATGGCGGTGCAGGCTCGAAGGGCCGAATGGCCTACTCCTGCACCTATTTTCTATGTTTCTATCATATCTTCTACAGTTGATCCCCCTCAGCAACAAGTATTCCTTTGGATACTACAGTGGGGTGTGGGGGAGAATCACCTATCAGTGCACAGGAGCAGCAGCCAGGCCAGTGGCAGTATGGCCAGCTCTGAGACTCAGCAGGGAAGGGTAAATTCAGGTAGAGTGATAGTGATAGGAGACTCGATAATTAGGGGTCCAACAGGAGATTTGGGGAAAAATCAAAATGGGTGATAAATACAGGACTGGAAGCGTTATAGTTGAATGCACATCATATACAGAATGAGGTCGATGATCTTGCAGCACAGTTGGAGATTGGCAAGTGTAATGTGGGCATCACTCTATGGTGGCTGAAAGGTCATAGTTGGGAGTTTAGCATCCAAGAATGTATATTGTATCAAAAGGAGAGACAGGTAGGCAGAGAGGTTGGGATAGCTCTGTTGATAAAAATGCTAGAATTTTTTGATAGGACGAGATGACATAGGATTGGAAGATGTAGACACCTTCTGGGTAGAGTTAAGAAACTGCAAAGGTAAAAAGACCCTGATGGGAGTTATATACAGGCCTTCGAACCATAGCCAGGATGTGGGATACAAATTACAACGGGAGATAGAAAGGCACGGGGTAAGGGCAATGTTTTGATAGTCACGGGGGGGTTTCAATACATGGGTAGGCTGTAAAATCAGGTTGGAGCTGAATCCTAAGAGATTGAGTTTTTAGATGCCCACAAGATAGCTTTTTAGAGCAGCTTGTGGTTGAGTCCACAAGGAGGAAAGGCAATTCTAGACTGGGTGTTGTATAATGAACCTGATATGATTAGAGTGCTCAAAGTAAAGGAGTCCTTTAGAGTCAGTGATCATAATATGATAGAATCTGCCCTGCAGTTTGAGAGGGAAAAAATAAAGTCAGATATGTCAGTGTTACAGTGGAGTGAAGGTAATTGCAGAGGCATGAGAGAGGAGCTGGATAAAGTTGATTAGGAGGAGACACTAGCGGGGATGATGGCAGAACAGCAATGGCTGGGCAGTTCTGAAGATTCAGGATAGATGCCTCCCAAAGAGGAAATATTCTAAAGGGCAAACACGAGGAAATCTGCAGATGCTGGAATTTCAAGCAGTACACTTAAAAATTGCTGGTGAACGCAGCAGGCCAGGCAGCATCTCTAGGAAGAGGTACAGTCGACATTTCGGGCCGAGACCCTTCGTCAGGACTGACTGAAAGAAAAGACAGTAAGAAATTTGAAAGTGGGAGGGGGAGGGGAGATCCGAAAAGATAGGAGAAGACAGGAGGGGGAGGGATGGAGCCAAGAGCTGGACAGGTGATTGGCAAAAGGGATATGAGAGGATCATGGGATGGGAGGCCTACAGAGAAAGAAGGGGAGAGGGGGCAAGGAGTATAGTGAGAGGGACAGAGGGAGAAAAAGGAGAGAGAGAAAAAAAATAATAATAAATAGATAAATAACGGATGGGGTACGAAGGGAAGGTGGGACATTAATGGAAGTTAGAGGAGTCAATGTTCATGCCATCAGGTTGGAGGCTACCCAGACGGAATATGAGGTGTTGTTCTTCCAACCTGAGTGTGGATTCATCTTGACAGTAGAGGACGCCCTGGATAGACATATCAGAATGGGAATGGGACGTCCTTACTCCTTACTATTAGTCCTTACTCTTAATAATTACTCCTTTGGCTCCTCCCACTTCCTCCAAACTAAAGTGTAGCCATGGGCACCCTAATGGGTCTCAGCTATGCCTGCCTTTTTGTTGGCTTTGTGGAACAATCAATGTTCCAAGCCTATACTGGTATCTGTCCCCCACTTTTTCTTCGCTACATCGATGACTGCATTGGCACTGCTTCCTGCACCCATGCTGAGCTCGTTGACTTCATTAACTTTGCCTCCAACTTTCACCCTGCCATCAAGTTTACCTGGTCCATTTCTGACACCTCCCTCCCCTTTCTTGATCTTTCCATCTCTATCTCTGGAGACAGCTTATCTACTGATGTCTACTATAAGCCTACGGACTCTCACAGCTACCTGGACTATTCCTGTTCTCACCCTGTCTCTTGCAAAAATGCCGTCCCTTTTTCGCAATTCCTCCAACTCCACCACATCTGCTGTCAGAATGAGGCTTTTCATTCCAGGTCCTCCTTTTTTAAAGAAAGGGGCTTCCCTTCCTCCACCATCAACTCTGTTCTCAAATGCATCTCTCCCATTTCACGCATATCTGCTCTCACCTCATCCTCCCGCCACCCCACTAGGAATAGGGTTTCCCTTGTCCTCACCTACCACCCCACCAGCCTCCAGGTCCAACATATAGTTCTCTGTAACTTCCGCCACCTCCAACGGGATCCCACCACTAAGCACATCTTTCCCTACGCGACTCCCTTGTCCATTCGTCCCCACCCCCCATCCCTTCCAACCGATCTCCCTCCCGGCACTTATCTTTGTAAGTGGAACAAGTGCTACATATGTCATGGTCCGGTCCGTGAAGTCCACATTCCGGTTCACGGTCCGGTCCATCGACCCTTGCTCCAGGTTTTCCTGTCTACCCTGTTTCTGATCCTGTTGAGCACTAACTGAGGCAGCTGATTCTGTTTGGGGCTGGCTGCATAAATACCTCCAGAGACCAGGGCGTGGCTGCTGGATTGTTCTTGTCCTTACTCCTTGTATCCATTCCCCTGCCTTCTGTTTCCTCACCTGAAGCCCTGCCTTGTCTTGGCGGTAACTTTCCCTCACCTCGCCTGTAGTCTTGTCTTGGAGCCACCCTGTACCTAGCTCCCTTTCTGTCCCTTGCCTCCACCAGGTAAGTCAGGCCGTCTTGCCGTTACCCTGCGGTTGGTTCTGTCCCTTCCTGTCCCTTGCCTCTGTCGGGTGGAGATCCGCGCCCTGCCCAGATGATCCCCGCCCTGCCCAGGAGTTCCGTGCCCTGCACAGGAGGTCTCTAGTCTCAAGCCTCGCCTCAGGTCTCTAGTCTCAAGCTTCACCTCAGGTCTCCAGCCTCGTCCTGCCTGCCAGCCAGGTCACTTCCTTGCCTAGATCTGGGGTCCGAGCCAGAGGCAAGACCCAGGTACTGGGTCCTTGTCCAGTCTCTGGCTCGGAGTCCAAGCCCGGGCTCCTAGCTCTCTTGTCCAGTCCTGTTCCGGGTTCCTGGTTTTCGTGTCCATGTCCTAGCCCTCACCCTGTATCCTAGTCCTGTCCCTAGTACTTCAGTGTCTGTGTCTTGCACTTGGGTCCGTCCCCAGCGTCCATCCTATGACAACACATGCCCTTACACTTCCTCCCTCACCACCATTCAGGGGCCCAGACAATCCTTCCAGGTGAGGCGACACTTCACCTGTGAGTCTGCTGGGGTGATATACTGCGTCCGGTGCTCCCGATGTGGCCTTCTATATATTGGCGAGACCCGACGCAGGCTGGGAGACCGTTTCGCTGAACAGCTATGTTCTGTCCGCCAGAAAAAGCAAGATCTCCCAGTGGCCATACATTTTAATTCCACGTCCCATTCCCATTCTGATATGTCTGTCCACAGCCTCCTTTACTGTAAATATAAAGCCACACTCAGGTTGGAGGAACACCTCATATTCCGTCTGGGTAGCCTCCAACCTGATGGCATGAACGTTGACTTCTCTAACTTCCGTTAATGCCCCACCTCCCCCTCGTACCCCATCCGTTATTTATCTATTTATTATTATTTTTTTCGCTCTCTCCTTTTTCTCCCTCTGTCCCTCTCACTATACTCCTTGCCCATCCTCTGGGCTTCCCCCCTCCCCCTTTCTTTCTCCCTAGGCCTCCCACCCATGATCCTCTCATATCCCTTTTGCCAATCAACTTTCCAGCTCTTGGCTCCATCCCTCCCCCTCCTGTCTTCTCCTATCATTCTGGATCCCCCCCTCCCCCTCCCACTTTCAAATCTCTTACTAGCTCTTCTTTCAGTTAGTCCTGACGAAGGGTCTCGGCCCGAAACGTCGACTGTACCTCTTCCTAGAGATGCTGCCTGGCCTGCTGCGTTCACCAGCAGTTTTTATGTGTATTGCTTGATATTCTAAAGGGAGAATGAGGGGAACTATGGCTGACAGAGGAAGTTAAAGAAGCTTAAAAGGAAAAGAAATGGTTTATAATACATGTAGCAAAAAATAGTAGGAAGGTAGAAGATTGGTATGCTTTATTTATTTATCTATTTATTTAGCATTACAGCGCGGCATAGACCCCTCCGGTTCTTCGGGCTGCACAGTCCCAGCATTCCCCGACATACCCAATTAGCTATAACCTACTCACGGGACAATTTACAATGGCCAATTAATCTACCTGGTAGATCTTTGGACTATTGGAGAAAACTGGAGGATCTGGAGAAAACCTATATATTCCATATGGAGGACACACAGAGAATCCTTTCCGAACGGTGCTAGAGTTGCACTCCGAACTGCGGAATGCCCCGAGCTGTAAAGACGTCGCACTAACCACTACGCTACTGTGGCCCCTTAGAAAAAAAACAGAAAGTATCTAAAAAAAAACATAAGGAGGGGAAAGATTAAATATGAAGATAAGTTAGCCAATGACGTGCAAGAAGATACAAAACGGTTTTTTTTTCAGATATATAAAGAGTAAAAGAGAGACGAGAGTAGTTATCAGACCACTGGAAAATGACGCTGGAGAGGCAGTAATTTGGGACAAAGGAATGACAGATGAACTTAAGTATTTTGGATCAGTCTTCACTGTGGAAGACACTAGCAGAATGCCAGAAATGTGAGAGTCTTAGGGGGAAGTGAGTGCAGTTGCTATTATTAAGGAGATGGTGCTTAGGAAGCTGAAAGGTCTGAAGGTAGATAAATCTCCTGGACCAGTTGGACTACACTCCAGGATTCTGAAAGAGGCATCTGAATCGATTGTGCAGACATTACCGGGAAGAGCTGTTTCAGCCAGTAACCGGCAGGTGCAAGTACTCTGATGGGAAGGGACGTCAAGAATCACTAAATTGGTTGTGTATGTAGTAATAAAGGCAAATGAAAAGGTTAACGGGTGAGGAACATTTGATGGCTCCGGGTCTGTACTCACTGGAGTTTAGAAGAATGAGAGAAGATCTCATTGAAACGTATGGAATATTGAAAGGTCTGGACAGAGTGGATGGGGAGAGGATGTTTCCTATAGAGGGAGAGTCTAGGACCAGAGGGCACAGCCTCAGAATACAAGGACGTCCCTTTATTACAGAGATGCGAAAGAATCTCTTTAGCCAGAGAGTGGGGCATCTGTGGAATTCATTGCCTGGGACGGCTGTGGAGGCCGACATTGGGTATATTTAAAGCGGAGGTTGATGGGTTCTTGACTGATGAGAGTGTCAACGGTTTCGGGGAGAAGAGGAGAATGGGGTTGAGGGGGATCATAAATCGGCCATGATCGTATGTGCAGCAGACTCGATGGGCCGAATGGCTTAATTCTGCAACGAGACTGCAGATTGGTGCGTGGAATCTTCCATACAATAACGAAGCCATCGGATACCTTCTTGGCTATTACTCAAATGATGGTTATTTTAAAAGTTGCTCCTTGTATCCGGTTAAGATTCGTGTCAGGGAGATCCGGATTTACCGGGAAGAGCTGTTTCAGTCAGTAACCGGCAGGTGCAAGTACTCTGATGGGAAGGGACGTTCTTGTCAAGGGGTGTATCACCGTGATAATGATAATAGTCTACACTTTGGTACGGGAACCAAACTCATCGTCACAGGTAAGCCTCTGGAACTTTCCGAAACATACTCACGCTCTCAAGTAACTTGGTTACTAGCGAGGATAGATGAGGGCTAGGTTTATGAGAGAGTACATAGTTTTGCTTAGAGCTTATTTGGGGCCGGATTGGTTATTGTATAAGCGTTGAACATTGTGCCACCTCTGGTACTTGGAGAAAAATATTCGGCGGCGGGACTCGGCTGTTCGTCACAGGTAAGTCTGGAGTGACCCAGCGAACGGGGGTGAACTGTTGAAGGTTCCAACTCCTTAAGGGTGGCCAATGAGGGAGAGAGGGTGAGCAGATTAGAGAGCGGGGAATGGATGGGAAGTCGAAGGATGTAGGGATGAAGTCTGGGTGCGAATCCTCCCGCTGAGAATCAGGCTCCTGATGGGATCCCTTGGAGCTGTTTCGATGCAAAGGGTTTGGGGGGAAATATCTTCGGTGTTTGCACTAGACAAACCTACACAAACGATTTAACCTCCATTTGTTTTAATCCCGCCAATATTACTAAATTTGGTAGCGCGAAAGCGATGGAATAAGATGATGATAATGTGTTGTGTCACAGCGAAACTCAGGGAGATTGTGATTTCGACCATTTGGGTCGACTTTCGCGTTGCTGATGGCAATTCTATAACAAGCGCCGCACTTCTAAAGTAAGCCGAGAGTTCGGTAACGTTAAACAAATCATTCAATGCCTCTGGCATGTACAGTGGCGGTCAGTACCCACAAATTATTGCAAAGTTTGTAGGAAGCCAAGTTTGCAGAGGGGGACCGTGTTGCTCCAACCCAAATACTTAAAACGTTAGAAAAGTAAATTCTGGAAATCTGAAATAGAAATGGAAAACGCTGGAAACACTCAGCACGTCAGATAGCATTTGTGAAGAGAGAAACACTTAATGTTACTGATCGAAGGCCCACCTCCGACCTAAAGAATTAACTATTTCTTTTTTCCCAGCGCTTTACGTTTGTATGTCTCTAAAGCATTTTGTACACTTTCTGAAATCAGCTCGTCTTTAAACTAGTCACATGCTGCAGATTTTCTTCGAAGTCTGCAGTTAATTGGCCGAAAACCCCCAAAGCTGCTTGAATGGGTGCAGAATAGATAGATCGTCGCTGGTTTCCACGTTCGAGCTTTTGGTTACGGCTTTGTTTCCCCGCAAGGGAGCCTGACTGTTTCTTGCTAAAGTCTCCGTAAAAAATATCAGTTTTAATCGGCGGTGGTCTTCCGCAAGTCTTCCAATCCAATAAACGTTGAAGAAATCAGATCACACACAATTAACAGCAGTTTCAAACACAGCTCTTGTCAGGATTCGTTATTTCAGTTTCTCAAAAGTAGCTCAAAGTTTAATCGACTTAGTTTCAGGGATACTTTTTGGGCTCTGAGACGGTGAGCATTTTGTAACTTCCCGGCGCCAAAAACCTATTGTGAACCCATGTTATTGCGGGAAATGCCCTTTTTATTCCGCAGCAGAGTGTGTGCAAGGTCTCAAATAGTTAATAACTTTGCTAAGTTTCTAGTTTAGAATCTCGGGTTGTGAAAACCCAAAGAGATGGCCCTCAGGAGAGAAGGGTTCCAGGCACATGCTGAAAGCAGAGGTTGAATCGTGGGTTTCATCTGAGCAGTTTTCTATATTCAGACATAGGTTAATTGCTTCAGTTAAGACAGTGAGTCGCCTCAGTCCAAGATATTATTAACTTCTCCACTCAGTTGAGAAAAGATAACTGCAAATTGGCAGCACATTGGTTCT
This sequence comes from Mobula birostris, assembly GCF_030028105.1. Taxonomy (NCBI): domain Eukaryota; kingdom Metazoa; phylum Chordata; class Chondrichthyes; order Myliobatiformes; family Myliobatidae; genus Mobula; species Mobula birostris. Next base: position 113,746,159 of record NC_092370.1, on the reverse strand, counting down.
AACTTGAAAACGCCTGGGGGGTAACATTACAGAGAAACTGGCTGCTATTCCATTCAGCGAAATGCACAGGCAAAGTGCATAGGATCGAGGGGTATTTAGCAATTTACATCCAATATTTGCTTGGTGATCGATGGTTATGCTTACAATTTGGAGAAGATTGTTAAATTAAGATTTTAAAGGGGATTTTATGAATACTTGACAAACCATGGCCGAGTTAGGAACTGTCAGTATAACTTCGTTCTGGTAGGTCATTTCTGATTAACTTGATTGAGTTTTTGAGGAGGTGAAAAAGTGATTGATGAAGGTAGAATAGTGGATGGTTATATTTCAGTAAGGCGTTTGCTAATGCCCCTCACAGTAGGCTCATACAGTAGATTAAGATTCACGGGATCCACGGTAACCTGGCCGTTTGCATTCAGAATTAGCACACACATCGAAGACAGACAGCAGTGGTCGATGGGACCTGGAGGTCCGAGACTAGAGGTATTTCGTAGGGATTTGTATTTGGACCTCTGTTGTTCACGTTATTGATTAATGTATTCATCTATTCATTCGTTTAATTCGTTAATTATTTATTTATCTCTCCATTCATTTATTTACTTATTATTTATCTGTCTATTATTTATGTATCTATTGTTTCCCTCTCAGTCATTTTTTTTTAGTTGCTTCCTTGTCTGCTTGTTTCAATGACCTTGATGAAAATGTAGAATAGAGTACTCTAGACATCTCCCCTCGGTTCAGATGAGCCGTTGTACATGACGGTTCAAGGAGTCGTGAAAAAGATTGGCGTTGTGGATAGTACAGAGCAGTATACACACCAGTTGCAGATCTGGGTGGAGAAATGGCAGATGGAGATTAATCTGGCCAAATGCGAAGGGTTGCACTTTGGTAGATTAACTGTACAGGGATAGTGTTTATGGCAAGACTGTTAAGAGGTGCATCATGGAGTCCAAGTACATACTTCCCTGAAAGTGGCTGCACAAGTTGATCGGGCGATAAATAAAGCGCAACGCGTGTTTGCCTTTACGAGTCGAGGCATTTGAGTTCAAAAGTCGGGAAGTAATATCACAACTTAATAAAACTGTAGCATCTGGAGTATTCTATTAAATTGTCATCGCCCGTTATCGGAAGGAAGTGGAGGCTTTGGACGGGAGATTGAAGAGGTTTACTAGGATGTTGCTTGAATTAGAAACTATCTTCGATAAGGACCGTTGGAACAATCTTAGGTTGTTTTCTCTGGAATGATGCGGGCTGACGGGAGACCTGATCGAAGTTTATAAGATTTGGGAGGCACTTACTGTTTACACTGATAGAACATTTCCCAGGGTCGAAATGTCTAATACCAGGAGCGAGCATTTCATTTGAGAAGGGCTAAGTTCGATAATATGCAGGACAATGTTTTGCACGGAGAGCGGTGGTTGCCTCGAATGTGCTGACAGAGGTGGTAGTAGAGGCAAATAAAAAATATTTAAGAGGGCCGTGGATAGGCGCGTGGTGTGCAGAAAACGAGGCTACATGGCTATTGCGTAGGTAGAAGGGATTAGTTTAGTTAGGCATTTAGTTACTAGTTTAAATGGTTTAACACAATATTGTGGGCCAAAGAGGCCGTTCCTGTGCCCTACCGTTCTATGCTGTATTGTGATCTTGTGACTTGTAGTGTTTCACGGGTACCAAAGATGGGACCACTGCTGTTTGTTGAGCACATAATGATCTGGATGTGAAAGTAGGAGGTAGGGATGGTAAGTTTGTAGATAACACGAAAATTAACGATGGTGAAGTGTCTTCTGCCGCATAGTGAAATCCGTCAGTTAATCAGATGCGCGGGGAATGGCTAATAGGCTTGACTACTGAAAAATGTGAGTTTATGCGGTGCATGTTCGCATGGCTGAAACATTCGCAGTGATTGATAAGGTCCTTGAAAGTACTAAAGAATAGAGGACCCTTACTGTATATGTCCAAGATCCAAGCACGGATTGATAAATCAGCTGAGAAGGTATACCGAGCATTTGCATTAATCGGGACATAGAATATAAGTGCATGGAAATGGTACAACTCTATAAAAACCCTGGGCCACAGCTGGAATATCATGTGCAGTTCCAGTCATCAAACTACAGGATGGGTACACAGTGGCATGCAAAAGTTTGGGCACCCCTGGTCAAAATTTCTGTTACTGTGAATAGCTAAGCTAGTAAAAGATGAACTAATTTCCAAAAGGCATAAAGTTAAAGATGACACATTTCTTTAATATTTTAAGCAAGAAAACTTTTTTTCCATCTTTTACAGTTTCAAAATAACAAAAAAGGAAAAGAGCCCAAAGAAAAAGTTTGGGCACCCTGCATGGCAGTACTTAGTAACACCCCCTTCGGCAAGTATCACAGCTTGTAAACACTTTTTGTACCCAGCTAAGAGACTTTCAATTCTTGTTTGGGGGATTTTCGTCCATTCTTCCTTGCAAAAGGCTTCTAGTTCTGTGAGATTCTTGGGCCGTCTTGCATGCACTGCTCTTTTGAGGTCTAATCACAGATTCTCGATGATGTTTTGGTCAGGGGACTGTGAGGGCCACGGCAAAACCTTCAGCTTGCACCTCTTGAGGTAGTCCATTGTGGATTTTGAGGTGTGTTTAGGTTCATTATTCTGTTGTAAAAGCCATCCTCTTTTCATCTTAGGCTTTTTTACAGACGGTGTGATGTCAGCTTGCAGAATTGTGTTGGTATTTAATTGAATTCATTCTTCCCTCTACCAGTGAAATGTTCCCCGTGCCACTGGCTACAACACAACCCCAAATCATGATCGATCCACCCCCGTGCTTAACAGTTGGAGAGGGGCTCTTTTCATGAAATTCTGCACCTTTTTTTTTTCTCTAAACATACCTTTGCTCATTCTCTAAACATACCTTTGCAAAAAAAAAACTTTTTGGCCGCAATGAGGAAAGGTATGTTTGGAGAAAAAAGGTGCAGAATTTCATGAAAAGAACCCGTCTCCAACTGTTAAGCACGGGGGTGGATCGATCATATTTGGGCTTGTGTTGCAGCCAGTGGCACGGGGAACATTTCACTGGTAGAGGGAAGAATGAATTCAATTAAATACCAGCAAATTCTGGAAGCAAACATCACACTGTCTGTAAAAAAGCCAAAGATGAAAAGAACATGGCTTCTACAACAGGATAATGAACCTAAACACAACTCAAAATCCACAATGGACTACCTCAAGAGGCGCAAGCTGAAGGTTTTGCCATGGCCCTCACAGTCCCCTGACCTAAACATCATCGAGAATCTGTGATTAGACCTCAAAAGAGCAGTGCATGCAAGACGACCCAAGAATCTCACAGAACTAGAAGCCTTTTGCAAGGAAGAATGGGCGAAAATCCCCCAAACAAGAACTGAAAGACTCTTAGCTGGCTACAAAAAGCGTTTACAAGCTGCGATACTTGCCAAAGGGGGTGTTACCAAGTACTGCCATGCAGGGTGCCCAAACTCTTGCTTCAGGCCCTTTTCCTTTTTTTGTTATTTTGAAACTGTAAAAGATGGAAATAAAAAAGTTTTCTTGCTTAAAATATTAAAGAAATGTGTCATCTTTAACTTTATGCCTTTTGGAAATCAGGTCATCTTTTACTCGCTTAGCTATTCACAGTAACAGAAATTTTGACCGGGGTGCCCAAACTTTTGTATGCCACTGTAATTGCACTGGGGAGAGCACCTAGGTCATTCACCACAGGTTATCTGGGATGAAAGCTTTCTGTTATGAAGGGAGAATGGACAGAATGACCTTGTTTTCCTTGGAATGATGAAGGCTGATGAGGACCTAATTGACATACATGCGAATGGATGCTACATACTCTGTAGGAAAAAACGCTGTCTATGAAGAGGGGCACTACAAAGATGGAATAAGTTTCGATTGATACCTGATGGCCGCAATGAAGCAGCGGGCTTAAGAGCTACCGTATCACACTGAGGACGAAGATAGTCGTCCTGCCCGACCTGTGCTGTCCCAAAAGCCTCTTTTGCATAAGTCTCTCCACAGGGCCTTGAATTTATTTCATAGAGTCATACAGCACAAAAACAAATCCCATTTAATGTGTGTTCAATAGGAAGCCATTTCAATCTATGAGAGCATTTATCTGTTCAGTCAGCAGCCATTTTACTGCCAATAACAAAACCATGGTGGTCTTCTTTACATTTTCAATCACTTTGTTATTAATAATATCATTGAAATAAAGGAGTAGATTTGGTAAAGGCTAATAATTTCCACAGGCAGATATCATTGTACTTCATGGTGAATGCATGACTATGATGTGTTTCAAATGACTTCTTCTCCTAGGACCATTTATCAGGAGCGCTGCGTAAGTAGGGTCCCTGGTATTATTAAGGATCCCACCCATGCATCTCAAGATGCCCGTCCATATCGTTTATCCTTGATATCTTTCTAAAACTGTGGCTTCCATGTTCGGCTGTCTTTTAAGTATTGTTATTGCACCTGCTTCAACCTCTTCAGCAACTCGTTCCATTTATGTACTGCCCGCTATGTAGAGGAGTTGACCCTCAAGAGCCTGTTAAATATCTCTGCCTTCACTAACCTATTACCTCTTCCCTACCCTATTTATTGATGCCCCTTCTCTGGGGCAAAAACTGAGTGCATTCACCTTATCTCTGCTGCTCCACCCAGACTCTCCTAGAACGGTAAGCACTTGCTTTAGTAAGTATCAAAACTTCCATAATTGTCGCATTATGTTTATTTTCTACAAATTTCATTCCAAAGTAAATCTCCTCAGATTTTTTTTTATCACCGTTAGATTTCAAATTGTTTCATCCTGTCCGCAGCCGCTCGTGTAGGTGTCGATGTTGGAATTTATAATCACTGTAAAGCATCATATTTTTACAAATAGATGTGAAACCCCAGTCTCCGATACTTCGTCTTTTCCAACCCGATCGTAAGGATCTGGAGGAAGAGAGTAAATTTTTTGTGGCTTGCCTGGTGACCAACTTCTTCCCCGAAGTGATCAAAGTCAACTGGGAAGTCCCTGAAATCCAAAGTCGAAAAATTCTGACAGAGCCGGTGAAGAAAATGAGCAAAGGTAACTACTCGCTGATTAGCCGCATGGAAATCTCCAAAAACGAATGGAACCAGGAAACGATCACTTGCAGGGTGGAGCACGAGACGGGAAGCAACAAAGTATCAACTAACAGTGAAAGTAGAAGCGGTAAGGTCCACAGCTAATTTCGCAGAGTTTATGCAAATTCTATTTTTATTTTTCATCTGTCCTGTACAGTTTCAACTTTAGACGAACCCCTTGTAATTGTAGCCCTTAAATCCGTCTTATTAAATATATTTCCAAGAAGCAGCGCTGATAAAATTATACCGCTGCCCTCCATTTAATGCACTTTGGTGTGAAGGTCAGTTGGCTTGAAGTTCCCTATCAAACTTACTCCATTTTCCTCCAATTCACCAACACTGTTCTCTCTAATCTACGTGGGTATGCGGTCTCGCAGTAACTGAAATAATCCCACGCATTGGCCCTTATTGCCGCGCTGTTGGAGTTTTCTTTTATATAAAGTTAATATAATTTTGAGATTATATTAATATAATTTTGAAATCTGTTAATATAATTGTGAAATACCCTGTAATTAATTGTGTTAATGAAAATAGTCCATATTATTCCATAATAAACGCACCACAACCATTTATTTTGAAACATTTTAGGGTTTTAAGGTTGTCAGTGTTTACACAGCACCGTTACAAATTGTAACAAACACAGATTGTAAGTCAACAGCTGATTGTTAATCAACTGCCGGCCCGCTGAACGCTGACGTTTTCATTCAAAATATTCATAGTATGCATATTCCGAAACTAATTTAAATTGCTGTGCAGTTGTAAGGAAGAATAGATAGAACATTGTTTGCCACCCGGCTCCGAACCCAATGTCGGACAGACTAAATGCTATATAATCACATAGCGATTAAATATAACAACAGGAATGGTATTAGATATACAGACATCAATGACTTTCCTGTTTCAAATTATAAGTGTGAATTTTCTTCCGACGCCGGAATTTGGCTGGAGTCCAAAGTTACAAATGTTCTCCGAAATACTCTCATATTTGAGACTCAAATGACATAAAGATGATAAGCCACCCACTAGAGTGGGATTTTGGGCTGGCTGGTGGCGCAATGACATCGGCACCGAACCCTGGAGCGGAGGTTCCCGGGTTCGAAACTAACCGGGTCTGCCCCCGAGTACGCTTTACATCCGTGCCGGGTTGACTGTCTCGACCTCGTAAAATAAAGGGAAAATACTGCGCAAATGTCTGTGTCAGGAGTGGCGCGCCACACAGTCTCTCTCTCGCTCCGCGCCTTGTAAAAAGCCATGAAAAATCCATCATCACTGACGCACACGCCAAAAAAAAAGTGGGATTTCATTTCTGGAGCATTCTCCCGTGCGTAACCTCGGCGGAAGGGAATGTGGCAGCAAGTTGTAAGTGTCATTTGTTTTGACTTTAGAGCGCAAGCGGGGACATTCTCTAGGTGAACAGGTCTGTATGGGATTCCGTGTAAAATGTGCGGGATTGGCCAGTTAATTGCAGCATCGTTTCGGCACAGACTGGGTCCGGAGGGAGCAGCGTGGGGATAGTCGAGCTGAGGGTTAACGAGATGTGCCCCAATAAACATCAGTTAATGCACCCACCAATGCCAGTAGTTCGGTTCCGCACTCATTTACCCAGTCTCGATTTGCGGATCATTTTAAATAAGGTTTCTGTTTATTTTTTTCGCTTTGCCACCCTGTAGCTAATTCCGAAAACAATGGTCATGAAGCAGCCACCTGCCCATCCGCCGAGGAAGAATTACAGAAGAGCACGGATGAAGGTAATCACTGTTTCATATTTTAGGATAATCCATATATAATCCAGTCCCATATATAATCCAGTCTGTGCGCAATAGTAAATAGTGCAGTCCCTCAAACGGTGAAGCTGAGCTCATGTCAGTGATAGGGAACCTATGGGAGAAGATTCTTGGGGACAATGAAAAAACATAAGCTAATTAGGAACAGTCAACATGGTTTTGTATGCAGCAAGTTATGTTTTACAAAATTAAATTAGTATTTTTAGGGTGATGAAGCTGATTGAGGAGGTTAGGGCAGCTGTCTACACGGATTTTAGTAATGCTTTCGAGAAGGTCCCTTATGGTAGAATGATCCAGAAGATTAAGATGCATGGAATCCGAGGTGATTTAATAGTTTGGATTCAGGATTGACTTCCCCACAGAAAACATGAGGTACTAGTGGAAGGGTGTTATTCTGTCTGGAAGTCTGTGGCCAGTGATTTTCTCCAGAGATCAAGGAATATTTATATATTAAAAAAACAACAATTATGTGAGGCAAAGATTGGGTAGATAGTCTTATTTCCATGGTAGAAATATAAAATACCAGAAGGCATAACTTTAAGATAAGGGGTGGTTGTTTAAGGAGATGTGTGAGGAAAATCTTTTAACAGTAATATGTGTCTGGAATTGGCTGCTAAATACGATAATGGCATTAAACAAACCTTAAAAGAGACATGAAGGTGAGAATAGAGGGATATGGATCATATTCAAGCAGAAGGAATTTCGTTTAATTTGACATCACGTTCGGCATAGTCCACATGGAACGAAGGGCCTGTTCTTACGCTGTAGTGTGCTTAATAAATGTACTTAATAAATCTGCTGACTTCCAGCACCAGAAAATGACCAGATGAATTTCTGCGTTCTTACTAAGCTATAGCAGCCTCTGTAATGTCCTTAGAGAAAGCGAGTTGGCAGTTTGTGAGACACACCTCCAGTCACTGGCACTCACTGTCCCCAAGGCGACTTAGAGAGACATCTAAGTGCACGAACATCAAGAATAAGGATGAGGAACAGGAATAAAAAATATGGAAAATAGAAAACAATTAAAAAGAAGCTCCAAAAAATTAATTAATAAGAAATAGAAAAGAAATAAATTATTCTGCAGACACATCAAAATAAAGGAGATGTCAAAATATTGTAGACATAGACATAGACCCCTAATCAAATATGCACCACATCCATGCATACACCATGGTGCATCTTGATACATTCACTGCTGATGACATCGAAATAACAAAAAATAGTGCTTTGTCTAAATACTTACCAAAAATAAAATGACAGAAATAACACAGGAATAGATCAAATTAGACCATGAAAAAGTTTAAGAAGTAAATTTGAAGATAATACATAAGTCTCCTGGGTAACATGAATTGTACACGTTAACTGTTTGGGGAAAAATAGAAGACAAACTATTATATACATACGGAGGTTTATATATATTTTAACTATCGCTAAACGAACATTCTATTCAAGCAAACGGAACTTCCTTTAAAAGTAGATTTTTAAAAAACATAACAAAGGAATTGGCAGAAAGTTCTTCAGCACGAAACATTTGGGGGATTTTCCTGTTCCTTTGTGGGAGATAAATAGTACATATTTAGAAAACACATCTTCATTCATTTCTAAACAGTCGAGAATGCTTTCACTTCGTGCACTTGTAAAGTAGGTATAAATTGCACCTATCTCTGGAAAAAAAAACAGATGCCAAACAGGGTAATGCACATGCTTGTGAAGAAGGCGAATGTAATGTTGGCATTCATTTCTAGAGGTATGGAATATAAGAGTAGGGATGTGATGCTGAGGCTCCATAAGACGTTCGTGAGACCACACTTGGAGTATTGTGTGCAGTTTTGGGCTCCTTATTTTAGAAAGGATATACTGACCTTGAAGAAGGTTCAGAGAAGATTCACGAGAATAATTCCAGGAAGGATAGGGTTGCCTATGAGGAACGTCTGGCAGGTCTTGGGCTGTATTCTCTGAAGTTCAGGAGAATGAGGGGGGATCTCGTAGAAACAGTCTGAATGTTAAAAGGCCTGAAAAGATTAGATATGGCAAAGTTATTTCCCATGGTAGGGGATTCTAGGACAACAGGGCAAGACTTCAGGATTGAAGGACGTCCATTTAGAACTGAGGTGTGGAGAAATTACTTTAGTCAGAGAGTGGTAAATCTATGGAATTTGTTGCCACGAGTGGCTGTGGAGGCCAAGTCATTGGGTGTATTTAAGGCAGAGACAGATAGGTTCTTGATTAGCCAGGGCATCAAAGGGTATGGGGTGAAAGCAGGGGAGTGGGGATGACCGGAAGAATTGGATCAGCCCATGATTGGGTGGTGGAGCAAACTCGATGGGCCGAATGGCCTACTTCTGCTCCTATATCTTATGGTTTTATGGTCTAAAATGCTGTAAGAGTTCATCAGGTCTGTCTGTTTAGCATTTATGGAAAGGAACAAAGAGTCGACGTTTTGGACCGAGACCCTTCATCAGATCTTGCCTCGAAACGTCGATTCTTCATTCATTTCCATAAATACTGCCTGACAGACCTGCTGAGTTCCTCCAACATTTTGTGTGCGCTACTCTGGATTTCCAGCATCTGCAGAATTTCTTGTGTTTATGAGACGTCAAACAGGGTTTCAGATCATGGGTAGTTGACATTACTGGACACAACTTTAGCCGCTGCTATTTTCCAAGGGGCAGCTATCCGCGCCATGGCTTTTACAACGCCCAATATATTTGTCGTTACATAGAAACATTAACGAGAAGCTAATAACTTTTGCATCTTTAAAATTTTCATTTAGAAACATCTTCCACTTCACTGCGGGTCGCGATCGTGACATATACCGCTCTACTGACGAAGAGCGTGTTATACTGCTGCATCATTTCGTTCGTCGTTTACAAGATGGACTACCGCGGTACGAAGAAGTCAACGTAACTCGCATTACGAACAATGTATAGTTTGATAATGTCTTCCATTTCAGTGTAAGCTTTCCCTCTGATTTCTTCGAGGTATACCAAGAATTTTTACATCCTGTTGCAAGCCACATGGCTTTTGGGCGAGAGATGGGGCAAGTTTCCGGGTGACTACAGTGCAAAATAGCTAGAAACAGCAGCATGTTTTCCTCTTGTGGGAAAATGGTTAGGGTTGTTCTTCAAGCGATTTTTAATGCTGAATGTTTGCTATTAGTTTGCCGGCTTTTATATTGTCATGTTATTTTGCATTTATCATTGTGTAAATCAGACAATAAACTAGTCAGTAAGATTTATTTTGGACTTTCAATGCTTTACTCGTGATTGGTTTCGTTTTTATTGACGAAACATGCAGAAAATACTGAAAACACCCACCAGGTCAGACAGCATCTGAATAGAGAAATATATTCAGGTCGAAATCCCTTCATCAGAACTTGAAAAGCGAAATAAAATAAGCCCCGTATAAGGCGTCGAAGGTGACAAGGCCAAGGAAACGAGAAAGCTATTAGCGTTCAAGACCGGTTTTAAACGCGTATCTTGAGCATGATTCGGATGAACCCAACAAAATTCGGGATAGGAGCAGAGCGCCCCTAAACTTACACTACACCCCGCTTCTTATTATGTTAACTCCAGCCCGTGGAATAGGGAACCACTTCGGCTCAACAGAGTATCAGTCAGCAGTTGGCGATGTTCGACGGAGCGATTTACCCTGGACACATCTCTTTAAATAGAGGTCCTCGGCTTAAGTTATAAATACAAGAATGTACCCTTGACAATGCAGCTTTCCCTCGGTATATACACACTTGGAGCAGGGTTAAGACATCCTGATTCTGTCTTCCATATACCTACGGTAACCTTTCGCTCCCTTGCTCATTAAGAACCCAGGCAGCCCTGTCTTTAAAATTTTCAGAGCTCCGCTTCTACGGCCCTCTGAGAGAAATGCAGAACACCGCTCCCGTTTTCATAGACGATTCTCTATTTTAAAAGGGAGATCCGGGTTCTAGTTCCAGAAGCAGGAGCCAACCTCCTCACATCCACTCGGTCACCACCTCCCCCCCCTCCCCCCACCACCACCACCACCACCACCAGTCTTATGTGTTTCAATCGTCTCCTCTCTGCCAAAATCCAGCCGATAAAGTAAAACTTCTCTGAACCGCTTCAGACAACTCGTTTAAAATACATCCCCTCCCCCACACACACACACACGTGTAAAATTCCAACTTTTTTTTAGTATGCCTGGAAAGACAGCCACGTGCGTATCATTTATTTGGATACCCGGACCTAGCCTATCGAGGCGAGAGACAAAGATCAAAGTCTGATGCTTATCAAAGGTACTAGGACTATTCACCTCAATTCAGCTTCAGATTTCCAAACTAGCGCTGACTGCGCTCCAATACATTTATCTGGCCTAATGTGTTGGCTGCTGACATAGAATAAAGTACTAATAAAACTAATAAAAGTACTAATAAAACTCTGAAGCCACCCATTTAGAATCGTGATCGTCTATTTAAAATAATTTACATTAAGCTTCACCCAACCTGACATTAGCCCAACACACATACACACATTCTACTTTAACTGCATTTCATAGATGAAACATGATTCAAAGTGAGGTGTGATGCACACAAAATGCTAGAGGAACTCAGCAGGCCTGGCAGCTTCTGTGGGAACAACTGATCCTGATGAAGGATTTCGACTCAAACGTCGGCTGTTTATTCCTCTCCATCGATGCTGCCTGGAAAAAAAAACTAGCTTAATCTACAATTACTATTTAGAACACTCAGCACCATCTCTCCAAAAAGTGATTATCGCAATATTTACAAACAAACTCACTGCAACATCCAGGGGACAAAGGGCTCTGCTGATCTCAACGCGTTAATCTCAGCAGTCAAAAATAAAACAGAAATAAGCTTTAAGTACTGGAAATCTGAAATAAAAATCAAACATTCAGCAGGGCGGGTGGCATCTGTGGAGAAAATAACAAGGTTAATAATGAAAACTGTCCAAACTCGAAATGGGTATGCGCCTATCAGTGAGTTTTCTGAGCAATGGACAGAATTGGGATTTAATACAGAAATTAATTTTGTCTCTGTAATTGTTTTTTATTAGTTGTGACGACAACAGCTTCATATTCAAAGAGAAGTGTATCTAACAAATTTGAAAGAATATGAGTTAATCTGCGAGTATTAGCATTACATTCTAACACCGGTTTATCTGGCTTCAAGTGACTTGATTGTGCCGGACTTGACATCACTTCAGTACCGGGGTCAGCCTTATTGTCAACACAGAATATTCCGGCCTCTGCTGGATTTCTCTTTTCTGCGACTTGCGCTCATTCTCTAGTGAAAAGAGAGCCCGTGGCACAAGATGACTTTTCTCTATTGCAATAAGTTTAAACAAAATTAGAGCGTGAAAATCATCGCGCGGCAGAGGAATTCGCATTGATACAGTAGCATCGACGGGGTTCACATGGTTCCATCTGATAACCTAGTACTGACGGGATTCGCATCGTTTCATGATGAAATCTGTTCTCCTGTGTGTTTACTACATTTCACAATTTATATTCTGACTAACATTTTACAACGTTACTCCAGATCTTTTATGACATTAGTCCTTTTCTCGACAAGACACTTCTAATTTACATTATGTTAATGTTCATTTCTGAACAGACCTTCATACTTCTTAAATATTTAAATAAATCGACCAGTTCGGAGATAGCTGGGAAGTTTATCTTAGTTAAAGGACGGTGGCTTTCAATAAAAGCAGACACAAGTTCTGGAAATAAAACGCAGTAGATTTGCAGCAAGGTTCTACTTTAAAAGATATTCGGCGTTTAACTTTATTCCAATGTTCACGTTCATAAATTGAGGTTCACTGAAGTTCAACTAATTAGATAAATTTGAGTTTGATTCTGCTTATAATATCTATTAAAATAGTATTTGAACGCTTTGAAGATTGATTTATTGTTTATCGCTATAGCTGGCTGCCCTTCTCTCATATAAATGTAATATTTCATCTTACTGTGTGCGTTTGTGATTTAATTTTAAAAATAAGATTACTGTAAATGAACCTAATGAACAAATACAAATGCTGGAGGAACCTGATATAATTTTTTAAAAACAGAAAATGAGGGAAACATCTGGCCAAACAGCGCCAGTGGAGAGTGGAACAGAGATAACGTCTAGGAGGATGAAGTGTCTCTGATTTGCTGTGCTATTTCTCTTTCCACTGATTTTGCATGATTCGTTGAAAGTTTCCAACATTCTGATTTTTTTTATTTTTAAAAATTACAATAGGATGTGTAATAGGGTATGCCAATAAATCGACATCGTTTGTATTAGACAGATTATACTTGAAAAAAAACATAAAGGGATTTAAAGTTCACAGATATCAGAAATGATCTAAAAAGACTGACTCTGTTTTCTTTCTCCAACGATGGTTTAAAACTGTTTCAGAAACTGGAATCCCCAGGATACAGAGAACACGAGTTGCGTTCGCAGAGTACGCGAGATCTCAGCGCCCCGGTAGGAATTTCGGAGGGGGAATATTTACTGGTCACCGAAGACAGCGGGTCTGGCGGCATGTGTGAAGTAGAGAGTGTGGGAGACGAGTTGGGGCTTGAAGTGTAATGCCGTTTGTACGACTCTGAGACTAAGAGCGTTGGGTTCATTTTTCTATCGAAATTCACTCGTGTTAAAAATTACAAAGAACTGAAATCTAAGCTTAGTGAATATTGTAAACCAGAGTGCAGAAGACAACAAACTGTGCAAATGTAAATATAAATAAATAGCAATAAATAACGAAAACATGAGATAATGAGATAAAGAGTCTTGAAAGTGAGATTATTGGTTGTGGGAACATCTCAATGGATAGGCAAGTGAGTGGAGTTCTGTTGAAATAGTTGTGGGAAAATTTCGATGACTCGGGCAAGGGAAGTTGAGTGAAGTTATCCCCATTTGTTCACGAGACTGATAGTTGAGGGGTAGTAACTTCTTTTGAACCTGGCAGTGCTAGTCCTGAGGCCCTTGTACCTTCTACCTGATGGTAACAGTGCGCTTTGCTTGTTACGGAAAATATTACAGCAGTACTCAGGCAGGACAGATTAGAGGGCTTGTCTACTGAGTTCTTATAGGTGGAGCTGAGAAACAGGAAAGGTATGGCCACATTAGTGAGATTGTATTACAGACACCCAATAGTCAACAAGAATTGGAAGAGCAAATCTGCAGAGAGATAGCAGGCAACTGCAGGAAACATAAAGTTGTGGTGGTAGGGAATTTTAATTTTCCATATATTGATTGGGACTCCCATACTGTTAGGGGTCTAGATGGTTTAGAGTTTGTAAAATGTGTTCAGGAAAGTTTTCTAAATCAATATATAGAGGGGCCAACTAGAGGGGATGCAATATTGGATCTCCTGTTAGGAAACGAGTTAGGACAAGTGACGGAAGTCTGTGTAGTGGAGCACTTTGGTTCCAGTGATCGTAACACCATTAGTTTCAACTTGATCATGGACAAGGATGGATCTGGTCCTAGGGTCGAGGTTCTGAACTGGAAGAAGGCCAAATTTGAAGAAATGAGAAAGGATCTAAAAAGCGTGAATTGGGACAGGTTGTTCTCTGGCAAAGGTGTGATCGGTAGGTGGGAAGCCTTCAAAGGAGAAATTTTGAGAGTGCAGAGTTTGTATGTTCCTGTCAGGATTAAAGGCAAAGTGAATAGGAATAAGGAACCTTGGTTCTCAAGGGATATTGCAACTCTGATAAAGAAGAAGAGGGAGTTGTATGACATGTATAGGAAACAGAGAGTAAATAAGGTGCTTGAGGAGTATAAGAAGTGCAAGAAAATACTTAAGAAAGAAATCAGGAGGGCTGAAAGAAGACATGAAGTTGCCTTGGCAGTCAAAGTGAAGGATAATCCAAAGAGCTTTTACAGGTATATTAAGAGCAAAAGGATTGTAAGGGATAAAATTGGTCCTCTTGAAGATCAGAGCGGTCGGCTATGTGTGGAACCAAAGGAAATGGGGGAGATCTTAAATAGGTTTTTTGCATCTGTATTTACTAAGGAAACTGGCATGAAGTCTATGGAGTTAAGGGGAACAAGGAGTGAGATCATGGAAACTATACGGATTGAAAAGGAGGAGGTGCTTGCTGTCTTGAGGAAAATTAAAGTGGATAAATCCCCAGGACCTGACAGGGTGTTCCGCCGGACCTTGAAGGAGACTAGTGTTGAAATTGCAGGGGCCCTGGCAGAAATATTTAAAATGTCGCTGTCTACAGGTGAGGTGCCAGAGGATTGGAGAGTGGCTCATGTTGTTCCATTGTTTAAAAAAAGGATCGAAAAGTAATCCGGGAAATTATAGGCCGGTAAGTTTAACATCGGTAGTAGGTAAGTAATTGGAGGGAGTACTAAGAGACAGAATCTACAAGCATTTGGATAGACAGGGACTTATTAGGGAGAGTCAACATGGCTTGTGCGTGGTAGGTCATGTTTGACCAATCTCTTGGAGTTTTTTGACGAGGTTACCAGGAAAGTGGATGAAGGGAAGGCAGTGGATGTTGTCTACATGGACTTCAGTAAGGCCTTTGACAAGGTCCCGCATGGGAGGTTAGTTAGGAAAATTCAGTCACTAGGTATACATGGAGAGGTGGTAAATTGGATTAGACATTGGCTCAATGGTAGAAGCCAAAGAGTGGTAGTAGAGAATTGCTTCTCCGAGTGGAGGCCTGTGACTAGTGGTGTGCCACAGGGATCAGTGCTGGGTCCATTGTTATTTGTCATCTATATCAATGATCTGGATGATAATGTGGTAAATTGGATCAGAAAATTTGCTGATGATACAAAGATTGGAGGTGTAGTAGACAGTGAAGAAGGTTTTCGGAGCCTGCAGAGGGACTTGGACCAGCTGGAAAAATGGGCTGAAAAATGGCAGATGGAGTTTAATACTGACAAGTATGAGGTATTGCACGTTGGAAGGACAAACCAAGGTAGAACATACAGGGTTAATGGTAAGGCACTGAGGAGTGCAGTAGAACAGAGGGATCTGGGAATACAGATACAAAATTCCCTAAAAGTGGCGTCACAGGTAGATAGGGTTGTAAAGAGAGCCTTTGGTACATTGGCCTTTATTAATCAAAGTATTGAGTATAAGAGCCGGAATGTTATGATGAGGTTGTATAAGGCATTGGTGAGGCCGAATCTGGAGTATTGTGTTCAATTTTGGTCACCAAATTACAGGAAGGATGTTAATAAGGTTGAAAGAGTGCAGAGAAGGTTTACAAGGATGTTGCTGGGACTTGAGAAACTCAGTTACAGAGAAAGGTTGAATAGGTTAGGACTTTATTCCCTGGAGCGTAGAAGAATGAGGGGAGATTTGATAGAGGTTTATAAAATTATGATGGGTATAGATAGAGTGAATGCAAGCAGGCTTTTTCCACTGAGGCAAGGGGAGAAAAAAACCAGAGTTAAGGGTGAGGGGGGAAAAGTTTAAAGGGAACATTAGGAGGGGGCTTCTTCACAGAGAGTGGTGGGAGTATGGAATGAGCTGCCAGACGAGGTGGTAAATGCGGGTTCTTTTTTAACATATTTGAATAAATTGGACAGATACATGGATGGGAGGTGTATGGAGAGATATGGTCCATGTGCAGGTCAGTGGGACTAGGCAGAAAATGGTTCAGCACAGCCAAGAAGGGCCAAAAGGCCTGTTTCTGTGCTGTAGTTTTTCTATGGTTTCTATGGTTTCTAAAAGAGCATGATCTGGGCGGTAGCAATCTCTGATGATGGTTGCTGCTTTCCTATGACAGCGTTTCATGTGGATGTGCTTAATGGTTGGGAAGGCTTTATCGGTGATATAATAGGCCAAATCCACTACCTTTTCTAGGATTTTCATTCAAAAGCATAGGTTTTTCCATATCAGGCCATGATGCAGCTAGTCAATACACTCTCCACTACACATCTAAAGGAGTTTGTCAAAGTTTTAGATGTCATGCCGATTCTTCGCCAACTCCTATGGAAGTACGGGCGCTGCCATGCTTTCTTCACAATTGCACTTACGTGCTCGACCCAGGACAGGTCCTCTGAAATAGTAACAGTAATAGTACTTTAAAGTTGCTGATCCTCCGATGAGGACTGGCTTGAGGACCTTTGGCTTCCCTCTCCTGAAATCTACAATCAGTTCCTTATTCTTATTGACAATGAATGAAAGGCTGTTGTTATTACACCACTCGGCCAAGTTTTAAATCTCCCTCCTGTACTCTAATTATGCAAAAGACAAACCGTGCAAATACTACAATAAAAATGATGATGATAATAATAATAATAATAAAACAATAGACATTAAAAATTTACACAACAGTCAGATAGGATAAATTTTAAGGATAAATTTTCATGAACAAATCAGAATTCAGCACTCCACACGAGGAATTGCAATTCTGGTACGTACACACCACTAAACTTAAATGAGAGCACAACCCAGAAAATGAAGAAATTATCATTGCTGAAGAAAAAGTTAACCAATGGAAGAGCATGACCATCCATAGAAGACATCCCTATGATCTGAGCAGTTTTACTCAATCTGGTTACTTTCACAGGAACAATCAAGTGGCAAACATCATTTACTAAAACCCTGTTTTAAAATACAATCTCGCAAAAGAAACCATACCTTACTAAAAATAGAAACTTGATCCAGTTTTAGAGTTAGAGACTGACAAATTATATTGTGACGGATCCGTTAGTACAGATAGGACAATCCATAATAACCACCCGGATATAATAATAATACAGGATAAACAAGCAAGAAAGACTTACTTAATAGATATAGCATTCTAAGCACACATATTATACAAAAATCAATCATTGAAAAACACCAGAAATATGCTGAATTAAAAGAGAAAATTGAAAGACTATGGAACATGTTAACCAAGCTGAGATATCATAATGCAGAGCAAGCTTTCTATTTGCTGCTTCTGAATTACCATGTGTTATCATTTCAATAGGTACATTTAATGTCAGAGAAATGTATATAACATATATCCTGAAATTCTTTTTCTTCACAAACATCCACAAAAACAGAGGAGTGCCCCAAAGAATGAATGACAGTTAAATGCTACAACCCCAAATCCCTTGAAAATGTGCATTGAATGTAGATTCTTATTGGTCAAAATTCAGCCTCTGAACTGAACTGTGGTTTCTTTTTACAAATGACCAGACACCTAACACTGTTTAGCGAGCATTAGTAGATGTACATGATTCACCATCCTCCAACCTGCATGAAATCTGACTACAAATCTGCTTTCAATACTCTTATTCCCAGCAAACACATCACCAATCACCAGACCCTGGGAGTTAATGCTTCCCTCCGGAACTAGATCTTTGACTTTGTGACCAACAGACCATGATCACTAAGGATAGGCAGCAACACATCTGCCACGATTAGTCTAAACACTGACACTCCACAAAGTTGGATCCTCAGCCCCCTACTTCACCCTCATGACTGTGTGGCCAGATTCTGCCCTACCTCCATCTACAGGTTTACAGTTGACACCTCTGCAGTGGGCCTCATCTCAAATAACGATAAGTTGAAATACAGGAAGGAGGCAGAGAGTTTAGTGACAAATTATCATGACAACTATCTCAAAGCCGCAAAACAAAATAACTGGTCATTGACTTCAGAAAGGCGGGGGATGCACATGCTCCTGTCTACATCAATTGTGTTGAGGAACAGAGGATAGGGAGCTTCAATTTCCCAACTGTGCACATCATCAATATCCTATCCTGGTCCAATCACGTTAATGTCTCAGCTAAGAAAGCTCATCAACGCCATTGTTTTCTCGGAAGGCGGAAGAAATTCGGCACGTCTCCGTCGGCTTTTCCCATATTTTTCGATGCACAATAGAAAGCACTTTGTCTGGTTGCATGGCGACCTGGTATGGCGGCTGCTCTGCACGTGACCACAAGAAACCATAAAGTTGTTGGCACTGAACAGCACATCACGAAAACCCTCCCCTATATGAACTCTGCCAATGCTTCCTACTGCCTCAGTAAAGCGGCTAGCATAATCAAAGACCCCAACCACCCCAGATGTTCCCTCTTTTACCCCTCTTATCGGGAAGAAGATACACAAGCCTGAAAGCATGTACCGCCAGCTCAAGGACTGCTTAATGGCCTCCTGAACAGATCTCTTGTACGATAAGATGGTTCTACCTTGTTATAGTCTTGCTCCTGCACTGCACTATTTTGGTAGCTTTTACGCTTTATTCTGCATTGATATTGATTTACTTCATTCTAGCTCAATACTCCGTGTAATGATTTGATCCTTATAAATAATATGCAAGCAACCATCTTGATACATTTGGCAATAAGAAACCAATACCAATACCGATAATTAAAGCTTCATGGTGAATTTGTTGTGTCTTCACAGGCTACGATCCCACTCGTCTGGCATTGATCGCCTGGGGTGGGGGGAGAGGCGCTATTATGTCAGTTGAGGCATTGGTTGCGTGGATAGCCAGAGGCTTTTTCCCTGGGCTGAAATGGCCAACACGAGGGGGCATAGTTTTAAGGTGCTTGGAAATAAGTACGAGGGGTATGTCAAAGGTAAGTTTTTCACACAGAGAGTGGTGGGTGCGTGGAATGCACTGCCAGCGACAGTGGTAGAGGCGGATGCACTAGGGTCTTTTAAGAGACTCTTAGACAGGTACATGGAGCTTAGAAAAATAGAAAAATTTTTAAAATGCGATAGGGAAAAACCAGACAGTTTCTGGAGTCGGTTACATGGTCGGCACAACATTGTGAGCCGAAGGGCCTG
Source organism: Mobula birostris (assembly GCF_030028105.1). Taxonomy (NCBI): domain Eukaryota; kingdom Metazoa; phylum Chordata; class Chondrichthyes; order Myliobatiformes; family Myliobatidae; genus Mobula; species Mobula birostris. The sequence continues at coordinate 113,726,526 of NC_092370.1, read as the reverse complement.
TAATGTGCTGTAGATAACTATGTTCTATGAACAGGGTATAGATTGTCCCGATAGTAATATCTACAGCTGTTATCATCCTAAAGATACTACACGATAGCACGCCACTAGAATAGAACATAGAACATAGCAGCAGCTTTGGGTGTTCTGTGGACATGGACCCCAAGATCTCGCTGATCCTCCACACTGCCAGGAGTCTTATTGTTATTATTATATTTTGTCTTCAGATTTGACCTACCAAAATGAACCACTTCACACTTAGCTGGATTGAACTCCATCTGCCACCTCAGTCCAGCTCTGCATTCTATCGATGTCCCTCTGTAACAGCTGACAGCCCTCCAGACTATCCACAACACCCCCAAACTTTTGATTCATTGGAAAACTTACTAACTTACTTTTCTACTTCCTTATCCTGGTCATTTATAAAACTCACAAAGAGGAGGGGTCCCCAAACAGATCTCTGCGGAATACCACTGGTCACCGACCTCAATGCAGAATACGAACCATCCACAACCACCTTTTGCCTTCTGTGGTTGTCAATTCTGGATCCGCAAAGCAAGGTCTCCTTGGATCCCATGCCTCCTTTCTTTCTGAATGAACCTCACATTGGAAACCTTACCAAATGCCTTACTGAAATCCATATACTCTGCATCCACTGCTCTACCTTCATCAGTGTGTTTTGTTACATCCAACAATAGCCTGTGAGTTCCTAGCAATTGAGGAGTGAGTGTATTTGGTTATGCCCGTACCTCAGGTTTTACCAGCTTGAGCCAAGAAAAAAATAATAATAATAAACAAAAAAATTATACTGAGAGTATGAGTTTTAGAGTTCTTGAGTCCACGGGCTGTGGAATCAATTCAGTAAGTGAATTTAGCCCCAATGCTTCAGAAGGGATGGTAAGACATTCATATGAGGGAGAAGAGAATAATGGGTTCCACTAAGAACTGAGAGGAGGGTCATGTAGAGCAGAAACACTGGGGTAAGGATTGGTTGTGGTGCATAGCCAGTTGCTGAGCTGCGGATCTCACGATAGCTAAAATATTATTTAGTGAAGCAAACTCGATGGTCTGAATGGCTTAATTCTGGTCCCATCTATTATGGCTTATTATGATAAACTTTTACAAAAAAAAACAACCTAGTTTGACCTCACGAACAGTATTGTCTCCAGTCTGGACACTGCAATCTATGATGAATCTCAAGGCCATAGAAAGATTGCAGCGGAGGACTACCGCAACACTACCAATGAAGTGAAAAAAAAAATGCAGAATCTAGAGATGCTGCTTTCGTTCAAAAGATGATATAATAAAGATGCTCAAAGCTATAAATGTTGGTAAAAGAACAAACATTAAGATATTTGGCTCCTGTTGTTTTTCCTTTTCACGCCTTGGGGGCGAATCGGGCGACATTTTTTGCAGTTTCCTTCGCTTTTTATGACGGCGAGTTGCTAGCCGGATTCAAACCCGTAACTATTTGCCTCGATCTCCGGTGCTGATGCCTCTACACCACCGGCCAGCAACATTTGGCGTTGGTGAGCTATTACTTTAAATAGCTTGGGTCACTATTCAGAAAGGGTGTGTTTGAATTCGTTGCAATGTAGGCTTTAACATAGAATTTGGACAGGAAGCAGAGTTTCCACGAGCAGAGGTTAGACTGACGAATAGACACTGGAGTTTAGGAGAGGTGATCTCACTGAGACCTAAGATTTTTTTTAAGAGGGCTGAAATCACGAAGTTGAGTCCTCAGGCCGGACTCGGCTTTGTTATATCCAAATTAGAATCGCAGAAAAGGTTTGAGACCTTTAGGGTTAAGCGGAAGAGAAATTTTTCTTTACAGAGTATTATAATTAGTTTTGAAATTCTCGAGTGCTGTGAATGTTCAGTTATTTTGTACATTCAGGCAGGGTTTCGCTGATTTTCGGACGTTGGGGGAATTGGACAATATAGATGAGAAAATTGAGACACATCAGTCGTGGTCTATGAATTTTAGAGCATGTTCAAACGTCAAATTGCCTAATATTTCTTCTATCGATGTTTTTGTATTTTTGGCAAAACAGGGCAAGTGAAGAGGACTTTGTTTTTAAAAGAATGAGTTTCGATGAGGAGTGCAGTACTTGAATCAAATGGGAACAATTCAATAGTAATGTTGAGAGGGGAGTCGGATAGATTCTGAAAAAGAAAATATTACATGTTGTGACAATATCTGTGCACGAGTTCATAAATACCTTGTGCAACTGAGAGGTTTGAATTATTGTGCAGAATGGCAAACGGTTACTTTAGCTTTTCATACCACGGCACGCCACTTCCTTTGCACAAAAACAGATACCTGATTAACAGTCTCCATAGCTGACTAAACAGGAAATCATATTAATTTAATCATAAACTTTAATCTCTAGCTTAGCTTAGCTATGAAAGCTACCACGAGTAAACGGATAAAGGCGTGTCCATCTTTAATCTATTCATTTCAGAATTGGTATCTTTCTTCTATGAATAGCAAGCACATTTAGAGTCAGAGTCATACAGCAAGGATTTAGACTGTGGTCATCCCTAAGTTACAATAGTCAATGTAATGATAATCACCGTGCAATTTAATATGCAGGTGGATTGGGAAAATCAGGTTGGTGATAGATCCCAAAAGAAATATGTAGAATGCATATGAAATTGCTTTTTAGAGCAGCTTGTAGTTGAGCCCACTAAGGAAAGGGCAATTCTGGACTGGGTGGGTGTTGCAAACAAGTGTAGGATGTTGTATTTTGGCAAGATAAACAGTGGATAGGACTTACACAGTGAACAGCAGGGTACTGAAGAGCATGGTAGAACAGAGGGATCTGGGAATAGAGATTCATAATTCCTTGAATAAATAGGGCTGTAAAGAGAGCTTTGGGCATGTTGGCGTTGGGATATTATGTTGAAATTGTACAAGACATTTGGAGTACTGTGTGCAGTTCTGGTCACCTAACTACATGAAAGATAACAATAACATTGAAAGAGCGCAAAGAAAATTTGCAAAGTTGTTGTCAGGACTTGATGACGTGAGATATAGGGCAAGATTGAATAAGTTAAGACTTCATTCCCTGGAGCATAGGAGAATGAGGGGAAATTTGATAGAGAAATATAAAAGTTTGGGTATATAGACAGGGTAAGTGCAAGCAGTCTTTTTCCACCGAGGTTGGGTGAGTGTAGAACTAAAGGCCATGGGTTAAGCATGAAGGAACTTCTTAATTCAGAGGGTGGTGAGTGTGTGGAAAGAGCTGCCAGTGGAAGTGATGGATGCAGGTTTATTTTCAGCATTTGGATGGATTGGATAAATACATGGCTGGGAGGGAGATAGAGGGCTATGGTTCAGATGCAAGTCCATGGCACTAGGCATGGCATTAGTTTGGCACAGATTAGATGGACCAAAGGTCTGTTTCTCTGCTGTAGTGCTCTGTAACTCTAATGAACCAGATTCAATTAGAGAAAGCTTAGGGTAAAGGAAATTTTAGGACACAGTAATCACAGTATAGATTTATGGTCATAATGTGCTAAATGGCCTGTTCATGTGCTGTGGTTTGACATTTGGCAGTCATATGGCAGAGGTGAAGGAATTTGGCAGAGGTGAAGGAATATGCCAGAGTATGGCATTCAGATTATGCCAGAATAGATATTTGTTCTTTAGAAATTACCTTCTGGATCTACTCTGAACCATCCTATTCAGCAGTTACAGTACAACACAACAGAGGCTGTCCTGTGTGTGAAGCTGGGAAATTTTCTTTGTTACTACCAATGCTGTATTGGACACATGCAAATTGGCAGATAAAATTAAGTAGGCTTGTACCTTGTGTTAGTTCACTTAGCACCTGGCTCAGCCCAAGTCTCTATTCTTTGGTCAGTGGTAATACTTCAATGCTTTGAAGAATTTACACAACTATGAAGACGAGCAGTAATGAACAAACAAATCCACAGAGGTTAAGATAGGTAGTTGGTTGAAGAGCAACAGAATGAATTTTCTGAGCTTGCATATTAGAGAATGGATCACTAATCACAGCTGGAGTATATAGTCAAAATGTTATGATGGAAGTTGCATAAACATTAAGCCAAGCACTGAATGGACATTCCTAAAATATTTCCCATTTTAATTACATTTTCTGAAGTAAATATTAGTGAAACGATAATGCATTTATTACATTAAAAAAACAAGCCATGACTGGAGATACAGATATTGCATGCAGAACTTTTTTGCACACCCTTGCATTTGTTGACGTTTTTTATTCAGACAATTATTTGTAAGCTAATCATAAAGTGATCAAACTGCTGACATTAAGCACAGAAGAAACTCGATTCTTTTGTGTAGAATTAGATCTAGCATCACTAAGAAGCAGGACCATTTTTTTTCCATTCCATCACTATTCGATCTCATTCCCACTGTAGGATGTCTTTTTGAAAGACAGCTCACAAGGAAGAAACTCAATGAATAGAGATACAATAAAAAAAAATCACTGGGCTATAATCCACTGTTAGATATACATAGAAACATAAACATTAGGAATATTAATTCAGTTGGAACTTTACCTTAAAAATATGATCAGAATACAAATATTGCAAGGTTGCAGACAGAAAAAACACATCAGCTGATAAATTGAACAGATAATTATTCAATCATTTTGAACAAAGAGCCTGCTCTTGAAGTTGTTTGAGATAAAACAATTAGAAATTCCAATAATTTGATTTAAATATAAAAACATTTCTCGATTGCAATTAAAAGTGGATATCACATATGAAATATGATGTAAATGCAAAGCTTTGGGAATAGCCACTAAGTAATTCAGTATCAGTGCATGAACTGCAGTACTCCAATATCTCACTGAATTGATTAACATTAAATAACTGATTTGCAAAACTTGTTTGAACAGGTGTACTTAATTGCACCATAACTTTACTTAAGACATCAAACTATATTAATAAAGCCAAATTATGATCATCACTTCAAATCAAAGCTATTACATTAATCTGTGCAAAACTGAGAATAATTAACAAAAGTACTCTTTAGATGAGGTATACTCTCTGCCCACCATTCTACAACACTGCTCTCATTCTATGGGGAGCTGTGGACAAAGGAATCATCTGTTAAAGAGATATGCTACTAATTAACTCTTGTTACCTCCTGTTGCCCTGGAAAGAGAGGATGCATCCTTACCAATTCTTGTTTATAATCAAACTTTCAGCTGTCTCAGAGTTTTGAGAAGCCAAAATCTGATGGTCAAGTAAAGCACATATTTGATTCCTTCCTAGGTAGTGATTACTGAGTAGTGATTAAGAATTTAAAGACCTCAGTGCTGGAGGCAGGTTGTAGAAGAGGTTGAGAAGAGGTGGCTAGCCCATCTATATGCAGTTCAAAGGGCATGGAAGCTTCCTTAGGGCAGGGTCAGAAGACATGTTGCTTTACTGAAGCAAGGGAGGTTAAAAAAGACAGGTGTCTTCCTAGGGGTAGTGGTCAGACAATCTTGGTACAATATCATTGCAAAATCTTAACGTTTTCCACAGCTGCAGGAGAGAGATGAGCTAGGAACTGCTAGAGCTTTGCCAGGTACAATGTTCTTTATCAGAGAGTCTATTTGACTGCAAGCAAATAAAATGCTGCTTTTTAAAACTTCTATTTCAACTATCACAAAGCATGGAATATTCTAGACCAAAGATGGGAATTTTGTACACCCCTAATCACAGAGGGAGCTGGGTCACTGAGTGCTCAGCAGAGAGTGCTGCCGCTGAGTCTTGTTACAAGCTGCCATACAGAACACATTACTATTGTTAAGAAATACAAATAACTTTTAAGAAGCTTCCTTAATTCTGAAGAAAGTTATGACATGCAGTGACACTCTGGGAACATGGGTGACAAACACATGCAGCAGGGCACTCATGCAGTGCTCCCTTTCATACTTACCTTTACAAATAAGGCAAAGTCTGAAAACAGTTCAGAACATTTTATCATTTACTGTGTTTGGCCAATTTCATTTAAAATAATGAAAGACCAAACACAAATAATCAAGAATCATAGTGCAACATAATGCTTAAAATGAACAGGCCCAAATACATTGGACAGATAATCTAATCACACCCTTCAATAAACCTTCAAAGTTATTTTAAATAGAATTATTAATCATGAAATAATTGATTCCAAACCAAAATTACATATTTTGGAAACTAATCGTGCAGGATTGCGTGATTAGAGTATTGGTTTAGTAAAGGGAGGATAAAGAAATCATTTCCAAGATGGCAGAAGGCAGTATAGCGATGAACTCCCAACAGCTGAAGGGTTCTTGAGCACAGTGAATCAAGTCTTGCTATTGGCTAAACACGGTCATACCCAAGAATAATTCAAGTCTCAGGCAAATCTCAAAGCTCTGCTATTTCAAAGAGTTCCAATATTTGCTTCAGACTGAACTTTATCCACCTGCTGAGGGAGATGCGGAGAGAGAGCAAGAAGAAATTACATTAGAACAATTTATACTTGGCTGAAAATACAATACTGCAATCAATGCACAGATCTATATAAAAATTTCAGTTTACATTTTCAGAAAGGACTAGTGAGCTGTAAAGAGGCGGAGAGGAGATTTTAAAAGTTGCAGCCTCTGGCAGTGAGTAAAAGGAAGCCAGATTCTAGAGGAACAACCATTTAGGAGCAGCTGTGTTTGAGGAATAATTGCTGGAACTTTGGCTTATGAGGCTTCAGCGAGAGGCTGAGCTGAGATAAAGGTAAGAACAGGAAAGGTCATTTAATTTTATTACCCACTTAGTGAAGTCAGGATGGCAGCCGGGGCAGTTGAATGCTGGTCCTGCAGGATGTTGGAGATCAGGGAGACTTCCAGTGTAGGGAGTGCAGCAAACTACAGCTCCTGGCTAACCTTGTCAAGGTAACGGAGCTGGAGTTGGATGCACTCAGGATCATCTAGGGTGCCGAGAGCACAAATAACAATTTTACTAAGATAGGCACGCATCAGGCTATAAGTAGTTGGATGACCACAAGGCAAAGGGGACAGGCAAGCAGTGCAGTATTTCCTCTATGGCTATACACTTCACTAACAGATAAGCCTTCTTAGATACCATTGGGGATGGGAAATTACCTTTCAGGGAATAGCAATAATAATCATGCCTGTGCCTCTACAACCAATTCTAAGACTCAGCAAGAAAGAGTGCAGTCAGAGAGGGTAATAGTGATAGGAGACTTGCTAGAAAGGGGAACAAGAAGAAATGGTGGTCAGAAGAGATGCCAAGATAGTGTGATGCCTTAGGGGTCCCAGGGTCAAAAAGGATGTCTCCAAGCAATTGCAGAACATTCTTAAGCGGAAGATGAGCAGTAAAGCAGCACTGCATACATTGGTAGATATGACTAGTTTTTTTTAAAAAAGGGAATAAGCTTCTGCACCATGAATATTGAAAGCCAGGTCTGAAGGTAGATGAATCACCTGGACCAGATGGACTACACCCCAAGGTTCTGAAAGAGGTAGCAAAGAAATTGTAGAGGCATCAGTAATGATCTTTCAAAAATCGCTAGATTCTAGAATCAACACACATAAAAGTTGCTGGTGAACGCAGCAGGCCAGGCAGCATCTCTAGGAAGAGGTGCAGTCGACGTTTCAGGCTGAGACCCTTCGTCAGGACTAACGAGATGCTGCCTGGCCTGCTGCGTTCACCAGCAACTTTTATGTGTGTTGCTTGAATTTCCAGCATCTGCAGAATTCCTGTTGTTTGCGTTTAGATTCTAGAATGATTCTGGAGGATTAGAAAATGACAAGTTGTCCTTCCACTCTTCAAGAAGGGAAGAGGCAGAAAAACATAATAGGCCAGTTAGCCTGGCTTCAGTAGTTGGAAAGATGGTGGAGTCTATTAGTCAGGATGAGGTTTCAGGGTACTTGGGGACACATGACAAGATAGGCCAAAGTCAACAGTTTCCTTAAGGGGCAAACCTTGTCTGACAAACCTGTTGGAACTCTTTGATGAAATAACATTCAAGATAGACAAAGGAGAGTCAGTGGATGTTTTTTACTTCAGTTTTCAGAAGGTCTTTGACAAGGTGCTGCATACAAAGCTGCTTAACAAGATAAGAGCCAATGGTGTTACAGGAAAGATACTAGCATGGATAAAAGATTGGCTGACTGATAGGAGGCAAAGAGTGAGAATAATAGGGGACCTTTTCTGATTGGCTGCCAGTGACTAGTGGTGTTCTGCAGGGGTTGTTGCTGGGTCAGCTTCTTTACATGTTTGTTATATGTCAATGACTTGGATGACAAAATTGATGGCTTTGTGGCCAAGTCTGTGGACAACATGAAGATAGGAAGAGGGGCAGGTGGTGTTGAGGAAGCAGAGAGGCTACAAAAGGACTTGGACATATTGAGAGAATAAGCAAGGTGGCAGATGGAAGATATTGTAAGGAAGTGTATGGCCATGCACTTTGGTAGAAGGAATAAAGACGTGGACTACTTTCTAAGTGGGGAGAGAATTCAAAAATCAGAGGTGCAAAGGACTTGGGAGTCCTTGTGCAGGGTTCCCTAAAGGTTAACTTTCAGGCTGATTCAGTGTTAAGGAAGGCAAATGCAATATTAGCATTAATTTCAAGAGGACTTGAATACAAAAGCAAGGTTATAATCCTGAGACTTCATAAGGCATTGGTCAGACCTCACTTGGAGTATCAAGAGCAGTTTTGGGCCCCTTATCTAAGAAAAGATGTGCTAGCATTGGAGAGGGCCCAGAGGAGGTTCATAAGAATGATCCCAATAATGAAAGGGTTAACATATGAGGAGTGTTTGATGGCTCTGGGCCTGTACTCGCCGGGATTTAGGAGAATGAAAGAGGATGTCATTGAAACCTATCAAGTATTGAAACACTTCGATAGAGTGGATGTAGAGAGGATATTTTCAATAGTCTAGGACCAGAAGGCTCAACCTCAGAACAGAGGGACATCAATTTAGTACAGAGATGAGGAAAAAATTGTTAGCCATAGGGTGGTGAGCCTGTGGAACTCTCTGCCACAGCCAGCCATGCAGGCCAAGCTACTGGGTGTATTTAAGGAGGAGATTGTTAGGTTCTTAATTAATCAGGGCCTTAAAGGTTACAGGAAGAAGACAAGAGAATGGGTTAAGAGGGATAATAAATCAGCCATGATAATATGGCACAGCAGACTCAAGGGCCAAATGATCCAATTCTGATCCCTGTGCTACATGCTAGTGAGGACAGGAACAAGGAAGGTAGCCCAGATGAATGCATGGCAGAGGAGCTAATGGAGGAGCAGAGATTCAGGTTCTTTGATCATTGGGATCTCTTCTGGAGCAAAAGTAACTTGTACAAGAGAGATCAGTTGTACCTGAACTGGAGGGGAACAAAAATGCTGGGATGGAGATTTGCTAACACTACTGGAGTTGGTTTAAATTAAATTGGCAGGGTGTTTGGACCCTCAGCAGTAGTGAGACAGATGAGAAATATGAGGTAAGTAATGCAGTCAACGAGAGCAAGTTTAGTAGACAGAATAGTCAGGAGCACAGGAAAGAGAGAGGAAAAATAACTACATTAAACTGTGTTTATTTCAGTGTAAGAGGCTTAACAGGCAAGATGGGTGAAATCTGCTTCTGGATTGGCTTTGGGAACTGGGATATTACTGCCATAACAGAAACACTGTGGAGGAAAGGGCAGGACTAGCAGCTCAATGTTCCAGGGTACAGATGCCACAAGGAGGTCAGAGAAGCAGGTAGGAGAGGAAGGGGATTTCTCTTTTAATAAGGGAGTACATAATAACAGTGCTCAAAGAGGATGTTCCTTGGGGGATCATTCAGTAAGGCCATACGAGTAGAACTTAGAAACAAAGGGATGGCCACTTTAATAGGACTATACTGTACCTCCCACTCCTCCCCCCTTAGTCAATGGGAATTAGAGGAACAGCTCTTTTCCGATTTTGCAAATAATTGTAACAATAATAGGATAGTATTAGAGGGAGATTTTAACTTCCCTAATATTGACTGAGTCATTCATAGGATAGGGTGGAATTTGTTAAATGTGTTCAAACAGAAGCTTAATCAATATATCGAAGACTCTAATGGAGAGGGTACAACACTAGGCCACTTCTTTGGGAGCAAGGCAGACCAAGTAACTCAGTGTCAGTCACATCATTATGTTCATTTTAAAATAGTTATAAAGAAAGATGGGACTCGCCCACTAGTTAAGGTCCTAAAAAAATAGGGCAGGGTCTATTTTAGAGGCATTACGCAGAATCTTGCACAGATTGATTAGGCAGGTTCCAAGCTCAAAGTCAAATTAGATTTATTATCAAAGTACATGTATGTCACCATATAAAACCCTGAGATTCATTTTCTTGTGGGCATACTCAATTGGTGAGACTACTTGTAGGTAAAGAAATGACTGGCAAGTGGGAGACTTTCAAACAAGTGATTTAAAGAATCCAGGGCAGCATAATCCCGTTAGGGTGAAAGGCAAGGCTGGCAAGTTTAGGGAACCCTCTTAAAGAACAGCATGACCATCTACTATGTATGGAGCCACAGGAAAAGGAAGATATTTAATTAATGTTTCTCAGTTTCTTTTACCGTGGAGAAAATGGTAGATGCTAAGGAAAACAGTGAAGTGAGTGATAATGTCTTGGACCACATAAGATTGACCAGGCAAGAGGAGCTGGTGGCCTTAGAGTGTATTAAGGTGAATAAATCCCCAAGGCCCAAGTGCATCCTTGGACCTCGTGGGTAGCTCAGAGGTCCTTGCATTAATATTTGCTTCATCTTTAGCCAAAGGTGAAATTTGGGAAGACTGGAGGGGGGATGAGGATGCTAATATTGTACCATTATTTAATAAAAGCTGCAAGGATAGCACAACTGCCACTTGATCACATTAAATGGCCTATGTTTGTATTTGCTTGAGTTTAGGAGACTGAGGTGAGGGATACAATAGAAATTCACAAAATGCTGACAGGATGCAGAGAAAGTAGTTCCCCTGTCTGAGTCTGTGTCTTGGGTTCATAGGACAAGCAACTTAGGGCTGTAATAGGAAGCAACTTAGTTACTCAGAGGGTGATGGACTATGTGGAGGCTAGGTTGCTGAATATAAGGCATATACTCTATTTCTAGATGTAAAAGGAGTCAAAGGTTCTGGGGAAAGCAGGAATATGATCATACATAATCATACTGAATGGCAGAGCAGGTTTGATGGATAAATAGGCAGCTCCTGCATTGTCTTAAAAATATCCAAGGAATCTTCCCAGTACTCTTTGAGCAAATGTGATCCAAAGGTTGTTCAAAAGCTTTCAAATGTAGAGGAATTTATTCTCTCAGTGGGTCATGAACTATTGGAATTCTTTGCCTCAGAGCTGTGGAGTATATTCAAGGTGGGGACTGACAGAAATTTAAACCACTACAGTCAAAGCACACAGGGAAAGAGCAGGCAATAGCATTGAGGCCCACACTGGCTTAGCCATGATCTTACTGAATGACAAAGTAGATGTAAAGGGGTGCTCTTTTTTCTTAATTTTCACAATATCCAAAATTGCCTTATCCATCTTAAATGGGTGACCCTTCTCCCAGATTTTAAACAATGATCCCTTCTTTCTCTCACAACAGGAGACATAATCTCCACATCCCCTGAATATTCCAATTAAGTCTCCCCTCTCACTTTTAAACTCAGCGGATGCAAGCATAAAGAGAGTTAAATTTAGTACATTTAATACCCAGTTCTTGCATTAATTATTAAATTCTGTTTGTTGTGAACCTAAAGCCGTATCATGTCTGGGCTGTGCAGCACAACAGGAAATAATGTCAGTTTGTTCAATTCAGCAAGAACACATCCTAGCAGTGTGGTGTCAGGGACTTTGAATTCAAATGCTATTTGCATGCACATTTCGTAACAGCCTGTCACCAGGTGCAAACAGACACATGGAAAACATCTGCATCAAGAACTCTTGTGACACAAATAGTCCGTTAATGCTGGTTTCAGTACTGGGAATTATTCAACGGTTTAGTGCAGCTGGCAACTTACTTGCTGCTCAGCTTAGCAGTAAGGGATTCCCCAGACAACTTTAGGGCCAACAACAAAATTGAGGGAAACGTAAAATATCATTTAAAAAAAAAAAGTTGGGTAACATCTGTTGATATAAGAAAGGATACCAACATGAAGCATCAGCTTATTTGCTCTCTGCACAGATGCTGCCTGAGATGCTGAATGTCTAACGGCATTTTTTATTTTAGTTTCATATTTCCATATCTGTGGTATTACTGGCTTCAGTCACCAAAAATGTTCACCATACTTGCTCCAAGAAAATAAATGCTTAGAACCTTAGATGCGGATTCAAAGTATCACACTTGAATACAGTAAGTCAGGCAGCTGTAGAAAAAGATAAAAAGGCGGAGGAAAGAACAGCAGTGGGGTAGGATGTAACAAAGAGCACTTAAAAATAAGAGCCCCCATCAATTCCATCCCAAGACAGCAGTGAAGAATGTTTCAGGAATAGCGTCCATCTCCCTGAACAATGAGACCATGCAGCTCTTAAGTCACTTCAATCACTCACAGGCTAGAAGTTGAGCAAAACAAAGAGGAGTCAACTGATGCACCATTTTCCACACCTGCTAATGTGCTGGATACTCGGTATCATTTTCTTCAGAATCTATAAATAAAGAACAGGTTATTGTCAGCTTCCTGATCATAGGAACACATGGCATAGAAAGTTGCATTCTGGCCATCAGTATTCATGCAGCTGAAAGCTGGCTTCAGTACAGTTACCATTCAAGTCCGTGTGTGGAGTCACAGATTGGATAAAACAGCAAGCTCCTTTCCATAAACAACAAGTTTTTTTTTTAATGACAATTCAATAGTGTTAAGGTAATCAATACTAACATGTTATTCCAGGTTTTTTTCAAAATTTCCCCTGCTACTGTGATGCAAGATGAACATCTCCCCAAATCATCAATCCAGGTTTTTATTTTACTGTTGCATCCAATATAAGATTGTCTATCTTTAATCAACGTTCTCCAAGCAAAGAATTCTAAAGCTAATGCAAACTAAGCTGCCTTTAAACAGATCTCAGTTACTTTTTATTTATTAGCCAATACTTTTAAACAGTGAAAATTTGTTTTTGTATCTCAGATCATTACATACGTGTTTCCTCACCACTGACTGGCCTAGAATTTAAGGAATGATTTTAAAAAGGCATATTACATTCTTGGTTTATAGATTGAACAAAAGCAAATCTATGCTAAATCTGTATAAGATCACTGGCTGAGCTCCAAATGAAGTATAATGGCAAATTCCAGACATTAAGAAGATTGTTAGAAACTAAGTGAGATTGAAGGAGACTTTTATTAGAATAGGATCAGAAATGTGGTTCCTTGATAACATGGAGAATAAGGGGAAAAAAATTGGGATGTTCCTTAAAGCAAAATGTTCAGAGAAGAAATTTAACAGAGCTTCAATGCTCAGAAACTTTGAGTAAATAAGGAAATGTTTCCAGTGACAGAAGGTTCAGTAATCAAATTAATCAAGTTTTAGTTATCCAAACTGTGCTGTCTGCAATCATAGCTGAAGTGGGCTCAATTTTCTGCTGACAAATGGATAAACCCATTAGGTATGGTGGAACAGCAGGCAAGTAAGACTAATAAAGCAGAATCATCAAGGAACAGGCACAAATGGTCTCCTGTGCTATAATATTCCACCTAAATCAACTTAAAATTTTCTAATAAAATATCTCAACTCTAAGCTTTTAGAATTTCGACACAGGAAACAGCAATCTGGCGGATCAAAAGTGTATCTACCGATTACCTCAGCATTCTTCCTGCAGCGAAGTGCAGAACAGATCTCTGACTGTAGATCTACCGCCCCCTAGCAGCCTTTCAAATGTTTCTGCTGATTTAAGAGAACAGGGCAGAAAGGGTTGCCAGAGATAAATAGGTTCTTTTATTTTTTTTTAATTTCTATGCCATAAATTAAACATTTGTATCTTTACTGTCAAATTTTTAATGCTGTGCTGGCAGGGTAGAAGGCATAAGGCCAGAATAAGGAGTGGGGCAAAAAGTGGGAGGAACAGAAATTGTGGGAGCAAAAAGAGGAAGAAGAGAGAGGGAAGAAGAAAAAAAAGAGAAAAGTTAGTATGTCTGTCTCCAAACTTGGTGAAGTAACTGTGGTCTGGCTGAAAACAGTATACCTCCTTGTACTCAACACCTGTAACACTGAAACCTTTGCCCAGACAACAGTCAAGAGCCACAGCATATGGGAAACACTTGCTGTGGTTTAACCACAACTCTATAGAAATGAGCTACTATGGGAAACTAGCTCCGGTATCAGAGAATCAGTACCACAGAGGAGTCAATGCAAGCTTTAACTCTTTTCTGTATGAAATATTTGCAAGGTAGGGAATGTGGTAAACAGACTGGAGTCCTATCAGAAGGTCAAATGCCATTGCAAATATATCCTACAGACACCATTAATCTGTCTACTTAACACTACCAGTCTAACTCAGGGAGGCGATTGATCCTTTGCAAAATCAAACCTCATCAGCTACTACTAAAATTAAGATCAGGAATCTAACAGTTAACAGCACAAATATATAGAAGGGCCAGTCACTGTAGAACAGCTGTTTAAAATGCGACGATCATATTGAGAATCAGCAGCAGCTTCCCTTATGGTGGCGAGAACTGAACCCACTCTTAATGAGCATACTAGAAAGCAGAAGTGTAAATTTTAACTGACGCACTGTTTTAAAGATTCAACAAGCACTTACAAAATAAACTTTAACACTACTTTAAGATCAAAATTGCAGTGGTAAGTACAAATCTCAGGAAACAGCTCAACAAACTTTTGTCAATTAGGGAAATGATAGGTTGCTATTTTCTGCTATTGGTCCAGAATACAAGTTATACCAACAAAAATATAAATTGGATATTTATGTATATTTGTGTATAAGGAGGTTATTCTGGCTCATTCACTGAATATGTGCTCTTTAGACCAACAGATATAGAGATCACCGACAATACAGCAGCCAAAATCAACCCAAAAACACAATTATTCAATTTGCAGCATCCCCCTGTTTAGAACTCAGAAGTGGTTAGACATGATCATATTTGAACCACTAATAATCCTACTGTTATTCTATAACTATAAAAACTTTATTCACACATCTTCAACACGTTGACTGGGACTACACTACTGTAAAAGGATAGAACTTATCAAATGTGTTCAGGAAGTTTTCCTTAATCAGTATATAGAAGTCCCAACTAGAGAGTGGACATTAGGGAATGAGACAGAGCAAGTGACAGAATTTTGTGTAAGGGAACACGATGCATCTAGTGGTCAAAATGCCATTAGTTTCAAAGTAAATATGGAAAAAGATCTGCGGTCCAGTCCACGGGTTGCGATTCTAAATTGGAGAAAGGCCAATTTTGATGGTATCAGAAAGGATCAGCCACGTGTGAATTGGGAAAAGCTGTTTTATGGCAAAGGTGGACTTGGAAAGTGGGAGGCCTTCAAAGTGAAATTTAGAGAGTACAAAGCTTGCATGTGCCCATCAGAATAAAAGGTAAAGATAACAGGTTTAGGGAACTTTGGGTTTTCAAGAGATATTGAGGCCCTGGTTAAGGGGAAAAAAGATGCATAATAGACATAGGCAGGTAGGAACAAATGAGGTGCATATGGAGCATAAGAAATGCAAGTGAACACTTAAGAAAGAAATCAGGACAGATAAAAGAAGGCATAAGGTTGCCCTAGCAGACAAGTTGAGGAAGAATCCCAAGGCACACAACAGGAATTCTGCAGATGCTGGAAATTCAAGCAACACACATCAAAGTTGCTGGTGAACGCAGCAGGCCAGGCAGCATCGCTAGGAAGAGGTACAGTCGATGTTTCAGGCCGACTGTACCTCTTCCTAGAGATTATGCCTGGCCTGCTGCGTTCACCAGCAACTTTGAAGAATCCCAAGGGATTTTACAGGTATGTCAAGAGCAAAAGGATCATAATGACAAGATTGGTCCTCTGAAGATCAGAATAGTAATCCATGCCAAAAGAGAAGAGGGAGATCTTAAATGAATTTCTGTGTCTGTATTTACTCAGGAGATGGACATAGTCTATAAAATTGAGGTAAAGAAGCATCGACTTCATGGACCCTACACAGATTACAGAGGAGGTGGTGTTTGCTGCTTTGAGGCAAAAGCCTGACAAGGTGTTCCCTTGGATCCCATGGGAGGCAAGTGCAGAAAATGCAAGGATCCTAGCAGAGATATTTAAATCATCCTCAGTGACAGATCAGGTAGTGAAGGATATCTAACATTGTTCCGCTGTTTAAGAAACGCTCTAAAAATAAACCAGAAAATGGTAAGTCAGTGAGCCTGACATCAGTAGTGGGAAAGTTATTGGAAGTTATTCTAAGGGGTCGGATATATGACTATTTGGATAGATATGGACTGATTAGAGATAGTCAGCATGGCTTTGTGTGTGGTAGGTGGTGTCCAACCAATCTTAAGAGTTTTTTTTTTGAGGAAGTTACTAGGAATGTTGATGAAGACAAGGCAGTGGATGTTGTCTACATGGACTTTAGCAAGACACTTGACAAGATCCCACATGGGAGGTTGGTCAAGAAGTTCAGTCACTCAGCATTCCACATGAGGGAGTAAATTGGATTAGGCATTGGCTTTGTGGGAGAAGCCAAGGAGTGGTAGCAGATGGCTGCCATTCTGACCGGAGGTCTGTGACCCGTGGTATGCCGCACAGATTGGTGCTGGGTACTTTGTTGTTTGTCATCTCCGTCAATGATCTGGATGAGAATGTGGTAAACTCGTTCAGCAAATTTACAGATGACACCAAGATTGGGGGGTGCAGTGGACAGCAAGGAAGACTATCAAAGCTTGAAGCAGAATCTGGGCCAGCTGGAAAAATGGGTTGAAAACGGTTTATGGAATTTAATGCAGACAAGTGTGAGGTGCTACACTTCGGAAGGACCAAACAGAGTAGTGCTTTAGAACAAAAGGAGCTGGGAATGCAGGTCCATAATTCATTGAAAGTGGTACCACACATAGATAGGATCGTAAAGAAAGCTTTTGGCACATTGGCCTTCATAAATAAATGTTTTGGGTACAAAAGATGGAATGTTATGTTGAAGACATGGCTCCAGGTTGACCAAGGATGGGAGCTCAACATTCACGGATATTCAATATTCAGGAAGGATAGACATGAAAGAAAAGGAGGTGGGGTAGCATTGCCGGTTAGAGAGGAGATTAACGCAATAGAAAGGAAAGACATTAGCCAGGAGGATGTAGAATCGATACGGGTAGAGCTGCATAACACTAAGGGGCAGAAAACACTGGTGGGAGTTGTGTACAGGACACCTAACAGTAGTAGTGAGGTTGGGGACAGCATTAAACAGGAAATTAGAAATGTATGCAATAAAGGAACAGCAGTTATAATGGGTGACTTCAATCTACATATAGATTGGGTGAACCAAATTGGTAAGGGTGCTGAGGAAGAGGATTTCTTGGAATTTACGTGGGATGGTTTTCTGAATCAACATGTCGAGGAACCAGCTAGAGAGCAGGCCATTGTAGACTGGGTATTGAGCAATGAGGAAGGGTTAGTTAGCAATCTTGTCGTGCGAGGCCCCTTGGGTAAGAGTGACCATAATATGGTGGAATTCTTCATTAAGATGGAGAGTGACTAGTTAATTCAGAAACAAAGGTTCTGAACTTAAAGAAGGGTAACTTTGAAGGTATGAGGCTAAGATAGCTAATTAGCTAAGATAGATTGGCAAATGATACTTAAAGTGTTGACGGTGGATATGCAATAGCAAGCATTTAAAAAACGCATGGATGAACTACAACAATTGTTCATCCCAGTTTGGAAAAAGAATAAACCAGGGAAGGTAGTGCACCCGTGGCTAACAAGGGAAATTAGGGATAGTATCAATTCCAAAGAAAAAACATACAAATTAGCCAGAAAAAGCGGTACACCTGAGGACTGGGAGAAATTCAGAGTCCAGCAAAGGAGGACAAAGGGCTTAATTAGGAAAGGGAAAAAAGATTATGAGAGAAAGCTGGCAGGGAACATAAAAACTGACTGTAAAAGCTTTTATAGATATGTGAAAAGAAAAAGATTGGTTAAGACAACTGTAGGTCCCTTACAGTCAGAAACAGGTGAATTGATCATGGGGAACAAGGACGTGGCAGACCAATTGAATAACTACTTTGGTTCTGTCTTCACTAAGGAGGACATAAATAATCCTCCGGAAATAGTAGGGGACCGAGGGTCTAGTGAGATGGAGGATCTGAGGGAAATACATGTTAGTAGGGAAGTGGTGTTAGGTAAATTGAAGGGATTAAAGGCAGATAAATCCCCAGGGCCAGATGGTCTGTATCCCAGAGTGCTTAAGGAAGTAGCCCAAGAAATAGTGGATGCATTAGTGATAATTTTTCAAAACTCTTTAGGTTCTGGATTAGTTCCTGAGGACTGGAGGGTGGCTAATGTAACCCTGCTTCTTAAAAAAAGGAGGGAGAGAGAAACCAGGGAATTATAGACCGGTTAGCCTGACATCGGTGGTGGGGAAAATGCTAGAGTCAGTTATCAAAGATGTGATAACAGCACATTTGGAAAGTGGTGAAATCATCAGACAAAGTCAGCATGGATTTGTGAAAGGAAAATCATGTCTGACGAATCTCACAGAATTTTTTGAGGATGTAACTAGTAGAGTGGATAGGGGAGAACCAGTGGATGTGGTATATTTGGATTTTCAAAAGGCTTTTGACAAGGTTCCACACAGGAGATTAGTGTGCAAACTTAAAGCACACGGTATTGGGGGTATGGTATTGATGTGGATAGAGAATTGGTTGACAGACAGGAAAAACAGAGTGGGAATAAATGGGACCTTTTCAGAATGGCAGGCAGTGACTAGTGGGGTACTGCAAGGCTCAGAGCTGGGACCCCAGTTGTTTACAATATATATTAATGATTTAGACGAGGGAATTAAATGCAGCATCTCCAAGTTTGCGGATGACATGAAGCTGGGTGGCAGTGTTAGCTGTGAGGAGGATGCTAAGAGGATGCAGGGTAACTTGGATAGGTTAGGTGAGTGGGCAAATTCATGGCAGATGCAATTCAATGTGGATAAATGTGAGGTTATCCACTTTGGTGGCAAGAAAGGAAAACAGATTATTATCAGAATGGTGGCCGATTAGGAAAAGGGGAGGTGCAACGAGACCTGGGTGTCATTGTACACCAGTCATTGAAAGTGGGCATGCAGGTACAGCAGGCGGTGAAAAAGGCAAATGGTATGCTGGCATTCATAGCAAGAGGATTCAAGTACAGGAGCAGAGAGGTTCTACTTCAGTTGTACAAGGCCTTGGTGAGACCACACCTGGAGTATTATGTGCAGTTTTGGTCCCCAAATCTGAGGAAAGACATTCTTGCCATAGAGGGAGTACAAAGAAGGTTCACCAGATTGATTCCTGGGATGGCAGGATTTTCATATGATGAAAGACTGGATCGACTAGGCTTATACTCGCTGGAATTTAGAAGATTGAGGGGGAATCTTATTGAAACGTATAAAATTCTAAAGGGATTGGACAGGCTAGATGCAGGAAGATTGTTCCTGATGTTGGGGAAGTCCAGAACAAGGGGTCACAGTTTAAGGATAAAGGGGAAGCCTTTTAGGACCGAGATGAGGAAAAACTTCTTCACACAGAGAGTGGTGAATTTGTGGAATTCTCTGCCACAGGAAACAGTTGAGGCCAGTTCATTGGCTATATTTAAGAGGGAGTTCGATATGGCCCTTTTGGCTAAAGGGATCAGGGGGTATGGAGAGAAGGCAGGTACAGGGTTCTGAGTTGGATGGATCAGCCATGATCATACTGAATGGCGATGCAGGCTCGAAGAGCTGAATGGCCTACTCCTGCACCTATTTTCTATGTTTCTATGTAAGTCGTATACAACGTTGGTGAGGCCTAATTTGGAATATTGTGTGCAGTTTTAGTCACCTACCCACAGGAAAGATGCAAAGAAGGTTAAAAGAGTACAGAGAAAATTTACAAGGATGTTGCCGGGACTGGAGTTCATGAATTATAAGGAAAGATCGAATCAGTTAGGACTTTGGAATGTAGAAGATTGAGCGGAGATTTGATAGAGGACACAAAATTATGAGGGGAATAGAGAGGGTAAATGCAAGCAGGCTTTTTCTGCTGAAGTTGGGTGGGACCATAACTAGAGGTCATGGATTAGGGGTAAAAGGTGAAAAGTTTGAGAGATGTCTCTACTCAGAGGGTTATGAGTGTGGAACGTGCTACCAGCATAAGCAGTGCTTGCGAGCTCAATTTCAAAGTTTAAGAGACGTTTGGAAAGGTACATGTATGGTAAAGGTGTGGAGGGCTGTGGTCCTGGTGCATGAACTGGATGGGCCAAAGGGCCTGTTTTCTGTGCTGTACTTTTCTATGACTCTATGACCATGACAAGAAAACATCCTATGTTCTGTAAAATATACAGCAGCAATGAGAAAAACCATTACAGTGAAGGTTATGAATTGGTCTAGACTGCTGACTAGAGTGACAGTGCAATTTCTGGAGAGAGTATCACTTTGGCATTGAAGCAATGTGAGAAAAATGTAAGAAGAGTGCATGGGTAAAGGACATGACTGCTTCTGCTGTACGTCTCTAGTTGTTACCACGTGCACTGCCACTGGAAGAACTGGCTCATGCCAGTAACATTAGTGAAGGTTGATTCATGTAGGTGTACACTTCAATTATCAATACATATTTGGGCAGAACTTAATCAAACCTTGATATTCTTAATGCAATTAATGAACAGTAAAACACAATTTGTGGGGTATTTGCCATAAACATACCATTATTAACCTATAGAGCCAAACACAATTAGACACGACCAACCTGCTCTGTGATTTTTATAAATTGCTTGGATGAGGAAATGGAAGGATATGTAGTAAGCCTGTTGATGACAAAAAGGTTGATGTTGTGGATAGTGTAGAATGTTGTAGGTTACAACAAGACATTGATAGTGTGCAACGCTGGGAAGAAAAGTAGCAGATGGAGTTTAATCCAGAAAAGTGCAAAGTGATACTTTGGAAGGTTGAACTTGAAGGCAGAGTACGGGGTTAATAGCAGGGTTCTTTACAGTATGGAGGAACAGGGGAATCTTTAAGTTCCAATCCACAGAATCTTCAAAGTTGCCACACAAGTTGACAGGATGGTTAAGAAAACAAATGGTGTGTTGGCTTTCATTATGCATGGGATTGAGGTCACGAGCCTCAAGGTAATGTTGCAGCTCTATAAAACTGGTTAGACTACACTTTGAGTATTATGTTCAGTTCTGGTTACCACACTATGGGAAGGTTGTGAAAGCTTTAGAGAGGGTGCAGAGGAGATACTGCTAAGATTAGAGAGCATATCTTTATGAGGAAAGGTTGAGTGAGCTAGGGAGAGGTAACCTGATAGAGGTGTATAAGGCGATCAGAGGCATCGAGTGAAGAGCCAGCGCTTTTACCCCCAGGGCTGAAATGGCTAATACAAGAGGGTATCATTTTAAGGTGAATGTTGGAATGTATAGGGGTTTGCCAAAAATAGTGTTTTTTTAATCCCCACATACAAACAATCTTGGGTGTGTGGAACGTGCTGACAGTGGTGGTGGTAGATGCAGATATATGAGGAACATCTATGAGACTCTTGGATAGGCATATAGATGAAAGAAAAATGGAGGGCTATGGGGAGGGTAGTGTTAGTTTGACCTTGGAGTAGGTTAAAAGGGCAGCACAATATTGTGGGCTAAAGGACCTGTACTGCACTGTACTGTTTTATGTTCTATCCTTCATCAATACTCACCCACAATAGATTCAGGCGGAGAATAAAACTGGCCATCTGAGAGAGGGCCAGGTAGGATGAGAGGTGCATGTTCTGATACATCAGATACAGTAAAGACTCCTGGAACAGAACGAACAGAATTGAGATAATGGACTGGCAGAATAACTACATTTATAATCATCACCTTGGAAGCTGTAACTTGGCTTACTAACTCAGGAGGTACAGTCCTGTCTAAATACATTGCCAATTCAAAAATAACTCAGCAACAATAGAATTCATAAGAACAGGTAAAACAAATAGTCACATTGGTAATGTTGTAAAGGTAATGTAAAATTCAGTACTGGGGATCCTCAGTTATCAGGACTTTCAGGGGTAGTTTAGAAGTAAATTGAGAAAATTTACTAACTGTTTTCATCCTTTGCCTCTTGCGGCAAAACTTTAAAATCCAGGAACCAGGTCTCAATCCAGGCAAGTATGAAGGAGATTATTGGCAGCAAATAGGCAAAGGCTGTTCCTTCTACCAAAAGCTAAAGTGTAATGAGACATGTTCAAGTTAAAGAAACTAGCATCAAAAGGCAATTTCAGTACAGATCTCTTCTAAAGAGGCTTGTTGTATGGTTACTACATACCTTGGAAATGATAACCTTTGCAATTAGAAAGGCACTGGTAACGGCTGTTGTAACCTAGAACAGAAGAAGCATTCCCAGTCACAGTAGAGCACGAAGCTATGGGAGCTCAAACATTTCTGCACTTAATCCAAATATTCTTTCAACCCAGCATGCTTACAGCAAAAGGTAATTACCAATGCCCAATTACCCTGACTGTTTCCAGCATGTCCATGCTGTTCAATAGTCTATGCAGCAGGGAAACAAAATTTCAAGAAAAATGATAATCCAACAGATCATTATTACTCATTAGGAGTCTGGATGCAAAGTCTATAATTACCTAAGCAATGGATTTGCGTCAAAGTAAATTTATTAACAAAGTACATACCATATATTCTGGAGTATAAGCCGACCCCCCATTTTCAAGGTTAAAAAAGTGACTTTTTCATGTTACCTTTGTATAAGCCAACCCTTTTTGTAGAGGTTTTTGATTTAACCAGAAAAGATCACAAGATCTCACATGCCAGTACTCAGCTTTGCCAGATCCGGAACCTGGAAATTTTGTGAACCAGTACTTGCTAAGAAAACAGGCCTACACATTATAGAGCGTTATAAGCAAATTCTCAATAAATGAATCAGGGAGGGAAGTTTTGAATTAGGTTCCCAATGGTAAAGAACCCTTGAAATGTAACCCCCCTGAAACCATTTAGCGCCCATTGTAATTTCGTTAAGACATAACCTGGAGTGGTGGAATCCGTCCGTGTACTCAGTATTGAGTTTGCGAACACCACGTACAAAAGATTAAAACGAACACGATAGGATGCTGGCTTCAAGCTGAAGGTTGTTGATTTTGCTAAAGGAACGAATAATTCTGCAGCTGCTAAGAAGTTTAGTGTAAACGAGAAACAAGTGAGAGAGTAGAGAAAGGCAGAGGACACACTGAGGGAAATGCCAAAGACGAAATGTGCAAACTGCGGGAAAACATGCCAGTGGCCAGAACTGGAAGAAAAAGTTTTAGAGTGGATGAATCACCAGCGATCGTCTGGATACATTGTTACCAGAGAAATGATTCGAGTTCAAACGTTGAAATGGGCCGAAAAACACCGTGAGGTCAGCGAAAATTTCAAAGCTACGCGAAGTTGGTGCACCAGATTTATAAATAGATGTGGTCTTGTGTTGAGACAAAAAACAGATTGCTCAGAAAGTTGCCTAGCGACCCTGAGAATAAGATTATGGCCTTCCAATCGTTTGTAATCAAGCATCGAAAGGCACATTCTTACCCGCTCTCACTGATTGGTAACATGGACGAGACGCCAATGTTCTTTGATTTTGCTGGCAACCGCACTGTCAAACAGAAGGGGGAGAAAACAGTCCTTGTCAAAACAACTGGACACGAGAAGCAACATTTTACTGTCGTGTTAATGTGTATGACTGACGGGACCAAACTACCACCGACAGTGATTTTTAAGAGGAAAACATTCCCAAAGAAAGAAAAATTCCTACGGGGTGTTGTTGTTTACATTTAAGAACACGGCTAGATGGACGAAGCAGGTTGCTCGAAATGGGTTAAAGAGGTGTGGCATCGATATCCCAAAGGTTTCAGGAAGGAAAAGTCGCTACTTGTCTGGGACATGTTCAAAGCGAGACAAAAGCAGCATTGAAAGCTGAAAATACGGGCATTACAGTCATCCCCGGTGGTTTGACGTTCCTGCTCCTGCCATTAGATGTGAGTTTAAACAAACTATTCAAAGAATTCATGCATCGACAGTGGAACGAATGGATGATGTCTGGAAATCAGTCATTCACTCCAGCGGGAAATATGAGGGCCACATCTTTAGCTACAGTTTGCGAATGGGTAGTGCAATCGTGGGAGGAAATGGAGGCCAAGTGCATTGTGAAGGCCTTCAAGAAGTGCAGCATCAGCAATGCTTTGGATGGCACTGAAGATCATTTGCTTTGGGAAGAAGATGATGGAGATTTGGCAGCCAGTAAAGCTGCAAATGACGATGTCAAAGCAGAAACTGACAATCCTTACGATGATATGGTGACTGCCGAAGAATGGGACGCGATTTTCGGAGAGTCAGATAATGAAGAGTGTGAGAGTTTCAAGCTCTGAACATTTGACGACAACAGTGTGTACAAGTAAAATGAGAAACAGAATGTGTTTTGTAGATCTTTTCTTTTGTGTAGATTTCATAAGCGTTTGTATTTTCTTTTGTATTTGACTCAAAAACAGCCAATAAATACGACCTGTTTTCCGTGTATTCGTTCTTCCAAAGTTGGCACCCCCTGTACAAGCCAACCCACTAATTTTAGGACCAAATTTTAGGGCTAAATTCTCAGCTTATATACCTGAATTTATGGTACATGTCACCATATACAATTCTGGGATTCATTTCCTTGTGGGTACTCACAGTAAATACAAAGGATCACAATAGAATCAATGAAAGACTGCACACAAGACAGACAAATAACCAATGTGCACAAGATAACAAACTGTGCAAAAACAAAAAAAATAATAAATAAACAAGAAATATTGAGAACATGAGATAGGAGGTTCTTGAGAGTGAGTCCATAGGTTGTGGAAACAGGTCAGGTGATAAAAAGCAAAGCATAAGAGAAATTCTCCCTGCAACAAAGGGCCATAGACTCATATTCAGATTACACATTTGTAAAAATATCTACTTTCCTGATTTGAAGAGTTAAGTTTCTGGTCCTCATTTAATAGATGTCCAGACACTTTCCTATCACAATATGCAAGAACACTCACCGCAATTACCCACCAGTGTTGTAACCTGCAGAGGGCGTACGCAAAAACTAACATAAGGAATCGGAACACTGCGAGTAACTGCAAAGATAAAGAGAAGTAGATAAAGATTGCTCCAGGTTTAAGATATATTAAAAGCTTTCAAGAGAATGAGAAAATCTACTCACAAAAATATCAAAGTAAGAACTGTGGAAATCATAACGTATGACTTCAGTTTTTAACCTACGAATTATGCCACCATCTACCTAGAAAACAAAAAGATAGTTGAATCAGTCTGGCAGTAGTTGTCATTGAAACCAGGCTGGCAATTATTTTTAAACTTAGTAAGTTCAGATACACAGGAAAAAAAAACACTCAAGGAAAGCCCAACTTATTAATAATTAGTGTAACAAAATGTATTCTGTTTGTGAATTCTGAAGTGCGCCACTATTAATCCCACACCGGCACAATGTTGCTGAAAGCTTGAACTAGAGCTTTGGATCTAATGCTGTTCACATTGCCAACCTACTCTGATTGGAATAAATGAAGAATTCTGGCACTACCTTCATAATTTAGGGTTACTATGCTCCAGACACACTTTCAGTGAACTAATATTTTAAACATTTTTAAATTTAAAAGGATTTTGCAGAAAATGTAGAAATGTGCCTAACTCTTTCAGAAGACTTGCATTGATGTGATGAGTTGAATGATCCCCTTGCCTATAATTCAGGATTTTTCACAAACACGTTGTCCAATTTTTAAAAGAAACCTTCAGTAAGTTAAATACCTCAATAAAAAGAAAGGAAGAAATTATTAGGTTATATAGCCCCAAGCTTACTCTACTATTCTATAAAATCATGGCTCAAAGTTCAAAGTAAATTTATTATTGAAGTACACACGTCACCACTTGCTTGCATCATAGAGAGCACTCTCTTCAGTTACCTGATGAGGTAACCGTGGCCTTTGGCCAGGAGCAGATGTCGACAGGTTGTGCCCAACCCTTAACCTCTACACTCTCCAGCTGGCAGTTCAGCAGTGGTGGCCAAGTCACTGCCCATCTGCTCCTGACTTCCAGCTCAACTCCTCTTGCCTGCTCCATATCCAGCAAGAGGCCCTTTCTGCTTCCTCCCCCATCCTGTTTGGTCTTTGCTCTTTTCATCAAGGTCCAGTACAGACAGCAACCTCCATACTGACCTTGCCGGGAACCCCCTACAGCTGATCTCCATGGGTAATAGTTATGTCTATCATCCTTTGTCCTTGTATTTCTCTGGACTGAGGACTGGTACCTCTCGCGAGCTTTCTTGCATCCTTCCTCTCATGGTACTGTGGACTCCACCAGGATGATTTTCTTATCTTCAGTGGACCACAGTATGACGCCTGGTCGAAGTGTGGTTTCCACCACCTCAGGGAACTGCAGATTCCTCCTTACATCAAACCTCATCTCCCATGTTTTCAGCAGATTCGATTTAGGCCTCTTTGATATGACTGGCATGACCCTCTTTTTGATGAAGATGATTGCCCTGTTTGCCTCTTTGCTGACGGGTCTCTTTTTACACCTCTCCTGCTCCAGTGTGTCAGCAAGGGACAGCAGGATCTTGTTGTGGCACTACTTTTACTGTCCTGATAGTGTGTTCCAGTGAACCCCACAGACCACAAAGCTTGCAGTTAGGCTCCTCTTTCAGCCTCCATATGTGCAACTGTGATGGTGTAGGGAGAGTGTCATACACGGACCATAAGAGGACGGCAATGCAGAAGGGTTCCAGTCTCCAAAGCTCTGCCTAAGTGACCTTACACTTGGGAAGATCCCATTTTCTCCAGGTGCCCTGTGACTGCCAACACCACTGCCTTTCATCCTCACAGTTCATACAACCCAGGATTCATTTTCTAGTGAGCATATTCAATAAGTCCATAATAGAATAGTAACCATAACAGAATCAATGAAAGACTGGACTAACTGGGCAAAAGAGCCTGGTTGAGGGTAGTAACTGTTCCTGAATCTGGTGGTGAGAGTCCCGAGGCTCCTGTACCACCTCCCTGATAGCAGCAGCGAGTGGTGGGGGTCCATATTTCCAAGCTGTATGACTCTGTGCCTATTTATCAGTCTTCTGGGGTCTTGCTGTAGCTAAGGGTTACAAAGACCTGTCAAGGCCCCAGTAAACTCCCATGGCCTCTCGGTATATTACGACAGATCCCTTATGCCCCAGGAGAATTATTCACCTTAATGCTGTTCAAGAGACCGAACACCACCACCTTCTTGAAACCAACATGCCCTACAATATCTGACCTCAATATCCTCCATGTCCTACACCAAGGCAAATACTGATGTAAAATATTAATCTTGTACTTCTCAATTTCCTCTGGCTCCTAACACAAATTCCCTCTTTGCCTACGAGTGGCCCTACCCCATCCCCAGCTACCCATGTTAATGGATGTATTAAACACCTTTGGATTCTCTTTAATACTTCTCACCAAGGACAATTCACGTCTTCTTTTAGCCCTTCTGATCCCGTCTCGAGTTCACTTCTGCTTCCTTTACATTATTCAAAGGCCCTGTCCAATTTCAGTGAGCTGAACCTTAAACATGCTTTCTTCTCCTTTTTGACAAAATTTCTCAAAGGTTCCAAACCTTTTCATCCTTACTTTTCTTCCTGACAGGAAGATGCTCCACCTGCATTCTGACTAGCTGCCTTCAAACAGCTCCCATGTGGACTTGCCCAATAACAGCTGCTCCCAAACTACTATCCCCAGCCCTTGGTTAATGCTGTTGTAATTACCCTTCCCCCAATTTAGCAAATTGCGTCAAGGTCTATTCTTAGCCTTAACTATATGAAAACTGAAGGAGATATGATCGCTCTTTCCAAAATGCACTCCCACTAAAACTCCAATTTCACAATACTCTCTTGCCCACCTTACAAATGCCTGTCTTGTATATAGCCCATCCATACAAACGAGTATTTTGGAGACAAGCAGGAATGGATTGTCAGCTGCTGCAGGAATTTTCAGCCACCTGGGAATTTAGCTCATCGTCACATCTCCACTCTGTGAACGGCTGGGTTATCTGCATACTGTTTCAAGAAGCCCTCCTGGATGCACCTAACAAATTTTGCCCCATCTCAGCCTCTGGTACTAAGGGATCCCAGTCAATATTGTGGAAATTAAAGTCACCCAATATATAACCCCTGTTGCTTTTACATTTTCTACAATCTGCCTATATGTCTGCTCTTTTATCTCCCACTGGCAATTGGAAAAACTATAATGTAACTCAAGAGTGATTGCACCTTTCTTATTCCTGAGGTCTCCACATATTGCCTCACTTAATGAATCCTCTCTAAGTGCAGCTGTAACATTCTCCCTGATCACTCATGCAATTTCTCCATCTCTTTGACATGCTTCGTTATCAAGTCTAAAATCTCCGAATCATGGAACACTGAATTGCCGGTCCTGCCCATCTCAGGTTACATCATAGTCCCATCGCAAGGTTACAATGTTACAGTCAGATGTACTAATCCAAGTTCTAAACTCATATGCCTTACCCACGATACTGGTTGAATTGCAATAAATTTGCTTCAGCCTATCAGTTCCATCATTAACCTGGCACTGTCTGTCCTTCCCTTCAGCCTCACATGACCTAACATCTACCTTCTCCTCAATCCTTCCATTCACTGACGTACCATTCTGGATCCCACCATGCCCCGTGTACTTGAAGCCTTCCCTCCTGCACCAGCTGCTTCAGCCACAAATGTAACTACCATATTCAAATCTCTTGTGGCATTTCCTAGCAAAACAAGGAGTAATCTTGGGATTACAACCTTAGAAGTCCTATTTTTAAACATTCTGCCTCACTTCCTTAAATCTCTTTGAACATAGTACCATTGGTACCAATACGGACTACAACCTTCGGCTGCCCTTTTAGATGTCCACTCAGACATCTTTGATCCTGGCACCAAGGAGTCACCATCGTAAAGTCCCACTGACTGCCACAGAAACAAATGACTGTGCCCCTGACTAACGAGTCCTCCATCACCAACAGTTTAATGTGTTGATAACTATCCTCCGTAATCCCCTTTACCTTCCAAATTGGTTAAGGAACTTGTATGTTTACATTCTGCGGCACAGGATTAGAACAAAGACCGCTCTGCACGCTAACTTTAGCTGGTTTGAAAGCTCTTTCTACAAGGTGTAAAGGGTCACATTTTGTACATTATACTTCATCTGTGATTATCTTAATCTGAGTAGAACTGAATGTGAGCAATTTGCACAGTTTCAGTTCATTTAAAGACAAATGAATCAGCGTTGATTTGATAAACAAATAAAACTAAAACTAGTGACGTTAGAACAAGTCCAGCTCTCTGGGACGGCAACACAGAATCGCCACCATCGTGCTGTGCAGCAGAGGTAACAGCAGGAAGAATTTTTTTTTTCTGGAATTAAGATCAACAGAATAAGCAGAGAAGTCTACTGACTGTATCAAATACAGAATGGCAATTGCTACAGAACTGAGAAAAAAACTGAATCACCCAATGCAAGATTTACTGTAAGGAGACTAGAGATATCTGTGCTCTTGCCAGCTTTTTGTAAAAGAAGTTGCTTTATGTTTAGATTCTGGAATTATTCAGTGATTTCCCATGAGGCTACTATTTTTAAGTGACGTGGAATGCAAGAATGATGGCTCCATCTGAGGCAGAACAAGGTAACCAGATACTGATATAAAGATTTACCTGATAGTTTTATTGTATTTCAGGTTGGAGGTAGAAATGTAAAATTATGAAATGGAGCTTAAAAGTACGACACCAGCACAATTGCAAAATTCAAAACAAAGGCTTCTCTGACTACTGTAAAGGAAAATAGATACACTAAAAGTACAATATGGAGCTCTGGCCAGGATAAACAGAATAAAGTTGCTCCCCAAGGATTACAGGAGGTAAAAGAAAGCATTACTGTCATTGGGAAAGTGAATAACAGAGTGAAAGTCTTCAAGCACATACCAGTAGAAGGAATGCACACAACAATTCTGTTTAACACTTTCTATGCAAACAGAGTTGCTGATGGTATAGAACTAGGGTTGGAAAGGGAGGCAGCGCAAAATCTCAATGAAAAGTCTTATATAGAAATTAAGAATCATTTCCTGTTATTTAACTTATCTAGATAAATATTCTACACCAGCCTTTCTCAACCTTTTTGCCCTGGAGGAACCCTTGAAATAATTTTCAGGTCTCAGGGAACCTACAACACAATACAGGCCCTTTAGCCCACAAAGTTCTGCATAAAAATTATTATTTCTACAGCTCATGGTACGTTAGTGTCATCAGGAAGTTGTAGATATAATGATCCAAAAATAATTGTCAATGCTCTTTTGAATACAGAATGAATTTTAGCCAACCTTTCTTGAAAAAAAGTAGTTAAGTTTAGCTTATCTTTCTTGAAATTACTTTCTCTTTCATAAATTTTAAAAACTCATAAGGCAAACATAACAAACTTCTTAATTCTGGGTCGAACTTGAGATAAGCACACACAGATTGAAATTATATCATTTCTCTCCTTGCTCGATGCTTGTTAAACAAGAAAAGGCTTGCTCACACATGTAAGAAGTTGTAAACTGCAGTAAAATGTTCATTGCTTTCTTATGAATGGTAGGATACTTGTCTTTCACAGAAATCCAGAACTTGTCCAGGGGCAGGGTCAGTAAATCTCATCTTGAGTGCATGATCAGAGTGCAGCTCAAAAAGTTCTTCCTCTTCTCTCAAAGTCAAGTTTCAGAGGAAGGGTCCCTCACTCAGTCAGACACTTGTGTTGAAAGGGAGGAAAAATACTGTTCAATTTTGTTCTGCAGTTCTTCCAGGTGGTTTTCAATAAGACTCGAGACTTTCTGATATCCTTCCTCACTCTCAAGCCTAAGCAGCAATTTCCTTTTGCAGCTTGATTTTTTTCCAAAGATTGAGTTACCTTTTAAATTCAAGAATGTTGTCATTTGAAGTCAAAGCATTTTCTCCAGAGCTTTGCAGAGACTTGTTCAACTGGTTCATATGATGAAAAAATATCTGTTAAGTAGACTAGTTTTTGCAGACATTCTTCATCTTCAAAGCACTTAGCAAAATCCATCCTACTATTTTCTTGAAAGTACTCCTACAATTCACCTTTCAGCTCAAACACCCTGTTGAGAACTCTTCCTCTGCTAAGCCAGTGGATTTCTGTATGTAGCAGGAGACTCATGTGCTCTTCGTCCAGGTTTTCACAGTTTTTTTTTTTAAACATCCTCGAGTGAACTGGTCTTAAACCTACCAAATAACTTGCTTCCTGAAACTTTTTACAGACTGTAGCCTTACTTTCAAAAGCTCTAATCTGTTTGTTTTTAGATTCCAATAGTCGTTGAAAATAATTAGCATTTTTACATGTCATACAGCTGTGACTTGTAGTTAAGTGTCTTTTCAATATTGCTGGAGCCATTAGTGCATTTGTAAGTTGTTTGCCACAGACTAGGCACAATGGAATAGGCAACCTGGATCACCAGTCCATGTAAAACCCTTTGATAAGTAGCTTTCATTATAAGAATATGGTACTGGCTGATTAGTCCTGCCTACTGCTTTTGTCTCCAGGACCCAGAAGAGGCGGGTGGACTTCTTCTGGGGCAACAGGAGGCATTGGGTCTCTGCTGTGGTCCTGAATCTACCAATCACGGAGGGCGATCAGTCATTAGGGTGTGTGCACATCCAGCTGGTGGCTCTCCACTTCAGGACCCTGCAGAGTCACCTACACGGTGACCACCGTCCAGGACAGCATGCAATGGCGGCGCACCTTCTCCACTGGGACACTGCCTGCAGGAGCGCACACGGCTTTGGGCAGACAGCATCAGCCGCGCCACTTTGAAGCAATTGCCTCCCTTTTACAGAGAGCTGTTGAGGGTATGGGGTCTAGCCTCATCCAGACAGCGTGCTCCTGTGCCACTGGGGGACGGTGCTCTAGCTGCGAGGGGGACTGGTCCCCATCCTATCATGGTGGGTGTCGAGGGGGCTCAGGAAAGTGGAGGGGATCCGCCTGCACCACCCAATGGGCCAGAGGTACTCATCAGATCCAGGGCTCGGGATACCAGGGAGGAGGGGATCCCACATAACGTGAGCCATCTCGCAGGGATGGCAACTGTGCCCTTCCGTGATGCTCCAAAGCATTTCTTACACGGGCTGCTCTTGCACACCTTTCACTTCCTTGCCTTCACCTGCCAACCAGACTCACCTTGACGATCTGTTTTACCGTGCAGCTGCGGAGGAGGAGGAGGAGGAGGAGGTCCCCAGTGGAAACCCTGTACACTGGGGACGTTGGGTGGAAGGTGTTGCCCAGGGCAGTACCGTTCAACAGGTTTTTAAGCAGGTTCACTGCCACCCCATCCACCTGTCCATTCTTTGGCCAGGAGTCAGCGCACCACACTTACATCGAGTGAGAGAGGTTGCAGCCCTTGTTTGAGTATCTGAAGGGGATGCCACTCAGGTTTTGGTTACACCTCAGCCCACACTCCTTGTATATGGGGCACCCAGTAAGGAGAGGGACAGGTTGTGAGGAGGATCTCCTGGCAGACTTGCTCCTGGGCCTGATCAAGATGGCCATTCACGGGTCCAGGTGGCGGAAGGCCAAAGGCTCTGCCCTCTTCTGACAATAAATTCATACCCAGCTGTCCTTGGAGAGGGAGCATGTGGTCACAATGGGTACAGTGGGAGATTTCTGGGAGCAGTGGGCCCCCCAGGAAATTTACTGTTTTATAGACAGTAGTAATCATATTTTAATCTGAATGTATTCACTACCTTGTAAATACTTAATGTTTGTACTTTTGTGTATTTGTTGTGTAGACACACTTTTATAGTTTTGTAAAAAATAAGGATCAACTTTTTTGTGTCCATTGTTGCACTAGTGCAGTGAAATGACTTAGAAGATTGTAATTCTTCATCACTAACCTTATCAGAATTGTCGGTAGGCCTAGGCCTAGAATCCTCCTCTTCCAACTCACACCTCCCCTTCAAAAATCGCCACACAGGACTGTCTTTAAAATGAAAATTTCCCTCCAATTTTCTACTACACTGGTAGTTTGTTCGCCACCATAAGTCAGTCGGCAGTCCGTAAGGGGAAGTTGGCAGAGATAATTCAGGATGGAGAGACTGACGTCACAGCCCAAATTGGGCAAGTCCATTACGCACTTCACACTCATCAGCCTACCGTCCTCCCTTCCATACAATACATCGCTCATCAATTATCAGCCTACTGTCCTCCGCTCCGTGTAATACAGCACTCCCCTATCTCACATCAAAAACTGAGAATAAACAAACACGGCCCTCCTGCGCACTGCCATACTGGGCTAAGGGGCCTCTAATGATATTTGCTCGGTCACTGCCCACCACTACGAGCGCTGTTACTGCATGTTGCGCAAAGTTTTAAATCATCATCTCTCGCCGAACCCCTAGCGACCTTTCACGGAGCCCCCAGCTGAGAAACCCTGCTCTAGACCAATGATGCAAACTCAATTGGCTAAATTTTCACATCATGCAATTCTTATGTACGATTTTGCAATAAACAACTTTCTGACCAAATCACAGCTGACGTTTAAAATGCAGAGCGTGTAGAAACCATGAAGGAAACAGTTGGCCTTAAATCCACCCACAACTGTCCAAAGCCCGTCTACAACTACATCCATGTTACCGAGGTCCTGCCCTCAGTGTTTACAACCACAAGCCTGGCTTCCAATCAGCTGCTATGTAACCCTACAATAAAACCCTGTCCTTTGAACAATCTGTTTATTATATTAAAATATATTAAAATCTGTTTATTGACACACAAATCAACAAGAAAGAGTTTAATACTTACATTCAATTCGATTATCCACAGCAAACCAACAAATAAAAGGTCAAATGTAACAAATAAACAGAAAGTCCTCCTGACATCAGAAATGACCCGTTTACCACTAGATGTGTATGGGTCTAACCTAGCTGTCACTTGGGATGCAGTGATGGATTGTACAGTACTGAGGGAGGCATTGGGACCAAAACAATTGACTCCAGCATTTTCCTGGCCAGTGGGCAATCTGCTCATATTGCAAAGGCCTGCCACCGATCATTCACCCATTCACCATCACCACAAGCTGCAAAAGAACAGAAAGACAAGAACTCAGGATTGCAGAGCTAAAGTAATTTCGTAAAGACTGTCAGCCCTGAATGAAGCCAAACGTGAGAAACCCATTGGTAGTGAACAGTAAATATGGGGTATCACATAGCACAGCGGAATCACCCTGTTTTCCCACTCCCCCCATATTTACCCTTGTAAATAATCTGTCCCCTGATCTCTGTCAGGTTTAAGCTCTAACAAAGCTCTACTATCATTTTTAATGCAGAATAACACCACAGGCACTTCCCAGTAATATTAACAAAAATTAATATCCTCACATAAGATAGTGATAGACAGCCAAAAATATGACACACTAGGTCAGTCTTGAAGATGAAAAGGAAGAAAGGAAAGAAGAATAAGGACCTTGGTAGCTGATGACTGAAGTATGCCAGAGATGTGGATCGAAATTTCTCTCCTTGCTCTGTATCAAAATTCCTTGTGTTTTTCAGCTTTGGGGAACAGTGCTTCCCATGAAAATAATTAATTTCACTAAAGGGTACAAAAATATTATTTTACTTTCATCCCACAAATAGAGAAATGTACTCACTTTAATGAAATACTGCTTCTGACCTTAAAATAGCAGAGGTGTCAATTTTGCTATTCAGCTTTCTCTTTGTTAATATATCATACGACTTATACTAATAACACCTGTTACATGCCCTTTAACAGAAAGGTTCTAAAGGGACAGAGCAATCTGGGAGCATATGCACAGAAATCCTTAAAAGTGGCACATGCACTTGAAGCCACGGATAATTAGAAGCACAGAGTATAAACATATGGAATTAATGCTGAACCTGAATTAAAACACTAACAAAGTTTTGCATCCAATTATTTTCACAAAGGGGGAACAGAATAGACTTACTGGAAAAGTTTCAGAGATGATGGACTTCAGGTATAAGGTCTCTTTATAATTTACTAATAATGGACTCAGCAAAAATCTACAGAGTAAGTAGAGATGCAGTAACAAGGATAGATTTGATTGTAACAAGAGGTGTTGTTTTTAAACCAAAAAATAGTTTAACTGTAGAAAAATGAATAGAGGTGCTCTCCAAGGGTGAACCATCTTTTTGATGTATATTACTGACCTGCATTTGAGTGAACTGGGAATACTGGGAGCAGGAGAAATGAGCAGT